>NC_045699.1:52893880-53206511 GCF_009834535.1 Camelus ferus | reverse complement strand
GTGGGTACTGATACTGCTGTATTCTATGCCCTAGAGTTCTCCTTTCTGCCCTCTTCCCTCCATCTCACAGCCAGAGCCACAGTTTAGGCTTTTGTTTTGTCCTCACCTCCTGACTGAGCTATTCCAATGACTTTCAAAGTCTCTCCCTCTCATTTACCTTTTGTACTGCTGACTTGGCCATTCCCAAACCCAGATCTGGTGATTTAACTGCCCTGTTTGGAAAGACTCTCTTTTCCATCCATCCTTAAGCCTCCCAGCCAGTGGCACAAAACTCACCATGACCTGGCTCCTGCTGGCTTCTTAGCTCTTCCTTCTTTGGCCCTAGGTTCCAGCCTCACTGTATTACCTAGATCACTCTGGTTGATCCACACTTCTCCATCCTTGCTCATGCTGTTTCTTCTACCTGGATTGTCCTTCTCTAATGCCTAAATGGTCTTCCCTCTTTTCTGCCTGGTGGGTAGGTAGGTAGTCCCCTGTCATCTTCAAGACCTGGCCCCCAGAGATATCTCCCCTGGTGTCCCACAAAGTTGTTTACTTTCTCTCTTGGCCCTCCAGGCTCCTCTTGTACTCTTCTATTAAGGCACGTAACATTAACACACTAGGTCAGATTACTTTATTCAAAGATCTACCTGGCCATACTAGATTGGGAATTCCAAAAGGATGGTAATTGTGTTTTATTATTCATCTCAGTGTCCTTAGCACTTTGTTTTGGGTGTGGTATGGAGAAGACACTCAGTAAATTTCCTTCCAATGGAAAGATGGATAAATGAATTAAAAATGCTTTAGTTTCCTGCAGGAATATATCATATCCTAATTGTTTAGAGTACATCTGGGCTGTTGTATCCATCTTCTTTTAAAAGTTTTATTCCCCAGAGCCTTTTGAACATTTTACATTTTAGCTTTAATCTGTAAAAGTTACAAAGACACTAAGTCCTGAAGAATTACTCAGGACAAAGCTGTAACTGCTCGGGGTCTGGTTTGATAAGGGATTTGGACTGTGCCCTAGACTGGCCAAGTGGGGTTGAGGCAGGAGCTGGAGATGATTCTCAAGGACACCCCTGATGGCCAGCAGAATGTGATACAGAAAGAAAATGGCAAAAAGTGCAAAGAGGGTCTGGGAGAAGGTGGTACCTAGAGACACAGAGGTCCAGATAGGCAGATGATCAGAGTGATGGAGGATGGGAATCTGGGAGAAGTGATGTCTGGAAATGTAGCTGGACAGAGAGATCCTTCTGAAGGAAGTGAATGGGGCCAAATCATCTAACTTCAACTTACCTCGTTTTCTTTATGAAGAGGGAAAAATAATAGCATTTACTTGATAGGATTGTTGTGAGAACTAAATGCATAAATGCATGTAAAAGCCTTAGAGCAGGGCCTACAACAGAGCAGCACTCACTGCATATTAGCTCTTCATACTCATATTACTATTGGTAATTAGTATTAGTCATAGTATTAAGGCAAGGCCCTAGGAGTCCCAGTTCCTGAGGGCAGAGTCAGGAGATCTGATGGGCTAGAACAGGGTATAACCCCATCCCCAGGGCTCAGTTCAAGCACCAGACAGAGGCCTGACAGTAGACCTGAGGCACAAAGTTGAGATTGATTTAGGGGAGTATGGCAGAAAGGCTGTCCTAATGAACAAAGTAAAGCAAAACAAAACAAAAAGAGAACACAAAAGACCTTTTATTAAAGGTTTTTTTATTTTTATATTTCGGACTCTACAAAATCCCCTTTAAAATACGTTGGTAAAAATGTATAAAATTACTGTTTGCATGGATCAATAATGGTGGGATACTGGTGATTTCACACAGTTTAACCTCATACGTCACACAACATACCCCAGTAGTTTGGACTATGACTTTAGAGTCCCCCATTTACAGGCTATATGACTTTGAGAAAGATATTTACTCTTTATGCCTCAGTTTCCCCATTTGTAAAAATGAGGGAGATAATATATTACCTCTTCATTGGATTGTTGTGAGGTCTGAAGAAAGTCAGAGGAGTATTGTGAAAATTTAGCGTGTTTAGAAATGTGAACTGTTGAACTGTTGAGAAGTAACATGTTATCCAACAGATGAACACAGAGAAACTTGCAGGCGATGGGTATGTTTACCACCTGCATTGTGGTGATGATAACATGGGTGTATACACATGTCCAAATGTATACATTAATGATATGCAGTTTTTTGCATATCAATTATACCTCAATAAAGATGGAATTTTTAAAAAAAACTTGTTTCGACATGTGCCTGGCACATACTAAGTGTTCAGTAGTATTAACTATTATTCTAGACCTCAGCAAACAGTTCCCAATAACATGGTAGGTATTCAGTAAATATGAATCAAATAAATGAATGAATCCACATAAAGAGCTGTGCACAGAGCCTGGCTCATTTTACACCCTAAGTGTTAGCTACCATAATTAGGTTTTCTTATTAAATCTTACAATGATGCTGTAAGATAGTTACTGGGTTTGTTTTATTAGGTGAGATAAACTAAGTTATAAAAAGGTGAAGTAACTTTCCACAAGACACACAGTAAAAACAGGCAAAGCCAGCACTGAAACCATGCTTGTCTGACCCTAACATCACGATGGGTTCAAAGTCAGGGCTTGGAGAGGACAGAAGATGTTTGATGATTTCTCTTTTTGACGTGGGGCTGCTTAAATCCCTCTTGCTTCCAAACAAGGTAGGCCCCTGGTTTGGGGTAGTGCTGATGGGGAATCACATGGCCTGGGTGTGTCTACAGGAGGTGAGGCTGAGACCGTGGTTCTAAAGCCTTGAGTTACAGTTGGCCGCAACATTTATTTTCTCAATCTAACTCTGGAAGACCATTTTCCCCAAAAGATTATTGTAATGAAAATTAAGAAAGGTCATTATGAAACAGTTGCCTCTGGAAGCCCTGACCTGCAGCTGAAGGTGCTTGCCTCTGGTCAGCATCTTGGTGTAGAGATTGGTCTGGGCCATGGGTGTGAGGCTCAGGCAGCCTGTATCCAACTCTCCCTTCCTAGGGACTCGGCACGGTAGCTGCACCCTGATTCCACCTCACGGGATTCTGTTCTTAAGAAGGACATTCTTTGTGTTTCACTTAATAGCACTGCTGGATATTCCCTCTCCCTGCTGACCAAGCAGCTGCCTCTGCAGTGCTGTGCTGAGTCTGCAGGGCCTGCTCAGAGCACCTAGTGTGCAGCCCATCCCTGAACCTGCTCACAAACCTCAAACCTACTGGCAGTTACTTTTCGTTCCATTATAAGGAATGCTTTTGTGAATCTAAGCTCTGAACCCTGGAGCAAAGTCTATAGTAGCTTCTGCGCACTGAGTGTGTACTGTGTGCCAGCTACAAAGCATTTAGGAACCAAAAAAATGGAGACTCAGACTGATTCTGAAACTTTACTGTGCATATGATTCATCGTGGGATCTTGTTAAAACGCAGTCTACCTGAGTAGATCTGGGATGGAATTTGAGGTTCTGCATTTCTAACAAGCTCCTGAGTGATGATAGTGCTGCTGAGCCATGGACCACATTGTGAGCAGCAGAGGCTTTGCTCCTGAATCAGAATGCATTTCATCAAGGTCACCGAATGAGTCATGTTGAGAAGCTTTCTCCCTCAACACCAAATGTGTGGTGTCATTTCCAGCATCAGTTCTGCAGTTATCAAGACACCAACTGAATGTCCAACAATTCAGTTATGACACTATTTACCTGGACTTAGTGTCAGATCGCATAAGTTAAAGGACTTAGTCCCACAAGACTGCTCCTACTTCAGACACCAGGCTGCCCACATTTCTGCTTGGCCAGCTACAGATTTGGGGGTTTCCTCGAGTCTTCCCTCAGGTTTGACAATTTGCCAGAATTACTAACAAAACTCAGGAAAACTCTTTACTTACTATTACTTGGTTATCACAAAGAATAAAACTCAGGAACAGCCAAGTGGAAGAGATGTATAGAGTAAGTTATACGGAAAGAGGTGCAGAGATTCTGTGCCCTCTCCAGGCTTACCACTCTCCTAGCATCACCCAGAAGTTCTCTGAACCTGTCTTTTAGAGTTTTTCTGAAAGTTTCATTCTGTAGCCCTGCCTGATTAAATCATTGGCCATTTGTGATTGAACCCAGTCTCCGGCCCCCTTTCCCCTCCTGGTAGGTAAGCGTGAGGGGTGAAATTTTCAGCCCTGTTATCATGGCTTGGTTTTTCCTCTGACCGTCTTCCATCCTGAAGATGTCTAAGGCCCTCTAGAGAGTCGCTTCATTAGCAAATACTTAGTCTGAAGTGGCTTGTTGTGAAGATACTGCTATCAGTCCTATCCTCAGGAGATTCCTGGTGTTTTAGGAACTCTGTGCCAGGAAATGGAGACAAAGACCAAATATATATATATATATATATATATATATATATATATATATGTATTTTTTTTCCCATTATGCTACACATGTAAAGGTAAATTTAGGTGTGCTTCATAGTAGTTATACTTTCTGCATGTTCCTTTGCTATTTAGAAAGTATGGTTCCATATTTTATCTTCTTCGCTCCTCACCGAACCCTATTCAGTATGTGTGGAGTAGAATTGGCCCCATGGGTGTGTCAGTCACATCTATAGTTCAGGTAATTTGCTAGGTTGCCATAGTTGTGAATTTTTAAAATTGCATCCAAACAACGGAGATTTGTACACACCTCATTCATTTTAAGAAATGGCATTTCTTTAGAAAGAAAGGAGAGTGGAGATAAAATAATGAAGTGTGAAGTTGCCTGGGATTTGCTTAGCCAAATGTTAAAATGCTGGTCAGCATCCTTCACTTGCCTGGGCTGGATCTGGGAATGGAGGGGGAATGGGAGAGCCAAGAGAACTTTGAGCTCAGAGAAGTCATGTCCCAGACTGAAGAGAGGAGAACTGGCAAAGCTTTTCACCGAGGACTCATCCAAGCTGCTAATAAATGGTTTGAGTAAAAGCCAAAGAATGTTCTTACCTTTATCTAACAAATCTCAGTTCTGGGTGTTTATTTAAAGGAAAAATTATACCTGCATGTTAATTTACTGTAGCTTTTTTTTTGAAATAGCACAGAATTGGAAACAAATCAAGAGTCCAGATTACTAGAAGGTTGACTAAAAAAGTTACAGTATTTGATGAACTATGCAGCCAGAAAAACTGTAGATTTTGTACCAAAAAATGAAATGAAAATAAAAATTACATATCAACATTAAAAATATTTGAAATTGAGAGTGAAGTGAAACAGCCGATTATAAAAATTTATGTGTTCTATGATTTCAGTTATGTAAACTAGAGCTAGGAATGGGGATACAGTGAAAATAAAATTTTTTTGATGGAGTGTTGGGATTTGAGATGATTATTCTTTAAGCTTTCCTTCCAACTTTAATCTTTAAAGTTGTTACTGCTTTTATAATAAAAATGTAAATAATCTTGAGAATCTAAATTTGCTGTGTTGCTAAGTGTAGTTGTTGTCCTAATAGTTTATGATGAGGAAGGGCAAAGCTATAAACAAACCTTATTAACCTAATAATATTTGTATGAATAAAATTAATTTTCTGTTTTTTCCCCCCTCTATTCTTTTCAACAATTTTTAAATTGAAGTATATTCAGTTTATAGTGTGTCAGTTTCTGGTGTACAGCATAATGTTTCAGTCGTACATATACATACATATATTCCTTTTCATATTTTTTTCATTATATATTGCTATAAGATTTTGAATATAGTTCCTTGTGCTGTACAGTAGAAACTTGTTGTTTATCTGTTTTATATATAGTAGTATCTGCAAATCACAATCTTCCAATTTATCCGTTCTCACCTCCTCCCCTCACTGGTAACCATAAGTTTGTTCTCTGTGTCCGTGAGTCTGTTTGTTTCGTAAGTAAGTTCATTTGTGTCTTTTTTCCTTTAGATTCCACACATAATTTCCCCTTCTAAATGTGTCCTATGACTGAAAGTTTTTGTCAAATTCAAAACTATATCTGGGTGAATCTGACTCAAAATATAAGCCCTGTGGCTTTCATTGCCTTCTCTGGGAGAGATTTTAGGGAGGAGCTCATAGAACCAGGCAGTTATAGTCCAGGGTTGCTGAGTTGTGGCCAGAGAGGGCAAATAATTTCAAGTGTGAACCCAAGTCAGTGGTTGCCTGACAGTTACTTCAAACTGTAGGTATGGAATATGATGCAACTTTTCCTTACAGGGCAACTGCGTAGAAAGCTGATGAGAAATTTGAGCAAGGGCTTATGTATTTAATGACAGGAAAAGAGTTGTACCAGCAACAGCTGGGATGCTGGCTAGTTACCCAATAATTAAAATACCTTGCATATCAAAAAAGTTTCTATATTACAATTAAAAATTAAAATTAAAAAAGGTTTCCATGCTGTAATCTTATTGGTGCTAAAATGTGGGCAATTACGAAGAAAAGAGGTATTTTGTTACTCACGTAGTTTTTAAAATTTATTCAGTTGATGCTATTAGGAGGTAGATGGACTCAGTACATCTTAAACTACCCCTTCCTAATCATCTACCTGGGAGTAACAAGCGATACTTTCACTAAAGGCACTAACACAGGCTCGGTGGAATATGCCAACTCCCTAGAGGCTCTCATCACATACAGGAACCTGGTTCATGCCACCAAAATCAAGCAGGGAGTCAAGGTGTGAATTCAGCCTGCCAGGGGCTGTCCAGTGTATCTCCACAACTTTCTGCCGAGCAGTGTCCACCCATTGTGTGTCCAAGCCCACTATGTGACACCCTTCCCGGAAGCCTCACCTTGGGTCCCCTCCCTCACACAGCCTCTCTTATTACCATTACTAATCACGTGTACTGATCATTTGCTGGTCAGGTAGGATCTATTAAACTGGCTTTCAGAAAATGAATTTATGTATCGAACCAGCAAAGACATTTACATTCCCTTTCCTTCTCTCAGCAGTGAATAACAGTGATTCTGAAAGTATAGAAAACGAGAAAATGAATATGATTGAAATATAGATCTCTGGAGATATATTATTGACGGAAGAAAATCTTTTGAGAGAAGACCCTAGTGTTTAACTAGTGAAGCTTACAACACTAAAACAGATATTCCTTTTAGTTGCTGTTCAAGTTAAGGCATCTTAAAACTACTTTCAAAGGATAACTTAACCTCAGAATCAAAATTTAGCACTCAAAACCTCTAAACAAACAGCTGAGATGAAATTACAGCAGCATGTTTCCCAGAGAAAAATTCTGGGTCATCTGTGAAGTGGAAGTGGCTACATCATGATAAACAGGAGCAGGGTCTCCTGAGCACTATTTAGGGGTGTTACCAGATAGTCAGGACGGACTGTCTTTACACACACTACCCCCTCATCCTTGAACTCCTGTCTTTCCCCTCCTTTGATATCTGGCTAACAGCCCTGTTTGACTTGGACCGCTTAGTTTAACTCTAGTTAGAGAAAACTTGAGTTCCTAAGTTTTCTTTCACAAGATCCCATAGCGACGAAGCAGCAGGATGGGCTCTGATTCCAAAACCCACGATTTTAGGCTCTGTGATTTACTGTCTCCTATTTCAACTGTGAATAATTTTCCTGTGGATTTCTATGTAACTCTGATCGTCTCTGTTCTCTAGGAAATGGGGAACATATTCCAAGCTCCTGTGGGAAGGAGTGACCAGGGCCCTCTATCAGCATAATTTGTTTTTCTCTCTCCTACTCCTAATGAAAGTGAAAATATAAATTTAAAAAATTGGACTGTGTGACTAAATGTGATATTAAAACTGAACTAATGGCTTTCAAACAATTGCTTACAATTGTCCCAGGGGTTGGATGCCAGCTCACAATCTCTTGGCACTTCTACGTGACCTCCTCCAGAAAGGCAGTCCCAACTCCTTCTGCCCAGACTCCTCCCTGACTGTAGCAGAGATTTAGTACCACTTGATTAAGTTCAGGGTGATGCTTAAAACCAATGTCTTTAATATCCTCGAGACTTGGCTTTGGATCTCCATTCCCCGGGTATGTCACACTGGATGAGTTATGGAACCTCTCTGTGACTCGGTTTCCTCACTTCTCCTAGAGAATTGGCTAGAACTTAAATGAGATAATACACCGTAGGAGATACAGAAGTGTTATGCCCTTGACTAACTTGACTTAGGCCTCAAAGCCAGTAGGTCTGGGACCCAAGATTTGAACCTAACCAGTCTGACTCTAGAGGCCCTGTTGCAACATAATAGGGGCTATCACGGGAGAACGTAGGAAGGACCCAGGCCAAGAGGGAAGGGGTCAGGGAAACTTTTCAAAGGGTGATAACATCCAAACTAGAAGCTATAGGAATTAACCAAAGGGAAGGTGGGGTGGTGGTGGGAAAGCGGGATATTGGGTGGTGAGGGTAGGGTGGGAGAGAATGTTCTAAGCAGAAGGAACAGTGGGTCACAGGCCAGAAGACAAGACAGCATGGCACATTTAGTTTGATTAGGCACATGTAGTCGTATGTAGCTAAACAATATGATAGAAATGTTGTTATGCAAGTACCTTCTGTGCCAGGATTACTGCATTTACAACTCTGTGTGTGCATGTGTGTGTGTGCACACATGTGTGCACACAGAGTGTCCGGGCTGTATGGCTTATGGCCAGTGTGGCTGCTTGTGGATGCATTGTATGTTGTTTGGATTCCAGTGCAATTACAAGCTTCCCGAGGGCAGGACCCAGCCTCTGGACTTAGTTTCTTCTCCAGAACAGAACACATTCCATTAGCCACAAACATACTGTGTAGACCTGTTGGAATAAACTTATCCATGAATGACTTAGTAAGGTTACCCTGCTATTCACAGAAAACACTGTAAAGCATTCTCTAAGACCAAAGGATATGGAGTGGTGGCCAGAATTTGTTTTTATCTTTGGGCAACACCAGTGCTGCATGGTTTGTGTGGACAGTCAGTACTGGTGTGAACTTATGAAGCAGACAACTGACAGGCACTGCCCAGAAACAGATGGCAGATTCAGAGAAGAGGCTTTGCTTCCCATTGGGATGAGCAGGCACTGCTGTTATGGGCCAGTGTAAATAATGGCCAGTGTAAATGAAGCTCTACCATGAAGCTGATTGTTCAAGCCTCCAGGGAAAAGGTTATTGTCTCTCCTCAGAACCAGGACCCTCAGCATGGCCCAGAGTGACCATTTTCCTGTTTATATCCAGAAATGTCCCTTTTAGCTTTTTGTTTTTTTTTTAAGAGAAAAACGTGTGGGTTAATGATTTTGCTGCAATCAGTGGGCATCAATTTTCTCATTGTAATTTTTAGGATAATAGAAAGTTATTTTTACTACGAAAGATCATAACAAAATTGGTAAATGGCAGCAGTCCCAGAGGGGTAGAGCCAACCCCAAATCAAGACAAAAACACCAAGTTGGGAGGCCTTCTAAGGTGACCCTGTTCACTGCTTTCATGTATTGAGATTTTGCTTTTGTAGTAAATATGCATGAAGGATGTCATGATTCTGTATTTTTGGAGATGTTCTTAAAATGCCCTCCTTTACTCTTGAATGAAGAGTGGTTATAATTTTGTGGTGCTGGTGGTAATCATTTGCATGGCTTAAATTTTTTTCTTACTTTGTATTTGGAATAATTTCAAACTTACAAAAATAGAGCAAAGAGCACTCTTACAACCTATATCCAGATTTATCTATTGTTAACATTTTGCCTTAATTATTTTGTCCGTTTGTCTATGTCTTTTTTCTGATCAAATCGAGAGTAAATTGTATGTCATGTTCATTTATCCTTAAATACTTCACTGTTCATTTTTTAATGAATAAGCATATTCTCTTTGAGCACAGTACGGTTATCGACCTTAATAAGTTTAACTGTGCCACATACTTTTATTCAGTTCATGGTCTATTTCAATATCAATTTTTTTTGTCTTTTATAACACTGATTTTTTGGAGAATTTAATTTCTTACCCCCTTTTAAATTAGAATGTTCCTCATTTGGTGTACATCCCATATTTCCCCCCAGTTAGAGTCATGTTACTCATTCTCTCCTGGATATGTGACTTTTAAAAGACGCTCAGTCACATATACAGTAATTTAATGGATCACTTAGTCCCAAAGAGGATATCTGGGTGAGCTATGTGCCATCAGCCTGGAGCCTGAGTTACGGGCGCAGCCCTGCCAGTCACTCACTGTGCCATCCTGGGCTAATAGCCTTCTGGGCCTCAGTTTCCTCGTTTACAAAAAGAAGGGATTGAATTAGATGGCCTTTAATAGCCCTCTGGGTTAGACCATTCATGATGTTTTGTGAACCTATAATAACAAATGCTTGTGTTTAAAGGCAGTTAATACTCTTATTAAAAATGAAAATACTAATAGCAACTTTCTTAGTTGTCTAGATTTTGGAAGCTTGGTCTGGATTTGCAAGCAAAGCTGAAACTTTAAACTAGAAAAGTCCATTGTATCTTGATTAGTGAGGGGAAAGATTATGTCTTGGCCTGGATGCAAAATGCAGTTTATCTCATGCAGATAAACTGACACATTAACAGCAAGGTTTCAAGATGCTCACATTTTTCAAAACATATACCTAGGATCTAAAACCTTCTTTCTGATTGATAACAAGATTCGTGTAATAACATGCACTTAGAGTATTTTCCAAATACCCAAAGGCACGCATGACTTTAAAGAACACATGTGTATTTCATTGCAGTAACCCACTTTCGTGCTTAATTAAATTCCTTTTGGCAGAAGTGGCATTTTGAATTTGATACACTATTATCGCATCGCATTACCAATACACTTCTGCAGCTCCTGCCCTGGACACCCCGATAATAAAGCACTCTGCAGCAGAAGGGAGTCTGTGGAGCTGCCAAAAGGCTGCTCCCCAGGGCAGCCCCCAACGACCTAGAAAGAGGAACATGAGAGCTCGCAGGAGGCGCTGGCTCATGGTGCCTTGGAAGGCTGTTCAAGTACCCCTTGCCCTATTGGAGAGCTGTTTATTGAGTACTAGCAAGTAGTGAGAGACCCTTTCCCACATTTATGATTGGACAGTCAGTTGGGCAATTCCAATTTTGTGTTGGAAGCACTGTTCATGCAGGAGTGTAGACTTGTTGGGCAGTTTCCAAAGCATTTGTGTTTCTATTCCGTGGGAGGCGGCCGGGAGGAAGGAAGGCAGCAGGGAACAATCCAGGAGATAGAGAACCTGTGAACAAAATCTGACTTCAACACTTTCTAATAATACGACCTTAGGCAAAAGTTAGCCTCTTTGAGCCTCCTTAGTCTGCAAAATGGGCTTTACAGTGTCTGTTGTCGTTCTGAGGATTCAGGAAGATAATATAGGTATGTAAGCTGCCTGCCTGGCACAGGACTGGCACTCAGTGTATATTTCTCTCTCTTTTTCCCTTTTCTTTTGAAGTAGGTAGGCAAGACAAGTACTGCCAATCCTGTTTTTTGTGGGAGAAAGTGGAGGCTCAGAGTTCTCAGGTCTTTCATCTGTTAAGGTCCCAGGTTGGATTTGAACTTGTGAGTTTTCATTAGCCTTAATGTTTATCTCCCTAGCAAAGCTGTCTCTTGGAAGTTGATTAATCACTGAGCCAGTTTCAACAAGGCTTGCAGTAATTTATTTTTTTAATGAACTAAAAAAAAACTACAATAGTTTCAGATTTACAGAAAAGCTGCAAAAATGGCACAGAGAGTTCCTACAAACTCCTCCTCCAGTTTCCCTGACTGTTAACATCTTCCATCACTATGGTACACTTGTTATAACTAAGAAACCAACATCAGTACATTACTACTAGCCATTAATTACTAGATTATTATTAACTAATGAGGGGCAAGTTTCTTAAAGACAGACTTTGAATAATTTTTGCATCTCTCATAGCATTTAACAGTGCTTTGAACAAAGTAAATATTCATTTGATGAGTATTTTTTTAGACTCTTATTATTTTGCCAAGCACTATGCTAATAACTGGGGTGATAAGTGAGTATTAACCATAGTCTCCTACTTTGAAGAGCTTACAGTCCAGTGGGGTAGATGGATAAGGGGTCAGATAACTAGGTTTCAGTGTGATCAGTGCTCTAAAGAAAGAAAGGCATGGCCAGCTCTACCTGGAAAGGTCTCAATGATTCCCAGGGGATGGGGCTTCTGTACCGGATCTTAAAGTGTTATTAGGAGATCATGAGGGAGAGAAAAGGCACAAGCGTAATATTTGCAAAGTAACAATTTGTCTTGTTGAGAAACAGTGTTGGTGTAGGAGAGACAATCCGGTGTGAGGTGGAGGTCTGGCCTAGTATCCACCATGTTGATGAGGTGGAACTTCATTCTGTAAGTTTTAAAGCAACATTTGAAGGTTTTGAGCAGGAGAGTGACATGATGAGATTTATATTCTAGAAAGATTACTCTGTGATGATGCTGTGGAGGTGGGAGGAAAGCAGGGAAACTGGTTAGGAGACTCTTGCAACAGTCCACCCAAGACACAATGTGGGTATGAATTTACCATTAGCCAACGTCTCTTGTTGTTTGCTTGGCAAAACACTTAGTTCATGTTATGTATCATAAATACAATAAAACTATACAGTTCTGAATGACAAATTTTCCTTTCTTAGATTAGCACAGAAGCAGTACAGAGGGCACTAGGGAAGTGTTTGAAATGCAAAGCAGAGGTTTGCCCAGGAAGTAAGGTAGATAGTGTGTGATGCCCGCCTCAGGAATCCAGACTGCAGGCCTCCAGAACAGCAAGAACTGGGGCCCGTGAGAAACACAAGTTTGTGTTTGCATTTCCCCTTCCTTTGCTTCCTGATCCCCATTCTTCTTGTTGATTCCTCTGTCTGCAACATGCTCATGTTAGCAAAGAGCTAACCTGAGGAATTATCTAATAATGTAGTCATGCTTTTGGCAATCTACGTTAACCTTATTTGACAAACCGTCAGAGTATAGGGATAAAGAGCGATCTTTATATTACAGATTTCAATGTTAAATCGTGTCATAAACTCTCCAGTTATACTCCACAGAAAGAAAAATATATTTGGTGAACAATGGAGTCAAGTTAAGACAAGAAAAAGAGCATGTTCTGTTCTTTTGTAAATGTTCCTCTGCCAAGTATAAAAAAGTTCCGCAATTTTCAGGGCCGTATACAAGGCTGGGGGCTTAAAGGGCCAAGAGCTGCACACAAGTTCACCCAAGTAGACCAAAGTCATGGAGTTTATGGGGATCAGAAAGTGGTATAGTAGATGACTGTGGAACATGATTTAAAGAACACTTGGAATTAGCTCTTTTGGGGGGTAAGACTATGACTGATGGTTTCCTGTCTTCTCTACATGTGGCAGTGTTAGGAACAAGCAGGAGGCATCAAAACAGAGGGAAAGGTCCCTAACTGAGGTGGGATATCTGAGTTCAGGTCCGGCCTCCAACCCTAAGCCCTGTGAGACATCGGCAAAGTCACTTCAGCTATTCGGGGCTTATCTTCTTCAGTAAAAGGAAAGGGTTTGGTTAGGTCATCTCTAAGTTCCCTTTTCCTCTGACAAAGCTTTCACTCCATGGTGCCTAGTCTGTGAAGAGTTACTGACCACTAGTGTGTAGGGCCCTGTATTTTCTCTGTAAAACAGGACTGATACCACCTACCTCACCAAGATGGCTTGAGGGTGACATTTAAAATGAGATCATCGGTGAGAATGATTGGCACCAAACCTGTTGAATAGTAGGTTCTCAGTAAATTGGAGTGTCTTTTATCAGGTCTCCCATCCATTAAAAATGTTTACTGAGCACCAGTTATGTACCAGGCAGTGTCCGCAGAGCTGGGTACGTAACAGTGAATAAAACAGATGAACTTGCTGCCTCCACGGAGCTTTCAGTAAACAGTCAGATGAACATACACTAGCACAGCATTTCTTCCTTTCCTTCCTCCCCGCCTCCCTCTTCTCCCCTCCTCTTTAACCCATTTGCTCTCAGCTCCTGTTGTAGATCCTGGTGGGCTAGAACCTAGCCCCAAGAGTGATGGCTCCGAGGTCAGGACTGGGGTGTGAAACTCAGTGTTTTCACTTGAGGGCCAGAGCTTGCGAAAGGGTGTGGACAAATGAGCATGAATTGTGACAGGAGTAGGAACAGAGTTCATCAAAGTAAGGGGGTACCAGGGCTGTACTTTAGGATTCCCTGCATTTAAGAACATTGACAACATTATGCTGGTTAGCTCTTTAGATGAAACACCTGGAAAGCCGTACACACAGACGAGCATGTAAAGAAAGCCAAAACATTTATGACTCTACAGTCAACCTACATTTACTCAGCACCATCTGGGAAAGGCTGAGCAAGGTGTTGACTTCCCGGAGGTGAATAATACTTAATTTCTTCCCTCAAGGAGTTCACATTTTCCTGAGGGAGGCAGACACGAATCTAAATACACTGTGCTAAGTGCTTTTACAGATGTGTAAATCCAAGAAGCTGCACAATGTAAAGCAAAATATTTTGACCTCATCATTTTGACATTGCCATTTTAATCCTGCTGAGGTAAAATTAAAAGGTCTTCTGAAACTGAACAACTCTAAAAGCATTAATTTTATTTTTAGGTAATGAAATCACAACTAAATATTGCAGGTAGAGATAGTGAACTTAAAGTAATATTGATAACAAATATATGTATAGTTAAATTTATTATTGAAGAAAAACTGACAAAAGATTATATTACCTTAAAGGGATTTTTATCTACAGAATTTATCCAGATTTTAAAAAACTGGACTGGGTAGAAATAACCTCAACAACAACAACAAATCACAGTACAGAAAGTATAATTAGAAAATTTTAATACTGGAAAAAACCTGATAACTTAAAAAATGTCTGTGTTGTGATGTATATGGAAAAGACAATGTGGACATAATTTAAGTAGATGTTAAAATAGAAAAATAAATATAGTTTCACTATGCTATAAAGATTATTGATCAAGGAATTCAAATGATATAGTGGTTTGCCTATATAAAACACATTTTGGAGGAAAATTTATCCATATTGAAGTCCACTGAGAGTGTACTTTATGGGTCACAGAGCAGAATGAAAAGTTTGATAATAGATATGAGAAGCAACAGAAAATAACTAGCATGTGCATTGTCTCTCTGTTAAGTCAATAAAATTGACAAAAGATTTTTGTGCACACTATTTTATCCAGTTCATTTTTGTGCACCCCTAAGCAATGAATAGCACATTGCAAATTGTGGTTACTTAGTAAAGTTTTGCTGAGTGAATGAAGAATAAATAAACAAATCAAAATTAAAAGGATAATATACCACTGACCCTCAAATTATCACTAATCCACCTTTGGGCAATAATACCTTCTATCACTTTGTGCTGTAAGAATGTATTTTTATGGTTATCACTGCTATCAGAGTGTGATTTTTCTGAAGGGCAGGGACTATGTTTTTTATCCCTATGTTTATATTCAGTGCCTGTACTTTAGCAGGCATTCAGAGAATGTTTGCTAAATAAATGAATGACAGAATTTTATATTAAGGGTCAGATTACTTAGTCGAAGAAAGCTGAGATGTTTCCCTCATATTTCATTTTCATCACAATAGAAGTTCCGACGAGAGCCAGGAGCATGTGGTCTGGGGGCTTCCAACCCCTGTAGGATCAGAATCTGATTAAGAAATGTACTTTGTAAAGGTAACACCTACACCATTTAGAGGAAAATATGAAATAAGATGATATCTACTGATATCCCCAGAGCTGTTTCTACTCCACTATTTCCCTGGAGACCCCTGGCTCAGTTTGCTCTGTTCTTAGCACAGCTTTTGGCCTCAGCCTTGACAGCAGCTTGGAGGCAGATAGGAACATTATTTCATGAAGTAATTTAGATATGATTTTTCAAAAAATCTCATCTTGGCAAAAATCCTGCAAGAGCTTGGGTTTAACCTGTTATTATGACATTGCAAGGAATAATAAATAAGCTTCAAAATGGAAAAATGCAAAAGCTTGGGAAGAAAGAAGTTAAATTGCAATTTGCATATAAGACACTCAACAAAAAATAAAAGGGTACTCAGAGGAGTGAGGTACACTAGTTAGTTGGTATGAAGTTCTCATTTTCACATATAATTACAGGGAAAACACTTGAAGACTTCCTTCTTTGCTCTAATTTTCAGACAAGATAGGTTCTTTGAATTTCACAGCTATAGAGTCTTTAGCCAAGGATGGTTGGAGATGCTTGGTATTAGACCAGGGGTTTTAAGTGTCCAGTTATGGTTTATAATTACAAGATCTCTTTAGAGCTCTCACCTTTGGTTTGGTCTTAGAGATCCACTTCATTATCTAGCCCTGAAAGGGTGCAGGGCGTCTGCTGATCTGACGGCTGAAAAAGCTAGTACTTCAATAGATAGGAGATACAGAATTCAGCTTTGTTGAAACACAGATGGAAATATATGAATTTGGGCAAGGTACTCAACTTCTCTAAGCCTGTTTCTTCATCTGTAAATGGAACTTGAAGGAGGAAAAGCATGTAAAGCCTGTAGCATAGGGCCAGGCACATAGAAAATGCCCCAAGCTGTAGTTAAAAGAACTTAGGCTCAAAGGTGGGAAGTGACTAACTCCAGGTCTCAAGCACACTCACGTCTGTTTTCTAATCCAACGTCCTTTTTATGTTTGTTGTTTTTAAAATAAGTTATTGAGGTGAAATTCACATATCATAGAATTAGCCATTTTAATTGAAAAATTTAGTGGCATTTAGTACATTCACAGTGTCATGCAACCACTGTATCTAGTTTCAAAACAATTCTGTCATTCCAAAGTAAGACCTCATGCCCATTAAGCAGTTTCTCATTCTCTCCTCTCCCCAGCCACTAGTGATCATTAACCTGCACTGTTTCTGTGGAGTTGTCTATTCTGAGCATTTCATATAAATGGAGTCATACATGTCATGTGACCTATTGTGTCTGCCTTCTCTTGCTTAGTATAAAGTTTTGCAGATAGCTTTAAAAAATTGGGCAATTAAAAGATTTTTTAAGGTGAAATTCACATACAATGAAATGCACAGATTTTAAGTGTAGAGCTTAAAGAGTTTTAACAACCATAAATACTTATACAGTCACCACTCAATTGAAATACAGAACATTTCTATTGCCCCAGAAATTTCTTTTTAAAATGAGTTTCATACTCAGTATTTTATGTTTTTGATGCAATTGTAAATTGCATTCTTTCTAAAGTTTTATTTTCTTATTGATATATAGAAGTATAATTATTTATATATATTAACTTTATATCCAGTGATCACAATAAATTCACTTCTTTCTAGTAATTCTATTTTTTTGGTAGATTCCTTAAAATTTTCTACATAAGCAATAATGCCTCTGTAAATAAACAAATAATTAACTTATTTTTCCAATTGGTAGGACTTTTACTTCTTTTTCTTGCCTTATTGTTATGGCTGAGACCTTTAGTGCATGAGACTGGAAACGGAAGAGTGGCCATCTGCCAAAATGAGTCTGAGAATGAAGTCATAGATGCTAACCACACTAGTGTAGAGTAAGAGAGTCAAATGGAAGCAGAAAAGGAGACAAAGATGGAGGGCTACAGAGTCAGAAATACCCCATGATGGCTTTTATCAGATAGACAGAAGACAAGCCCTTGCAATGATATACCCCTCTTGTCTTTTTGGATCCACCCCAGAACATAGCACAACCTAGAGTGGTGGATTCTTGCAAGCATTTTTAGCAGTTATTAGGTACTTCGTTTCTGCTTCCCTAATGTGTTGTTTCTAATTATAAAGTCAACATGGACATAATTTAGGAACATTTGCTCTTCAAGAATTATGATTTCTACCATGTGGTGTTTTATAAACTGACTTATCAATGTGGTAGAATAAAATCTACTCAAAGACTGGCAACTTTTAATGAGCTGGAAGTCATCCATTTTTTTCACTCCTAGGATTTTATTTTCCTCAGGCCTTAAGACATCCTCAAAAAGTTGAGAGTATATTATTCAATGTTGTTCCTCAGAGACCCAGGTAAGCAAATCCAAGGGCATACATTTTTCTAGCTGAGGAAGCTGAGGCTCAGAAAGACAAATGGCCTGCCCAAGATCACTCACAGGACAAATGGCAGCACTGGGGTTGGAACCTAAGTTCACCCTCCAAAGCCTAGATACTTTCTTCAGCCTTCTGTCTCCTGCAGAGATGATGCAAAGACCTAGGCCCTGCATTCAGATTTATGAAACACTGGGAGTTGGGGATCAGATAGACTTTCAAACAACATACAGGGGACTGTTACTCTAATGAAGGATGTGTTGATGCCGCACAGAACCATACATATCAAACTGACTAGTACAAATGGGTGAAGCTTAGTCAAATTTTCACCTAAGCAGAAGGAAAGCTGAAAGGTGTTTATAAATTTTTCTGCTCAAGATATTCTCAAATTTCATAAAAGAAGAAAATTAGGAAAATATCAAGTCAGAAGAGAGATAAAACTTTAAGTAATTGATGGTATAAATGGAAAGTGACCTTGAGAAAATGAATGGCTGGCCAGAGTCTGATGAAGTCTTCATATACTGAAGTTCTAAGACATCTTTTGGGGGATGGAAACTATATTGAATGGTCAGCATATTAAATCATGTGCAGTTTCTCACATATGACCTGCTTTTCCAACCTCACACTTTTCCTCTTGTTTTTCTCTCTTCGTAGATTGCCCTTCCTCCCACTGACCAGTGATTAGTTTCTACTCATCCATCGGGACCCAGGTAAGATCACATACTCAGCGAAGACCTCAGGGGGCCCCAGAGAGCCCTCTGTTCCTTTACCTTGTCCATATTTCCAAGAAATGGGATACAATGATATCCAAATATATGTAAAGTATTTGTATATGTCTAACCATTTAACTCTAGGGTTCTGGAGGCAAGAGACTGTGTCTTATTCAATTCTTCACATATATGCAGGCGCCCAGTAGACTGTCAAAGGTTTTTGCAGCAAACTAAAAAAAACTCACAACATGGGAAATTCTTCTGTTAAACGTACCTTATATAACCAGGAAAAAACTCATACATTTACATATTGTCTCTAGGTTAAATGTACTACTAAATAGAAAAATAAATGTCAGCATTTAGTGAGATTTTTCTGCTTTTAGTCATGCTGTGGACAGAGAACATTGCCACTACTTGCAGAATTTATTGACATCAAAGATTACATATTGCTTTTGGAATGCACATCATGAAATAGAAAAGGAATGGCTAGGAAAATAGGTGGAAGTGTGAACATGCTGGGAAAAAAATATTTAATCTCTAAAATAATATTTGAATATATCTTTATTCAAATTAATGATCATAAATCACACCACTAAATCACACATTTTAGTAATTGTCACCTAGGTGACAACTTAACAGATCCAGATATAAATCTTGGACTCTGCCACCTGTTTCCTCTGTAAGCGCCCGAGACTTTCTGAACCTTGTTTATCCGTTTGTTAAACACAGGCAGTGCATATTTTTGGAAAATGTAAACTATTTGTTATTAAAATTATTTTAATGTGAAGAGGCTAAATACCCTTAAATCAATTCATAAATTCAACACAACCCCAATTAAAATTCCAGTGGAATTGTTTTTTAGAATTTGATGAAATATTTTTAACTTCATCTAGAAAAATACCAGGGTAGGGTGAGAGAAGAACACTTTGGAAAAGAGGAGTGATGAAGTCATACCTGCACCAGATGTGTGAAGGCACATTACAAAATTAGAATAACATAAAGTCCTGGTATAGGGATAGGGCCAGATAGATAATATACTAGATTTTAGTCAATGATAAAAATGGGATTTCAAATTAGGAGTGAGAGCAGAGGTTATTCAGTAAATGGATTGTCAGAATTGGCTAGTCATTTGGAAAATAGTTTGGATATTTGGATAGCTAGTGCTATGTGTAAGGCATGGGTCTACATTCTTTATACCAATTAAAGGTTTTAATTTTCACTGTAATTCTATGAGTGGACACTCTTCTTATCACCATTTTACAGATGAGAAGATTGAGGCGCACACAAGCTAAATAATTTGTCTGACTAGTCAGGAATAGAGCTTGAATTTGAACACAGGCAGTCTGATGCTGGGTTCATGCTACTAACCACTATGCATACTGTCTCCCAGTCTCATGCCTTGTACTCAGATACATTGCAAATCGATTGAAGTTTTCAAAAGTAAATTTAAAACGAGAAAAAAATATAAGCAGATTTTTCTATAGTTTTGGGATATGTAAGGCAGTTTAAAATGATATTAAAATCAGAAATTATGAAAGAAAAATGTAATAGTTTTAACTATATAAAATTTTTAAAATATCTTAGCATAACCAAACCAAATGAACAAAAATACAAATGTAAAAAATTAACCAAACTTATCAAACAACAATAGAAACAACACAGAAAATTAACACCATCAAATGATAAATTGGAGCACAACACAAGCAATATATATGGTCGCATATTAATAGATCAGTGAATAAAGAGTTCAATGGAAGATTGGTGAATTAACTCCTGGTATATCCATGCACTGTGAAAAATCAGTTTTTAAAGACAACAGTGGAAACTTATTTATTGACATAGAATTATGCCTGTGATACATTAGTTAATGAATAGAAAATTATAAACTTACACTATAACCCTATTCTGTGATAAAAATAAAAAAAGCATGTGAGTGCTTGTGTGTTTGTGTGTGCATTTAATGTATGTATATACAGGAAAAAGCCTGAAGTGGTAAAATCAAAAATATCTCTGGATAGTATGGTTATGGGTGATTTTTGCCTTTTTTCTTTGCACCTTAGTTGATTGTCAGATTCCTTATAATATGCGTGTATTTCTTCAATTATGAAGTAATTTAAGCCTTGAATTATTTTTTCCATAAAGTTTGAAGAGGAATATTTCAAGAGCATAATAGACATATATTCCTAGATTGTAGGAATTTCTATGATATTTTGGTGGAAAGTTTATGGTTTGGGGAGCATGGCTTACAAGAAAAAGCCAATGAGACCATGTTAGGTATTAATTTCTACATTTAAATTATATTGTGATCTGAGAATATGACCTATACAATTCCTACTTTTTGGAATTTATATTGGCTTTATTTTTGCAGTCAAATATATGATCTATCTATGTAAATGTTCCATAAAATCTTGGAATGAGGGCATATTCTCTGTTTCTTCCCCTGAAATCACTATATATATATTTATTATTAACTTTATTATTCATATCTTCTATATTCTTGGTTGGTTTTTATCCACTTGAATGGCCAAGGCTGGGTGGTATTTTAGTCTCTAACAGTTGTGTTTCCTGTATATTTTGCCTAGAGTTTCTAATCCATATGCATTTTTGTTCTTGAAATCTCTGTACACTGTGCTTTCTGTCAGTGTGCAAGGAGACTCCCTTTCCTGTGTAACGATACTTGATACTCTTTTGTCTGAAATTAATATTGTGACTCCTCATTCCTGTTTGTTTGGGCCTGCTAAAACAAAAGTGTGCCTTTCCCTGTCTTTTTGTTTTTAAGCTTTTAAAATAATTTAATACTTTGGTTTTAGATGTATCTCTTAGAGTTAGGTTTTGATTTCTGATCATTTATATTTACTGCCATCATTGATATATTTGGTCTCATTTCTATGATCATCTTTCTGTTATACTTCCATACTGATTTATTACATTTTCCAGAGTGGGATATATATATATATATACCCCAGCTGGTGTGCAAGGTATTCATTGCAGACTGAAGAAAATATTTTTATTATTTTCAAAAATTAAGAAAGATATTAAGCTTTACTAATATCGAATGTGAACTGAAACTGATACTTTGCTCTGGTCCACATGCAAGACAGACTCAGTTTATTCGTAATAAGTGGGGTGAGAAGAAAATGATTTCTAGAAATCAGAGTGAGTGACATTGACACTTTTACACTTTTTGCTCACTTTCCTTGACTCACTGTAATTTAAGTGTATTCAGTTAAGTGGATTTAATTGTTATTTGTTTACTTTTGTCTAAGCAAATTCACAGAATTGGCAAAGATCTTAAAATGACTCCTAAAAAAAAACCACGCAGGTTGAAAGTAATGTCCACTATGCAAACACGGACACAAGGAACAATAATAACAACTCCCCCCCCCCAAAAAAAAAACCAGGCCTAGCTAATACTTTCCCTTTTCCTGGCAGGAATTCACCATTAGCCACGTTATGAGGTAATAGAGAGCATTTTCAAAACGGATGTTTGGAAATGTTTCTTGGTGTGTTTCCATTGCTATCTGATACATTGCTGAAAACTATATAAATGTTACACCTATAAAAAATAATCTCTCATATCAACACACTTATAAAACCTGAAATAGAATTTTTATCCTGTTTAAAAGTTTAAGAGAATTTTAAACCCATTTGTTGAAGCATAAAAATATAACATGTACTGATCTGTTTTCAAGAGTAATTGATTAATATTGTGGAAGGTGGAAATTTACTACCACATTTCAACAATAACAATTACATAATTGGTGGAGGACACAGAACGTAAGTGTTGTGATTATTAAGTGTGGCCAGTGACATACTCCTTCACCTTGAGTTTGTCTATCTGTGAAGGATCTTATCCAGCTATTACAGTCACTAAAACCAAGTTTGAAATAAAAATGGATCCAGAATCACACCTTTGAATTGCTGTATTGCAAAGTGTGGAATCAAGACTTTTTAAAACATTGAGAGCAAATTCATCATTCTGCTCCTGCTTAAGTCATTATTATTTTAGTGAAAGAAAAAAGTTTGTGTTATTAATAAATGCAATTAAATTTATTTTAAATTAGTGTTAATTTCAGGTTTATCTCATCCTTTTGATGATTCCATCACCATATGTTGTTCTATAATGCATGCATATGAACTTGCACATACATGTGTTTATATATAATTTATTAAGAAATCACTGGACTGTGGATATATTGCTAAGTCTCACTGATAAAAATAAAAGATGCAGTCTTTTTATTTGGCTTTGTTTTCCCTTTAAATAAAAAAATATTTGAATATATTCTCTTTAATTCTTGATGTTGATAATTAAAGAAATTTAGCATAAGAAATTTAACATACCTTTGTGTATCTATTCCCACATGCCCTGTTTTTTATTGATAATAATTTTGACTTTGACCCAAATTATTATCATTTTAATCATATAGCTTCTCTTTTAAGAATTATTAACATCTGTATTACGTTTTTAAAACACTTATAGTTATTTAAACGGTTCTTTGTTAAGTTTCACTTAACACTTGTATCACTGAGGCTTTTCTACCACAACTTCCACATTATTGAATTTTAAAATTGTTGTTTATGTCTTGATCAAATCTTCAAGAAATTTTTAACCATACATGCTTTTCTGGAAGCATGTAAGAATGATGTAATTTCCATGTCTTATATCCTTCAGTATAAAATTTTCAGTCTCATATATACAAAGCAATTGTTTAGTTACAGAGTTCTTTGTCACATCTTTTCCCCTCAGAATGCTCTAGATATCACTCCACTGTTTTCTGGAAGTTTGCAATTCAGAGACATCTGTTTTATCTCCATTGTATTTTTTAATGTTATTTCCCCCTGAGTTTTATATTGTGTGGTTCTTCTACTGATTTCTCCTGGGCTCAGTCCTATGGCTCTGTGACCTCTGATGGCTTCAGGGTCTTTCTCCATTCAGTCTCTCTGCTGACCCAGGCCCCCTTACATGGTGATGGGAGTATTCCAATAAGTGAGGAGAGGAGCTTAAGGCCCAGGCTCTAGAACCCACACAGTGTTACTACTGCCACATTCTGTAGGTCTAAACAAGTCACGAGGCCAGCTAGATTTTATCCACTTCTGGGTAGAAGGTGAGATATTGTGACTTACAATATGAAATATACATTTGGTCTTGTCCCTGTTGTTCCCGGCACAGAGCTTCTAAAATCCTTGGAATCTTCAAAATGACTGTGTATTTTTAGATGCTAATGAGCTGATGGTGGTTGGGGGCTCCGGAATAGCTTCTGGTACGGGACTGGTTACCAGGCAAACCAACCTTACTATTAGGGGGTTGGAACTTTCTGCCCTATCCTTCAACCTCTGGGGAGTGAAGAGGAGCTAGAGATAGACTAATCACTAATGGCCAGTGATTGAATCAACTGTGCCTATGTAATGAAGCCTCTATAATAATCCTAAGCAAAGGGGTTTGGAGATTCCAGGTTGCTGAACACGTGGGAGGGTTGGCACACCAAGGGAGAGAGAGCATGCATGCTCTGTGCCCCTTACCCCGTACTTTACCCTATGTATCTCTTCCATTTGACTGTTTCTTTGAGTTTTATCCTTTTCTAAGAAACTAGTAATCTAGCTAGTAAACTGTTTTCTTGAGTTCTGCGAGCTATTTAAACAAATTAGTGAACCCGAGGAGGAGATCATGGGAGCCCTTGATTTATAGCTGGTCAGTCAGAAGCACGGATGACAACCTGCACTTGTGTTTGTCATCTAAAGTGGGAGCAATCCTGTGGGACTAAGTTCTTAACTAGAGGGATCTGGTGCTGACTTTAGGTAGGTAGTGTCAGAATTTAAGTGAATTATAGGACACCTAGTGTGTGTCCACAGAGAACTGGAGAATTCCTTTGTGTGGGAAAAAACATACACATCTGGTAGCAGAAGTGAAGCATTGGTGTGAGTATAGTAGAGTACGGAAAAACAGAGTTTTCCTTTGGTTGGTGAAGAAATCATAGAGAGGAAATAGTTTTTCTTTTCTGAAGGCACAGCAAAGTCACATTGCTAGGGGTGTGGATACTGGGAGGGAAGGAATTTGCAGCTATTAAACCATTTACAATGCCACGCAAACTCCAGCATTCTGCTTAGCAATAGAAATTTATTTGTTCCCCCTCTACTTGACGGTTCAGGGTCCCAGATTCCTTCCATCCCTGAGGGCCTCTGAGTCCTCTGTTTCCAGCCAAAGCAGAAAGATTCGATAGAGCAGGCACACTGGCTTCTTAAAAACCTTAGCCCAGGAGAGATGCTTCACATCTGCTCATACTCCTTTGTCAAGCACTATTCATATGGCTCTACCCCAATGTCAAGGGGCAAGTGCCTCCCAAGAATAATAATGGAAGGGGGACTATGAATTTTTGGTGGACGATCAGCCATCTATGCCACATTCAACAACTATGTTTTTGTTTGTTTGTTTGTTTTACTTCCACTACTGACTCTGTTACTAGACTCTCATTCAGAAACCCTCTGGAACCTTTCTGAGACACAAATTGGCATATTTGTGTTCTTATTTCTTAGAATAAATATTTCAAAAGAAGCATTTCATCTTTTCAAAGTGATTTTCTTATTTATACCTACAGCATCTTTTCAGGACCTAGGATGACCCTGTTTGGGATGGCCTCCCACTGAAAGTGGCTTCTCACTTCTGTTCTGAGCACTTTCTCCTTGAGGTGGCTCCTGGCTCAAGAAGAAAGCCTAACAACACAACTCGTATTTTGATTGTGGGCTTTCCTGTCCCAGGGTCTCTTTTCACCCCTGCAAATTTGTTGGTCTCATGGGAATTGTCTAGATCCCTCCACTTTCTTGCTATTCCTTGTCTGTCACAAGGACATTCACGAATAGAGCCTAAATGGAACCTATTCATTACCATCAGCCTATATGAAATATACATTTCCTAACGTGTTAGGCATATGCATGGCATCCTTCCTATTTTCCAGTGCTGATGCTGGATTTTCCTTAATTTTATATCCATTGGTCATCCCATTCGACTGAGGGTGGAGAGCTGAGTGTTTGACGCCTGCACTTACATCACCATCAGATGCAGAGGAATTACACAGTCTTACATTGAAATGCTTGTGGAAATTATATGGCCTGTGATATCAGTTTCTTTAAAACACCTTGTAAACTTTTACTTTTGCAGAACTGTCATAAATCTGTTTAATTCAACAGTTTACACTAAGTACTCCAGTATTCCACTTAGAAGTAAAGCATTTTTCTGCTTGATTGAAACGTTGCACTGTTGGAAGTTGTTAAGAATATCATTTGTTGCAGCCAACTTTTCTCCATATCTGATAATCAAAAATTGTGATAGCTCACATGTGTATCCATTTAGCGAGCACTTCTGAGGCTACGTGGCTGTGCCAGAAGTGTGCTGAGCAGTGGGCGCTGGCACCAGGAGTGGCGCTTCTTACTGGTGCTTCCCTCAAGCTGCTCGTAGTCCTTGAGGAGCAGACAGTGATTGAATTAGTGCAATGACTTTTTGGAATATGAACCATCATGCTTTCTTTCTCTCTACCTCCTTACATGGGACCTTTCCTCAGTGATTTTCACACTAACTCTGGGGGAAGCAGGACTGAAAGGGAGGGAAACAGTAGGTGAGTTTTTCTTTTTCAATCTTCAACACGAACTTCTGAGATCCAAAAGGCAGGCTGGAGGGAAGCAGGGTGTAAACTTTCTGCCAACACAGGAAATTTTGAAAGAGTTCCCTATCTCACTTGTGGTTGGGTGGCTGGGGTGGGGTTTGATGGGAAGAGGAACAATGACCTTGTGGAGCTGGGGGGTGTGGGATGGAGGATCAGATCTGGGAGTCCATGTGAAGGACAGCAGTGTCTACACAAAGATCATCTACAGCTTTTTCAGCCCAAGACCTTTACGAGCTGTAAGTGGTACCTTCTGCCATTTTTTCCATTGTGTGAGACAATGATAAATCCTCCTCTTTAAAAAAAAAAAAAAAGGCTAAGGGTCATGACACCTCAGAAGTAGTTGATGATATGGAAGAGGAAGCCTCTGAACTGGCTTTAGGATGAGAGTGAGCAAGGGTGAAACCCACTCCTTTTTCACAGGTAAATACAATGTGAGATTCTGAAACAGATTTTTAATGTAGATGGCTATTAAGCAAAGAGAAAAGAAATAATGCTGAATCGATGGCCAGCAAGATGGGTCTTCCCTGACAGCACTTTGACACCCTAAACTCGTGTCGTTCTGAATAAGGCCAGTGAGACAGTATGTGATAACATAGGTGGAGTGAGGATAGTTGTAGACTTTTAGTAACATGGTTTTTGAATTCACTATAAAGACACCATGCAGCAAAAGACATCCAAATGTATTTATATGAAAAGCTTTTCAAAGACATATGAATGAAATCATGTACAACCATGTGTTTAATAAAAACCACCTTAATTAAAAAAAAATTACATAAAATTATTATCATCCTGGAAAACCCTAATGCCCAAGCATAGAGTAGGGAGAAGATTATGAGCATTCTAAAATTGAGCCTGAAATATATATTACATATGTAATATATAAACATATTTCTACTTGTAGGAAAATTATCATGGTTTGTGGGATTATGGGAGGGTTTCCTTCTCATTTTTCAAGTATTGAATGAACATGTATTTTATAATTAGAAACCATATGATTATAATTCTTTTGAAAATAGGAAATTGAGGATATGTCCTGATGAATAAAGAATTTTTCTGAAAACATTTCTCTTTAAATTATCTTGGTATATCTATCAAAATAATAACAAATATGAGAACCTGACATTAAGGTTGTTTTAAAAATTATTTTTAGAAGTTTTGTTTTAAAGGGGAGATTGTTTTTGGTTTTGTCCAGCATCTATTGAACCTGTAACTCTACCTTAAAAATTTGGCATTTTCATCATGACTAATAACTTTAAGTACTATTGCTTTGAAAAAAGAAAAAAAAAAGCAATTCTTTGTTCTTGAAACCAAAGATGAAGGATCCCATGGCTCTGTTTCCTCTAACTTACTTCATTCGGTTTGACTTACTGTGACATATATTCCAGGTCCTATTTCAATAACCTGTTTGACGTTGATCTCAATATTTCATTAGGAATTCATGGTGGAAAGAAATTACTCTGAACATTTGTACCTTTTTCTTACAGTAAATGAAGTGTCATTTATATTTCATATCTTTTCCTGCTAACCTGTAACTCCTTGAAGACTTTGATACTTTTCCACTATTAGCTCAAAGACATTTATTATCATTTTCCCTTTTGATTTATGCTGAGACCTCAGTGATTGAGCCTTGATTCTCGGGGTCATCATGTAAAATTGCATAAGTGCTCCATGAACAAAAAAAAATTCTTTAAACTTCTTGACAACAAACTAAAGGAGGAGTTGGTTTCCTAGCTTTTCCCTCTAAAAAGGGCTGTGTTATAATAGCTCAGTATTAGCTACTGCGGTTTAATCTTTTGGATGTGAAAAGGTAAAAATTTAGATTTCAGAGATGATATTTTGTAGTGAGACGTGCCAGCTTTAGAAATGACAGACCTGAGTTTTCATTCAACACTCAGATAATTACTTACCTTGTCTTCTTCGACACGTTACTTCACTTCTCTGAGCTTCTGTTTTCTCATCTTATAGTGGGGTTTTAAAAAACCTCAAAACTGCCTTTCAGGATTATTAGGAGGATGAAAAGTATAATATCCAAGTACCATGTATGTAGTAAATGCTCAGTAAATGGTAGTTGTAATTTGTTCATATTTTTGCTTTCTCCTCAGTCAGTTCTTATGTTGATGGAATGGCTGGCACATACTGAATGCCGAATTACCTACTGTGGCTCTGGCTTTGGAAATTCAGGAAGGCATGGTTTGGGACATGTGAGCTCTTACCTGTACATTAGCCTTGAAAATTCAACAACTTTTATATTGTACAAACAACAGGGTGCTGGATCACTCATTTGTAGTAACTAAGTCTAACAGCTGCCATAATTGACATTTTAACAACTTTGAAATACAACCAAAAATCAAAGTCCTGCCTAATCTCGTTAACTGTGAAACTCATTGGTTTTAAAATTCAGTAACTCTTCACTGAGCCATTACCGACAACGTGGGCACAGAATGAAAAGGACAAGCATGGAAATGGCTTTTGAATGGGGAGAGAGTTAAGAAAGAACAGACAGTGAATAAATAAAGTAATTAGAGCCTGTCTGAAGTGTTGGGGGACTCAGCTGGAAAGTCACAGATGACTTACTGAGGTAGAGTGATCCTACTCCTGGAAGGCCTAGGGCTGTGGCTGACATTTAAGCTTCATTTAAGAAGCAGCAGCTTCTGCAGAAAGTGGGGCAAGACTGGTCCAGGAAGCCAGAAAAGCATATGCAAAGTCCTAAGGCTAGAAACCCGGAATATTTGGTGAATGTCCAGGTTGTTGTAAGGGCCATGATAATCGTTTCTTCTGTCATTTCACTTGTTGAGTAAGTACTGAAGTGAGACTTGTGATAATTTGAGCCTCTTGTTAGCCATATATTAAAATATTCTGGAATAAGATAGTCCAGAAGATTATGTATAGGGAGGCATAATTTCTACTGAAATAGGTTTCTGGGTCACTAAATAAAAGCTATTCAGTTCTCTTATTCATTGTTCTAAATAATAATGATGGTAGTAGTAGTACCACTACTTCTGAATGGTTTACTTGTAGTCCTCAGAGAGCCAAGGGAATAGTAGAATACTAAGTAGAGCTGGGGAATTAGGGTTGGGGTCTACTTCCTCAGGCTCTCATGGACACTACTGATGTTCTCATCATCCAAGTGTACAGAAGATCCTAAGTTGAGGTGGTTCTGAAGCCTCCATCACAAACTTGACTCCAGAATCTTTGCTTAGCCTGGGAGCCCCAGTGAGTGGACATTACTCACAGGACCTCCCCGACTTTAGCACCTTCCTTGCCGTAGGGATTCTCCCTCTTCTATCCCTTTATGTTCCCCTCTCCCTACTCAAAGGCACTCACTGCTTCAATTTCCCCAGAAAAATCCTCTCAAGGTCTCACTTTTGGAAGACAAGAGTCAGGAAGGAAGGTTGACTGTGGACAATATAATGACCTTGGCTGTCCTTTTTGAATAGGTTGGGAGAAGTATAGTGAGGACCAGACCTTAATACTTGCCATCAGGAAGCACAGAATGTATTAGAATTTGTTTGGTTTTTTAAATTTTAATTTAGATACTATTTTATCAAAGCTATACATGTACATAATTTTATGAAAAGCAGCACTTCTTGATCTATTCCTATATTCCTCTTCTTAGAGGCAACGACTTGCAACACTTCTAATAGAATTTTTTAGCATTTGTCTCTATAAATTTAAACCAAGCTTATGTTGCTCTTTCTTGATGTGTAAAAACTGCTTTAAGAACTAATACTATTTTAAGTACTACACTATGGTAGATGAGGATTTATCCCTATCCACATTTTTCATTCCCTTATCTTCTCAATGTAATTGTATGACCATATAAAGATGATTTATAGCTGGGCATGCCGTATTGTATGATGATTTTCTTGCACAATATTTTCTTATCTTTGGAGTTAATATTGTTTTTATCCTTTGCTTAGGTTTCTATGTACTTATCATTCATTCATCCCCAAACTTAACACCCAGTTGTGTAAATTTAAAACACATTAGGTAGTATATCAATTTCATCTCTTTGAAGAACTTTCTACTGGACTCTAAACGTGCTCCAACCTGGACCAGTGTGGTGGACATGGAGACGTGCTGCCCAGAATCTTTTGTTCCAGCTGCTGGGAATGAGTCAGAAGACAGCCTCCAGCTGTCAGCTTCTTCATCTTTTGCCTCAGCTACACAAAGCTGCCCCACCCAATTGCATGCCTTTCCCTGGGTGGCCTATATCCAATGATTGATAATGGAGAGGTTATAAAAGTCACTTTAGCCCACCGTGGAGCAACTCAAATGGACTGCAGTGCCCCAGAGCTCCCTGAGGGGTTGGCCAAGGCTTTATTGTATCTGCATCATAATTCAGCTTCTCCTTCTGCTCAATTTTGCTTTTTCTCTCTTCTTCCCAGTTCCTGGGAAGTATTGCTTTCTAATAAGTATTCTGCATGCCTGACTCCTTCTCAGCCTCTGCTTCTGGAGAAATCAACCTGAACTGGTTACTCTTTAGGGCCTCTGCACAGGAGTTTTCTTTCAACATCCCTTACTTCACCCTAGAGATTCCCTCTGATGCATTGTAATGTTGGGTTCTCTATTTCCGGAAACTCCTATCTTTTTCTCTTTGGTTTATTCTCTTGTTTTGATGAAGCACATTGTCTACTAGTTTCCCGAAGAAAGGTATCTGAAAGGTAAAATTTTTTAAACGTTGTGTGTCCAGATATGGCTTTATTCCCATCACATATAATTGATAGCATGATTGGATGTAATCTTCTGGATAGGAAATAATTTTCCTTCAGAATTTTGAAGGCATTGCTCAATTTTCTTTTGGTTCCAAGATTTCTGTTTAGAACTATGATGCCAATATAATTCTTGAACTTTTATATGAAAACTATATTTCTTCTCTGCAAACTTGTAGAATCTCCTTTATTATCATTGTTTTGAAATTACTTCTTTCAGTTTAGGATTCTGCTAAGTCTGCTGACTACTGATCCAGTTACTTTCCACCTTGCAAATTGTTGTTGCTCTTAACTCCTATTTCCTTTGTCTTTGTATATTTATACCTTAAAACAAGCAAACAGATAGCAGACAGACAATAACAAGCATTATAATGCCTAATGGCATTCAACTAGACTTTTGGGAAGGAAAGAGCAGGAGTTAAATATATTTATTCAGCCTGTCATATTTAAGCAGAAGTAGAATTTGATTTTTTTCAAGGAAAAGTTTATCTGGTAAAGCTGCTTCCTTCTGCCCCTCCCTTTTTTTTTCTTTTTTGACTCTTTCCCATAGGCACCAATTGCATAACTATATTATATCACATCTTGTGTCTATAAAGTCATTGGTTTGGTGCCTTTGACTAGATATCCATGGCTAGGGTAAAGAGCTCTGCTCTCTTCTGATTCCAGTCCTGCGGAGACTCTGCTAAGAGCTAACCAAACTGCTGCTGACAGGAAGGAGGAGTCCTGCTTATGCATTAGAGTTAAGCTGGATACCTGTGAATTTCCTCAAGACTTGAAATCCGGAAATGTCCGTCTTCAACAAGAGTAGGGAGTTGCAATTCCCTCTAGGAAATAGAAATAGTGAAATAGACCCTTAAGAATACCATTGAAAATTCTTACCCACAGTGGGAGTGACTGGCAAGGTGAAAACAGAACCCCCTCAGCTGAAACTAATGTATAATTAATCTTGAGAGAAGTGAAGAATATGGATTCTGATGAATCTGCTGCCTAATTCTTTGTATCCTTTGGAATTAGACATGATCTGTATATGAGATACAACTACTTAGCATTATGTGCTAAATTATGTGGACTCATAGACCATAATTTTATGGGAATTAACTAGTTGAGAAAATGAGAAATAAAATGGAAAACCTTTAACTTCTTCTGTGTGTTGTAGTGATGAGAGCACTAGTAGAGCAGAAATCCCTGTTTTGTTTTTGTTTTAATATTAGTCACTAGGTTTAATAGCTTTATGACTTTGGGCAAGTTACTTTATCTAAGATTTTGTTCCTTCTTTGTAATCTGGAGAAAATATTAATTTCTTCATAGGATTGTTGTTAAAGAGTCAGTGTATGTGAAGCTATGAGCACAGACAATGTCCACAATGGTAGTTTTCTTCCCTCGTATCATCTATATTTGTCAAGAACTTGATAGTTTTTTGTGTGTGAGAAAATTTGGGGGCCACACTATTAACACTCCCTTCAAAGAATCTGTAAGTTAAGGAGGTATCATCTGTATTAACTGAATTGTGAGTTCAGATGGGTCTTAATCCCCTCCATACAAGCTTAATCCTCAAATTTGAGCCAATTTCAGGTGGCGTGAGGGCCTCAGAATTAGGGGAGATTTCATAACTAGAGTTAACTGCAGCAAAGAAAATTGGGCCTGTAAATAAGAACTGACAGCTAAAGTAAAGATTAATCTTAATGGCATGCATTAACAATATGCAATTTGAGATTGGCAGTGGAGAATTCTCCTTGAGAATGGGCATTAGGCAGTATGAGTCTTGACATGGGAATTCACATGAGCAAGCACATTCATTCAATTCACCTTTTCTACCTCAAAGACATTACCATACCTAGAGACCCACGATATCAGGGAAAGTGGCCTGTTTATTCACATCAAATCATCATATGTACAGACTGTTTCCATTTAATATAATTGTCAGCAGTAATGACTCACTTGGTATAACTTAGAAGTGACAAGGAAATTGGATGGAGCTTTAAATGGTTGATGCTAGAGAAAAAGTGAGGCAGTGATTAGAAATCTTAAAGTTAAACCCTAGTGTCTATAAAGGCTTGGAGGGTTTATGTCCGTGTAAAAAGTGATGGCAGAAAGGAACCCAGTTTAGTTATTAAGGACTTTCACAGGATCCTTGTCTTGGGTCAGATTTTAGACTGAAGGATGACACTACTATGATCACCAGCTCCTCTTCATGCCTGTGGGTGGGGAAAGGCTGAAGGGCAGAGGAACCCTGGGTATTGCCTGCTTCAGAATTGTTCACACCAACGTTGACTCTCGGGGCAGGCCAGAGCAACATGACTTTTTTGGGCCTCATTTGAGTAAATCCAGTTACTGTATTTGTCCTTCCTGATGAGAATGTTAAAAAAAAAAAAAATTAGTGGAAGTTATCTGAAAGTCTTAGAAAGGGGAATGTGCAAAAATACTATAGTTTTTACATTGTAAATTATACATTTAAGTTATAAGCTGGTAAAAAGCTGATTTTATTAGCGAAACTTTATTAGCTGAAAGATAAATATCTTTTCTAAGTTCATATTTTCTAAGAAAATACAATTCCTCATTTATGGGAACTGCTGTTTCATTCTTCTATTAAACAAAGTATAGATTTTTGTCATTTAAAAATGATATTTTCTAATACCACATACCTATATTTGGTATGTCTTTACAGAAAATGGAAAAATGTGATTAGTGGTCATTGAATAATCAGGTATTTGTTAGAATCAAGGGTGAGATGAGAATATTTTTTTGGTGGGAGAGGAGGCTTTACCTGTAGTTATGACAAGACCTGAGAAACCTGTACATGTCTTAAGAGCTATCTATGGATTGAGTCAGTATTGCCGATTGCATATACACATGGGATGTTGGCATAGCGCATGAAAATTTCACGGCCCAGACACTAAAATCAAGCTCAGAGAAGCTCTATCACGTGATCTATTTAGCAATAGAGCCTGGTTTAAAGCCCAAGTTGGTCTGATTTCAGAGCCCAAACTCTCTTTACCATATTGCCTTTCAACTAAGCAGATTTGCTTTTTCATATCATACTTTTAAAGATTCAGTTCCCATGAGGAAGTAGCAAGGATATGTACATACAGGGAGCTAGAACTATGTTTGTGTGTGTGTGTGTGTGTGTGTGTGTGTGTGTGTGTGTGTGTGTGTTGCTTTGAGCTTCAGTAATCATCTGCTTGGAGGAGGAAAAGGAAATGATTCTAAACCACTAAGGAGCCCCAAGAAGAGTGGACAGAACTCTGCCTGAGGAAACAGGAGGCCTAGCTTCTCACTGCAGCTCAGCCATCAACCTGCTGTGTGACCTGGGGCAAGTCCCTAGCCTACTCTGACCTCTATTCTCCCATTTGTAAAACGAAAATGTGAAACCAAGCCCCAGAAACAAACTGGATATCTGCTCTGGCTTCCTAAGCCAACTGTGCAAAACAGCCGGGCTATGAAACAAAATTAGACTCAAGTCTTCATTGTTATCACTGACTGTGTTTCTTGAGCAAATAACTTAATTAATTTTAACCAATCCTTTCTCCTCCCAAATTATATTGATGAAGAAATCACAACAAATGTTCTCTCATTTACTTTGCCAAAAAGCAAGTAGTGCTATAGAACCTATTTCTGACACCTTAACATGATATTGGCTTCATGGTCAAAAAAGAATGGTGGGAAAATATGCACAGAAAAATTATAAAAACTGTCTTCACAAACCAAAAGTATTACAAAATAGCCTCCTCTTTCCATTTTTGAATTAGAACCGATCTAAAGTCACTATGGAATCAATCGCTACATCTACAGTCCTCTAGTCCTCCCCTCTCTCAGGGAGAACAGTAAAAGTCTTCTTCCTCCTGTAAAATGAGCCCTTTGTGACCTGGTCTAGCTGATCTCTCCCAACCTCTTCTCCCGTCTCACTGTGCCCTCAGGCCCCTACTCCTGCCCAAACACCACAGCATTAATCTCACCCTCCCCTGGGCCACGTCTGACCACTGCCCCCTTCTCACTGCGTGAATCACACTGCACTGTAATGTGCCATGTCTACTTCCTCTTCTGTACTGTGAGCTCCTTGTGGGGAGGGACTAGTTCTTGTTTGTATTTGGTATTAAGAGCCTAGTGGGTAACTAGTAAACTTTTGGTTAATAAAATATTAAACCAGACTGTAAGGGGTTGAAAAGATGGCCTGGATATTTTAGAGGGGTACGTTTGGTTTCTTTGAAGACTTCCCACCAAATAAATACATATGATTTTATTTTAGAAGGCGGATAATTGATTTTTCTTTGTGAACAAGGAAGGCACTTCCTTTTTTCTGACTGATGTGAAGGACATAAATTATACAGGAAACAGGATGCAGAGACATAAACCTGCTTAATCCAATTATATATTTCAATCAACAGACAGGGTCCCATGAGAGGGGAGGATGATGCACAGGACTGAGACCACTGAAGAGGAGCTGGGAAGCTGTGTGCCTCACTTTTCTTTAGAAAGAGAGAGGAGCCAGGAGAGGAGAAGGAGATAGAGCAGCTGCCATAAGAAGTGAGAATCAATGTTATTTGTTATACAATATAAAACGAATCTTGAAGAGGATGTTCAGCCTTTGGAATGTTAAACAGTGGATACATAAATAATTTTCTGAAGACAAATGAAAAGAAGCAAAAAAAAAAAAAAAAAAAAGGCACACAAACAAAACAAAACAAAGAAACCAAAGTGAGGAAAACAAGAACCAGGCTTTTAAAAGGAAAGGCAATCTAATGACAGCCATTTGGCTGAAAAAAAGTTGTACTTTTGTGGCTTGATGCAGACAACACACGAGTTGACTTCTAATTCCCAGAAGAGTGTACCTGAAAAAGGCCACTGGGGTAGAGGAGGCAGAGGAACAGCCGGGATGCTGATAGTTAATGAACATGGGACCAGCCACTTCCAACTTCACATACTTTACCTTATTTTGGCTGTAATACAATAATTATGTAAAGCAAGAGTTTGTTACTTGGCATTTGCAAATAAACTGAAGTTCAAATAGTAATGATTTCAAGGTCAAGGCTTTTGTTTAGCTGGTTAATGGCACAGCTGAGACTGAACCCAGGTCTACCTGACTCACTTTCCATAGTTTCCTCCACTATACAGGGCTCCTTCCACAGTGGGCTGTGACTCCTACGACCCTGTTCGCCCGGCTCCAAGCCCTAGGCTATTGGTACTGCTGGGTATGAACTACACGACAGGACCTCACAGTTCCCCTTACTGTGTTTCTGCTAATTAAATGTTCATTACTTACACTGTAGCAGTTGAATGTCTCTCTTGCATATACATATAGCCTTTCCCTTCTTTCCTGCAGCTGAATTCTTGGGTTCTTACCTGGGACCCAGTTGGATAGAAGGATCACCATGGCAGGGGACAGATAGTATCCTGGAGAGTCTCAAACTAGTAATTACATATTCCAGCCCAGAAGTGACACTGCTTGGCACTCATTTGCAAGAGCCAGACACATGGAAAGCTGAGCACAGGAAATGTTTGCTGAGCAGCATCAGTGACTGCTGCGGCATTTGTTGTCTTTAACATCCTGCATATTTTATGTATTTATCATGTTTATTACCTGTCTCCATGTCTAGAACGTTTGTTCCATGAGGGGAGAGACATGTTCAAAAATGTAACTTCAGTGCCCAGAACGGTGCTTGGAAAAAGCAGGCACTCAACAATTGGTTGAATGAGTGAATAAATATTGTCACTGGCTGAGTGGTCTTGGGCAAGTCTTTTATACCCTCAGGACCTCCAAATTTTCTTTTAGAAAATGAAGAGATAAAGGGGTGATGTCTCACAGGATTGTGGTGAGAATTAATGAGATAAGCAAGCAAAGGGAGTGATATAAGACCTAGTCCATGAAAAGCTCTGGATGAATATTGCTTTCTTTTCAACTCCAGTAGCCGAATTAGTCCTCTGACTTTTAATCCAATTTTAAAAGAAATTTAGGTAAAAAGAAAAAAAGGAAGAAAGGAAGGAAGGAGGTAAGGAAGAGAAAGAAAACAGAGCAACTGTGTAGTTTGAGTACGTTCTGTAACTTTTCTGTTTCTTGCCCAGTGTGCAGAACAATACTGATGTTCCTCCCAGAAATCTTTCCCCCTAACTGCAGGAAAACTCCGTAAATGAAGCAAGCTTTATAACTCAGGGCGGGAGTGAAGCTGGGTACAGCCACTGGCCAAGCCTTTCAAATAGTGTAACAAATGATGTGTGGGTACAAATGGGGAAAATGCATACATTCTTCATGAGTCTGGAGAAATCATGTTTGGCCCCCAGGTGCACTTGACCTGTTAACAACATTTAGACAGATTTATCAGCTGTAAACTTTGCACCAAGTGAAAAAAAAAAACTTGTTTTTTTCTCCTTCTAAACGTAAAGCAGAAAGATTTGTTAGCAGGGGGAATTCAAACAAATTAAGTAGAGGGCTTGATTCTCTCTGCCTCTCAGTGGCCTACTTGTAGCACATGGACTCCAGGCATGAAATTCCCAGAAACCTGGAGAATTTCTGGGGACAAGCATGGATATGGGGTGAGTACTCCAGCCAGGGCTGGTGAGCTCTAGTTACAAGAGCCTGGAGTGAGTAAAAAAAAAAGGGACAGCACGTCCTTAATTAACACCATAACAGAGGGAATAGAAAGAAAGAAAGAAAGCACATAAAAAAAAAAAGCATACAAAACTTTCCAGAACTTTTTGTGGTTCTGTTCTTTATGTATTTTTTATGAGATCATCTGCTTGGAAATGTATTGTTTGAAAAACTAGATGGAGTTGGTTTTAAAACATCCCAGATCGAACTGATTGCAACGAGTCAGAATACCATAAGCCTTATGTTTATGAAACATCTTTCATGATACGGAGGAAGGAGAATGGGATTTGGACTCAAGAAGTGAGTCCATGCTCCACAGTTTACTGGCTGTGTGAGTCTGGGTGAATCACTAGCTCTAAACCTCAGTTTCCTCATTTGTTATATGGGTGTTGTAAAACCCAATTTCGGGGGCTGTTGTGAGAAGTTTATGACCTAATGTTTGTGAAATTGTATTATCAATTTTAAAGTCCAATGGTGGCATTGAGAATTTTTCTGGAGAATTTTTAAACAACACAAAAAAACTTTTCCTGTTTGTCTTTGGAGAGGAGGTAGAACCCCCTTCTCCCTCAGCTGCCCTCATTGTCCTATAGAGCCTTAGTGTGTGTGTGTGTATTATACATCATACATATAGGTATTATATACACTAATTATGAACACACTAATGTTAGAGTGTGTATATAATAAAGCAGAAGGATTTGTTAGCAACGGGGAATTCACACTATTAGTATTATATGCACACAGTAATATTATATATTAGTATATACACTAATTATCATTTAGTATCCGTGTATCTATCGATATCCAGAGATGTGTATCTGTCACTACATCTTTGTCTGTATCTCCACTTAGCCATAGCTATAGAGAGAACAGCCCTTCTTTAGCATTTCTAATGTCACTTGTAATGTCTTTCCTGGACGGTTGCAGTAGCCAGATTGGTTGTCTTTGTGCTGTCTTTCTAATCCGAAACAATCTAAATTAAATATATATGTGTATCTGACTATGACACCTCACCTTAGGAGCCTCTAACCCAGCATAAAGTTCAAAATTCTCAGTTTAGTCCAGTGGTTCTCAACCAGGAGATTTTGCCCTTCAGGGGACGTTGGCAATGTCTGGAGACATTTTTGGTTGACACGGTTGGGAAGGGATGTGTATGTGGCACTGACAATCTGGTGATGGAGGCCAGGGATACTGTTAAATATCCTACAATGCTCAGGACATACTCCCATAATAAAAATTATTCTGCCCAAAACATCAATAGTGCCAAGGTTGAGAAACCTGAGTTCAGCCCATGGGATCTCCCTAATAAGCTTTTACTTATATTAAGCTCCAGGTTCATTGCTGCCCTTATATCCTGGCCTCTAGCCCAGGTGAATTACTCTCATATCTTCTAGTCATCCTAACAATTCTCAAACTGTGGCATCTCTGGGACCTTGTCCTGGCTGACCTTCCTGCTCTGAACATGCTTCCCTTGCCTTCTTCAGTTGGTGAACTCCACCTTCTCATTCTTTTGTGTATCCTCTTGAACCTTATGTCCTTTAGGAAGCCTTCCACATACCCTGGGCCCACATTCCCTTGTCTTCCTCTCTCATTTGACTTCTCTCACTGCAATAAGATGGATCTTACTCTGCCATGACATCTTTAAACCTGACTCTCCCACCTATCAGTGAATTCAGAAAGGTCTGGGACCATTCTTCCTACATCTTTGTATCCTCAGATGCTTGGACCTGGCTGGGCACATAATCTTGGTAAATATGTGTTGATGGACACAGAGAAGCTACATCGCTCTCTCGCAGCGTTGTGAGGTGGACCACTTGAGCAAAGATTTTGTTCTGGTAAGTCTTGTGGCTGCTGTGCGCCCTACGTTGTCAAGGACAGTCCTGTTTAACTCATGGCGATTTAAAATATTGATTCTATTGTGTTCCAGGAGCTTGCAAGGATTTAATATTAAATAAAATATATTCAATATAAAATCCTACTGAATCTTTACTCTTATACGTCCTCTCATTATTTCCATTATACAGATGTGGAAAGTGAGGCTTGTAGGTTAAGAAAACAAATCATACACAGTTGACAGAACCAGATTTAACCCAGGCATGCAGACCCCAGAGACTACCCTTTCAAGTGCTGTGCTGTACCAGTGCATTGTCAGATCCAGTGTCCTAATCTATGGTCCTCTGGGAACACAATTTCAGTAGGTCTGCATTTTAGAGATGAGGAAATAGAGCTTGTAGGAGATAGTCATCAGTCATCCATATAACAGCCAGGCTAGAAGTTGATCTGAAGTCTTTCTGTACAATTATATCTCAAGGACCCAACTAAGCCTATATTTGTCAAAATTTGCCAGTCTACTGGGACAAAGAAGCCTGCATTTGCAGGTCTCACATGAGAACAGATCCTAGGCATCTTAGTGTCCACCTTGGGAATCTGCTGCAAATAGATCTTTGGTAATTACTTAAGTCCCTGGAAATCTTTACCAGATCTGAGACAGATTTGATTCCTGTCTGGGACAAGTTCTGCATTCTGGGAGGTCTTTGTGCTGAATCCCATTTGCTACAGATCGCTAAAAGCTTCCAGGCTGCTTAACTCTTCCCAAACTTTTTGGTTGAAAAATGCATTCCTAATCAGTGGGTCTGGGTGCATTCTTTGTGCCTAGAGAATGCTGTTCCCGTCAACTTTGGATCAGGTCAGGACACAGCACAGACCGAAAAATGTGACACTCCATTTCTAGACTGAGTGGGCTGAGAACACAATGTAGGTGGAGAGGGTTTCCATGCAACTCTGAGAAGAGGGCTTTGCTTTTCCAGGGTGGTCCAGTGGTCTTGGATTGCAGTCGACCCCATTTGCTGGGATCCTTTGGGAAATCTGACAGAAAGTTTATTGTAGAAATTCTCACTTTTGCTTTCTTTCCTCTATGGGCTGTCTTTGCCAGGGACCATAGCCTACTTTAAATGATTATCATTTGTCATTCCTGACTTGCTGTAGTTTTTTTCATGTATTCATGCTTCAAGTGCTCACTTAATGTCCCTTAGATGCCAGCCACCCTGGTAGGGGAACAGCAGTGCACATTCAGGCTCACTCTCAAAGTGCTCACAGTCTATTGGGAAAAATATAAAGCCAATTGATCTGTCCTATAACAGAAGCTTAGAGATCCAAGGATGCAGACAAGATGGACCCTGAATCAGCCTTGGGAATCAGAGATAACTTTCCAGATGTTGGCTAAATGATTCATTAGGAATAGTGATGAGCCAGGCAGAAGGACATTGAAGGTGATGGGAGACAAGGATTCCAGCAAATAGAATTAGGATGTACAATGTCCCTGGGGCAGGAAAGAGTGCAGCACATTTGGAAAGTGCAGTAGTTCAATGTGGCTGGGAAAGTAGAATACATGTGTGGGGCTGGTTGTGGCAGGGGTTGGGGGAGGTTGGTTAGAGAGATTGCCATAAATCGCATCCTCTGGGACTTTGCAAGTCATACTAAGGATTTGGACTTGATCTTGAGGGTAAATGAAGCAGATTTTAATCAAGAACGTGGCATGATCATGTTTGCCTTTTAAAGGTCCAATTAGGAGGGGATTCAACAGAAAGGCCCGGGGCCTCCATGACTGAGTTTTTATCAGAACAGAAACTTGTTCCTGCCCCTCTCATCAGAGCCAGCTGCAGGGGATTTTAGGGAGTCCTGGGCAGTTTGATGACAGTATTGGGGCAAAACCGGTGAAGACCCAGCAGATCCAGAAGCAAGCAGTGGACAATATGAAGCCTGGGTGCAGGAGGAATGTAAGACTCAGGAAGAGAGACTAACTTCCAGCAGACTCTATGCCCTGGAGGAAAATGGGGTTCCAGGCAAATTAATACAGCCAGGACTGAAGTTTAGGGATTCAAGATGAGGTTGAAACCCAAGATCACAGGTTGGTTACTCAAAGGAGGAAGAGAGTCAAACAGTTACCCAGTGCCAGGCACTGGCATAGGCACTTTGCAAACATCCATCTTAACATTAGTACCAGGAAGTAGGTTCCGTTATCTACGTCTGCCAGCTAAACTGAGGGAGGCTCAGAGAGTAAACTAACTTACCCATGCTTACACAGACAGCAAGTACAGAGTCATGATTTTAACCTAGTATTAGAGTCAGAATTTTAACCTTGCATTATCTAGCCTCAAACTCATTTTTACCAAATGTGAAGAGTTAACACTCAATCCCCAAGTATGTTGTAATACTCCATTGTGATTTGATACCTCTTCAATTTTTGTTCTTTAAAGAAAGTGGGTGTGCATTACTATTTACCAGCATGAAAATTCCATCCCACAATACTTTGCATCAAGGACACTGTGGCTTCAGGTATTCTACCAGAAACATCATCTCATACCAGGGGGTTACTGCTTGCATGGCCATGCTCAAATCTCCCCTCCTTTTTCACATCAGTGTTCAGCACAAGTGCCCAGGTGAGGCTCCCTGTTTCCTCGCAGAGTGATACCCCTCTTTCCTTTGGAGCTCAGTGTCCACCCTTTGGGTTAGGAGAGGCACTGACACCTTTGGGGTATAGAACACATGATCCTAATCCTGAAGTTCCTTTGATCTCACCTTAGTCTTCTCCAGAGTACCACTCCCAGCCAACTTGCTTGGGTAAATTTAGTTGCCAGGAAGAAACAGCTCCAGTTTTTTCAAATACGGAGCCATTGCAGTGTTATGTATGTAAAGAGCTGCAGCTTTGACTATGTCAGATATGGGTCCACAGCTCTGCTGCTTAGCTGTGTGAACTTGGGCAAGTCCCTTCACTGAGGCTCACTGTCCTCATCTGTGTATGGGGATCATAAGGCCTACCTCCCAGGATTGTTTTGAGAATTGTTTGGATAGAGCTTGTCATGATGCAGGGCCTTATAAATAAACAGTATTAGGTATAACCATTATTATTATGAGCACCCTCTCCCTGAAAATCTAGGTGATGCTCCATCCTGAGCAGCTTTTATAATTTGTGTGCATAGAGGAGTGGGTCTCATTTCTCCAAGATGGGTTGGGATGAATTCTGTGTGCAAGTAAGACACTGTGGCTCATGAACAGACTGTGCCGTTGTAATTTTTTCACAGGAGAAGGTTGTGTACATGCTTATTTCACAAGGTGGTGGTAAGGGTTAAGAAGATCAACTGAACATTGAAACACCTTTGTAAACTTTAAAGTTCTATGCATGTTTTGGTTTATTTTATAATTTTTATTTTTAATCACATTTCTTTCAGTATAATTGACACAGTGCTTACATTTTAAGTGTATACTTCGATGAGTTCTGACAAATGTATACATAAGAGAAACTGCCACTTCAGTACGATACAGAACATTTCCATCACTCCAGAAACTTCTCTCATGGCTTTTGGCAGATTTTCACCAAAGCCAACCCCATACTCATTGCCTCTGGCAAAAACTTATCTGATTTTTATCACTATTAATTAGTTATATAAGAGTTTTACAAGATCAAGGACTTCATATAAATGGAATCAGATAGGATGGGATGCTATCATGTCTGGCTTCTTCCACTCAGCATAATGTTTGAGACTTATTCAGGTTGCTGCATCTATCGGTGGTTCATTTCTTTTTATTGCTGAGTAGTATTCCATTGTTTGAATATACCATACTGGTTATCTACTCGTCAGCTGATGAACATTTGGATTATTTCCAGTTTGGGGCTATTCTGAATAAAGCTGCCTTAAATATTCATATAAAATCATTTTGTGAATGTATGTTTTCATTTCTCTTAGGCAACTACCTATGACTGAAATTTCTGAGTTGTACACTAAGTGTATGATTAACTTCAGAAGAATCCACCAAGTGACATTTTACCATTTTACCATCCAAGTAGCAATGTATGAGTTGCCCCAAATTCTTGTCAACACTTGGTATTGTCAGTCTTTTAATTCTAACCATTCTTGTAGGTATATAATGGGATCTGATCGTAGTTTTAATTTGTATTTGCATGATGATTAAAGATATTACTATCTTTTTATTTATGTTTGAATATCTTCTTTTATCAAGTTTATGTTTAAATCTTTGGTAATCTGTTTGTTTATTTTTGTTTTTTCTCTTCTTATTATCAATTTGGAAGAGTTCTTTTTATATTCTAGTCCTTTGTCATATATCTGTATCATGAATATTTTTTCTAGTTATTGGTTGACATTTTCCATTTTTAAACAGTATCTTATGAAAGATAGAGCATTTTAATTTTGAAGATAAATTTATCATTTTTATCTTTTATGATGCATACTTATTGTATCCTGTTTAAGAAATTTGTGTCTTGTTTGCCTACAAAGATTACAGAGATTTTTCTCCTGTTTTCTTCTAGAATTTTTAGTTCTACCTTTTGTCTGTGATTCATTTTAAATTAAGTTTGTGTACAACATGAAGTAGGAGCTGAGATTCTGGGTTTGGTTTCTTTGGGTTTTGGGTGTTTTTTGGGTGTTTTTTGGGCACATGGATGTATGACTATTTCCAGAACCCTATGTTGAAGAAACTCTACTTTCCCATTGAAATACATTGGTATAGTTTTCAAAAATCAGCTGGCCATATATATATGAGTTTATATCTGACTTATAGTCCTTCTTGTTGATCTGTATCTATATCCTTAGTCAATAGAATGATGTCTTAACAAAGTTCATGATAGATCTTTACATTAAGTTGTGTAACTCATCCAACCATTTTTCTTTTCTTACTGCTACTTTTGCTATTTGTGACCCTTTACATTTCTATGTAAATTTTTGAGTCATTTTGTCTTCTAGAATTTTGGTTAGGATTGCGTTAAATCTGTGAATGAATTTGTATAGAATGGACATATTAAATAATACTGAATTTTCTGATCCATAAACATAGTATACCTGTACATTTATTCAGATTAAAAAATCTATCTCAGAAAATTTGATAGTTTTTAACATGGAGGTTTTGTACATCTTTCATTAATTTATTTCAATGAATTTTATGCTTTTCATGGTATTGCAAATACTACTTTTAAGTTTAATTTTCTAATTATTTGTTCCTAGTTTTAAAGCTTATAATAGGAAAGCTAGCCTGGTACCGGATATTCTGTCATATGCCAGAATCGAGATTTTTTATTTTTAATAACCATGGGAAAGTTGAAGTGTCTCCTCAAGAACTGCTATTTTTCTTCTTTCTAAATGTTTCCAGGACTCTGTACAAAACAGACATTTTTTTGGTCCCTGTTACAGATTCCAAAGCATTAAACAGATGGGCAGATTGTATGTGTGTGTGTGAGTGTGCTCACACGCGTGAGTGTGCGCACACGCACGCGTGTGCGCTGCTGTTCAGATTTCATTAATTCTCTTCTGGAGAAATTTACCACTATCACTCCTTTTTTTTTTTTTTTTTTTTGCATCAGTGATCTAAGACCGATTTGTGAGCAAATCAGGTATAATACTGTCTATGTTTGGTTCATTCACAAACCTGGGAAGCTTTCCTCTCAAGCTTTCCTATGGCCAGTTTAGCGGCACTACTGAGAATATTAGCTGAATGGCCAAGCTTAGATTAGAAAGCACAAAAAAGGGTAAATATTGACTTATTCAACAAAGTTGTTACATTTGCGTTCAAGGCATTCTTGGAGGCTGGAAGATCCTAGTTTACAAGAAAAGTGAATCTGACGGAAAATAGCCTATTTACATAAATTCTTAGGAGGATTTCAAGTTATTAATAGTGACATATTTTTGCATCCTACTTTCTAAAACATTTTCAGATTCTACACTCAGTATATGTTTCTATGGACATTTGTTTATTCTGCTCCCTCTCTCTTGAACACCACTCCTTTCTTTCTCTGGACTTTTAGTCATTCTTCAACAATAATCTCAGTTTGTTCCCAACTTCCCCATCTCCACCTCCACAGCTTTAGTGCAACTCATATCATGAAGCCCTCCTGCTGACTTGGTTCACACTTTCTTGATATTACTATCATGATACATTTTACATTCAGTTCCATTTAGCAAGTATTACTTATGCCTTAGTTCTTCTGGAGATACGATGTCAATGAAACTTCTTAGGCAGTCTCAAATTACCCTAAGTAGCATTTGTAGGTTTTTTCCTTCCTTTCTCTAAGTGTAATCCTGTCAGTATTTAGGATTTGTTTTAGGTATCTTCTTTTACCAGTTTTAGGTATCTTCTTTTACCACATTCAAGGAAAGGAAATCAACACTGAATACACATAGACAGAAGTACCCAAGATATGCCCGAGATCATAATTTCTTAAAAAAAAAAACCAAAAAAACTAAAAACTAATTCAAGGGCAGCACTGGGGGTAGGAATGGAAGGAGCTCAAGGTCAGAGGTCCTGGGTGCTAGTCCTGACTTTGTCAACAACCAACTCTGTGACCAGTCCAGTGCTTGCCACACAAAAAGTATTTACTGATGAGTAAATGAACTTGAAGAAGTCACTAACCTCTGTTGGTCTCAGTTCCTATATCTTAGAATAAAGGAGGTGGAAGTGATAGTCTCTAATTCCATTTCAGCTTTATAATTCATGAACTTTTTGTGATCCTTTAGCACCTAAATCAATCACCATAGTAAAACTTATTGTTTAGATCGTTGGGAAAGGAGAATAGAAATAACATTTATGGAGTACCTACTATGTGGTAGATATTTTTGCTAGATTTAAAGATGTGTAAGCATAAAAAAAAATCATATTGATCCTTTCATTTTTATGGGTTCTGTTAGATTTTCATTATCTTCCTCATTTCTCCAAATCAACTTTCAAGTGAGTAGGGATTAAGAACCACACTCTTCTAGGGTGAGAGACAAAGAGAGCGAGCTGCTCTGTGAAGAGAGGTGAGCACTTTAGACTTGGTCATTATTTACATGAAAATACATATTTCTAATACACTTGAAGCTAAGCTAAGTAAATATACCGTTTCCTTGAAGTTGATTGATTTATTGCCTAATTATGCTTTGTATATAGATAAACATTAGTATAACTCCTATCACAAATTTCAAATAAATGAGAGGTTTGAGCTAATGAGTTCTTACTACGTATGCTAGGATTGTAAAGTGTAGACTAAGGATGTTTGATAGAATAGACATTTGCTTGAGCAAGATAGTCTTTGGATATGGGTCACTCCATGAAATATGACCCTGCTACATGGCTGCCACCTTGCTGCAAGGCCACCATTCTTCCCCTCCATTGTTTGAGAGGTTGATTACCTTGGCTTATGCTTCCTCCAAAGGGAAATTGGTCAGCTTTGATCATGTCTAGTGACATAAAGCACAAAGCTTCTTGCACCCTTTGGATGCTAGGTTCTAGAATCAAGGTCTAGAACCATGTTACTTTCTGGATCCCCCTATGTATGAGTTGGCTAGGGCTGCTGTAACAAAAAACCAGAGGCTTAAACAACAGAAATTTATTTTCTCATGGGCTGGAGGCTAGAAGTCCAAGATCAAAGTTAAGCAGGTTTATTTTTCCTCAGGCCTTTCTCCTTGCAGATCTTGGCCATCTTCTCACTATGTTCTCACATGATGTGTTCTTACAAGGGCATATCAGATTAAGTCCCCATCCTTATGGCCTCATTTAACCTTACTTACCTCTTTAAAGACTCAATTCAGTCCATAACACCCTATGAGGACCTGAGCATCTGAGTTGATTTGATAACACATCCATTCTCTCTTAACTCCCTTAGTAGAGGGAAGGGTCGGGTCAATTATGGGTGGTTTATGTTAGAGCCAGAGCCCCTGGGCCACTGAGAAGAAACAGTCACATCTCCTGTGAGAGAAAGAACAGGGAAGAAAAGTCATTCAACTGTCTTTAGACCCTAACATGTCACAGAGGTGAAATATAGTGACCCTCCTAAAAGAGTTGTTTGGGAAAAGAAAGCAGCCTGGTTACTGTGCAGTTCTAGAATTTTAGAGGATGTACAACCTGCAGGAAAGAGCTTCTATGAAGGGAGGCACTCGGGGTCTATAGGGAGTGGTGCAGTGTGTTTGCAAGCATGTGCATGACTTTATCACAAGCCAGAGTCTCCCTTGACTGTTCTGTGGCTTGTGTGTATCTAAACCTAAATCCATTATGCTTGCACCAGAGGGCTGATCAGAGCCATCACAGAGTCATCCTGCTGCTGTTAGACATAGCATTGGCAGGAAGACCCACTGGGGCCTGGTAGACTGCATGCAGAAACCTGCAGCTCTACAGCCAGAAGAGTGAATGTCTAATAAGGTTAATAAAACCTCATATTCCTCAAAGGAGAACTTGAGTAACCTTGTTCTTCGCTGAAGCCTACTTGTCATCAGAGGCAGGAAATCTGATGGATCTGGGAGTCTCCTTGCCCTGGCTCAACTAGTAAGCTCTGTTTCATGCAGTGTGGTGCCACAGGCTGCCACAGTGCTGGAAGGCCAAAGGCCCATGTGATGGTGATGGTGTGAATGCTGGATAGGGAAGACGGCTGGACTCTGTGACTAACTGCAACACTTCAGGCAACTTATCTAGTTCCCTGCAGGTCTCAGTTTACTCCTCTGGAAAATAGAATAAAAGATCTCAATTTCACGTTCTAGCTCTGAAATGCATGTTGTTCAGGCAGTAATTCTCTTAAAGCATCTGCAAATTTTGGAACAAGTGGATTAACTCAGGGATTATTCAGGACCCCAGAATCACATTAACAAAGTCACATTACTGTAAAGTACACTAACTTTACAAATCTCTTTAAAAAAAACCCCATAAATTCTTTGTCTTTAAGATTGTGTTCAAGAGGTATTATAGGGAAATGAATCACTCCTTTTAAAAATGCTAATTTTTAATAGGTCAGATTACTGGCACTGAATTTCTAATTAAGTTTCTTACTCATAATGAAATTTGGAAATTGTTTATATAGTAGACATTCTCTGTGTCTAAAAAGATAAAGAAGTTAGAAGACTATACATGGACACATATGTTAATTATTTCTACACCCTTTATGCTGGTCTGGAGTAAATGAAGAGAACAAAACCCCTATCACCTTTAGAAAAAGGATCAAACTGAATTTCCTTCTTTCTATCATCCCTGAAAGCTGATGATTCCATCCCAGTATTTAAAACATGGGTCATGAAAATATTTTTTCATCTAACTACATAATACTAATAAAAACAAGTTAATAGTACATTCATTATATCATAGTCTTATGACTTTGTCATTAGTAAAATGACAACATTAAAAATTATTATGTATTAATTTAATCAAGATGATTGTTTCTTGTCAACATAAATGTTCTAAATTTTGCCTACAGTCCCACAAATTAATTTGTTATTGGGGTGAGAATGTCTTTCAAAATGTCTCACATGAGCTTCAAGCTCATATTTTTAAAATAGATGCTTTTCCTGTCATCACAGCCCAGATCAAGCCTGCTTCCAAAGTTTCCTCCTGGTCACTGGGATGGCTACATCCTTAGTCACTCAGGCTTATTACCACTTCCCAGACACCAGCACCACTTCCCTTTCTTCTCACCAAGTCATATTGGCTCTGCTTAAATCCACTCGCTCCTTGCTATATGTACTGCCATTACCCCGCGTTAGGCTCTCCTTAACATTACTTAGTTGAATCTCTTGCTGTTTACAGGTTGAATTTTCTAAAGAGTGAGTCTGTCACTCACTGCGCTTATTAAAACCTTCAGTGACTCTCCAGGCATGTGGAGTAAAACCTATACTCCTCAATTTGTCAGCTCAAGGGCCTCTATGATCTGATTCTCCCTAGATTTCCAGTCAGATTCTCCAGTATATTCCCCAGTGACTCCCAAGACATAGCTCCATTGCCCTAGTCACTTTTCTTCACTCTGTAGTGTGGTCATGCTCTCATCTCCACCTAGAATGTTTTTCTTTTTTTACTTTACCTGTAGAGAATTTTCTGATTTTCAGACTTTTTGGAGTACAGAGGCCACAGCTGGTAGTTAAATACAGGGTATTTAACCTGGGGAACAAGTCAACAAGCTGTTGGAAAAGCTGAGAGGCCCAACGGGGAAGAGGGAGGCAAATGAAAGACTAGCATCAACAGGAAGCTGCTTGCATGGCTAGGGCTAGGGCTGGAGGGGTAACAGAGGAGGTAATATTCCTAGAGACCAGGAGCTGAGGCCATCCAGTGGGAGCTGTGGCACAAGGGAGATTCAGCCACAGCCAGAGATGTCACCTAAAGCAAGGAGAAAGAGAAATACCCTGGCCTTCTGCCTTCGTTCAGTCTCCTACTTGAGCCTTCCACTGGCTGAACCTGGCCTGAGGCTGGATGGCAAAGGAACCCGGGAAATGTAGTTTTCAGCATCAACCCTGCAGTGACATAGTGTAGAGCAGGGGGAAGGGTGAGGAATGGATCCCAGAACAAAGAGGCAAATAACTAGCAGGTACCTCCGCCATGAAATCATTCCTTTTCTGTTGGAATTACACTCAGCTCCAATCTCTGCTTTGTGCTGTTGGAACTCGGTGAGTCTCTAATGAAACTTCTCCTATATGAGATTGATTTCTTTTGTGTGTGCTTGTATGCACCACCAGATTGGAAAATTAATTGAAGGTAGGGACTCTGTTCTATGAATCTTTGTAACCCCAGAACTCTGTACAGTTTTTGGAACTTTGTAGTAACTCAGGAATATTCCATACTGAGTTAGACAGGAAACAGTGTTAATAGCAAGAAAGATCAGGGGATAATTGATTAAGGGGTATCAGAGGAGACAGAGATGAGAAGAAATAAGAGTCAAAGAATGCCTAAGAATAGAGCAGAAATGAGTAGTAAAGAACGGGTAAGCACTTAAATCTCACAGCTTTATAATTTGTCTATAATATCAGAGTATCTCTAATTTTCAGTTTTCCTCAGAGTGGAGTCCTTTGGTATGGCATTTACATTGGGAGATTCCATGCAAGTCTGCAAAACGCCACATCCAATTATGCTTTCCAATACATTTAATGACTTGTCCAAGGGAGAAAGCACTTACTAATGCTTCCTAATTACTGAAGGGCAGCCTGTAGAAGGGGAATTAAAATTGAAGAGGGAAGCGTGTGTCATTTCTCTGGGGTTTCATGGGAATGATTCAATGTTAGGCTTCGTATATGTTTTGTAAATTAAGATTAACCTTCCAAATTCTGATTTAAGAGCTTTGATCTGGCTGTCCCTTTCCTGAGCCAGTGCCTTCTTTACATACATGTTTCCATCTTATAGAATGAAAGGATCAGGGAAAAGTATATTTTTATTTGAAAAAAAAAAAAAGAATTTCTCTTGCTAATTATAAAATCAACACATTTACTGCATCATATTTGGAGAATATAGAAAAGTTCATAGAAGAACATAGAAAAATTCTATCACCAATGATAATCACTGTAATTTAAAATATATATTTCCAGTCTTCTTTTCTTTTCTCTCTCAAAATGGAGTCATACTCTATATATACTATCTTATAAACTGCTTTTTTACTAAGAATTATAATATACACATTTTCCTATTTCAGTGAAAATGAATCAATACTTTTTTAAAAGGCTGCATTGTATTTCACTATAATTTATTTACTTAATCTCTGGTTGTTGGATATTTCAGTTCTAACTCAGTGTTTTTGGTATAATTTGTTACACTGTTGTATTAGTATCTTACTGCTGTTGTGACAAAGGACCACAAACTGAGTGACTTACAACACAAATTTATGCATTTACAGTTCTACAGGCCAGAAGCTCGAATCAGTTTCACTGGGCTAACATCAAGGTACCGTCCAGGCTGGTTCCTTTTGGAGGCTCTAGAGGAGAATCTATTCCCTTGCCTTTTCCGGTTGTAAGAGGCTGTCTGTATTCCTTGATTTGGCCCCTTTCTGCATCTTCTAAGTGCATCATTTCAGCCCCTGCTTCCATTGTCACATGGCCTTCTCTCTGACCCTGACTCCTCTTGCTTCTCTATTATAAGGACCCTTGTGATTATATTGGGCCAATTTAGATAATCCAGAATAATCTCCCCATCTCAAGATCCTTCACTTAATTTATGTGCAAAGTCCCTTTTTCATACTAGGTCACAGTCACTGGTTCCTGGGAACCAGTCATCTTTGGCGCCTCAGACTACCTCACTGCTCGAAACAGCAATGTAGGAATTTTTTCACATCTCAGCTCTGTAATTCTATGGTGAGGCTTTTAGCGGAATGACTGAAATTACTGTAGCTTCAGAAAGATTTACAAGAACAAGTGGAATAGCTGACAGAAAAAATGAGAGTCAGGACACTGGATTGGTCTGGATCTGCCACCCACTTGCTGTATATCATGGGCCTTTTATTCTGCTGCAGCATCCTCAGTGTCCTCATTGGTAAGGTGAGGGAGGGGAGCTGGAGATGCCTTACAGACTGAGTTTTCCATGGCCGTTGAACTGCAGCACTGTAAGTTGTGTAAACTAAAAACAACAAAGCTATGTTAAAGAGATTGATGAAGGCAATACCTGTGCAGTATCCTAGGGCCAGACACACGGGAAGCATGTTTTAATAACTACAAGTCTTGGAAGAAAACATCACCTCAACCTTAATTATTTACTAAATATCCACCGTGTACAGGATGTTTTATATGGATCATCAGTAATAATCTCATAAATTAGGGATTCTCTGTGTACTTTTCAAACAGTTTAAGTATGCTGTTCAAGGCCCTGCAGTTAGTGAGTGAGAGAATTGTCATGTTCATTTGGATCCAAGTTTAGGCTCTTTCTCTTAGATCCTACTGCCTGTGCGCATGCTGTATAGAATTAATTGCAGCAGTGGAGTTGGAACATATACCTGACTTTTCTAGAATAATTGGTAATACCACATCATTGAGGGTTTGGACATTTTTGATGCAGTTAGATGGTTAGTTCTTTATGAACTTGCCCGGCAGGGTGGAAGAGAACTTTATTTCTCTCGAAAGCAACTTTTCCTGCCCTACACGGTACAGAGGGGGCCGAGGGAAATTTCTTCATTCTCTTTGGCGTCTTTCACTGGTGCTCGTGGTCAGGATGTGCACGTGCTGCACTTACGTGGCTAGCCATTCGCCAAGTTCCCTTGCCTTATGGAAACCAGATGGAAGCTGGAGTCGAAGTTCTCGGCCACAGAAGTGAGGCTGGGATGCTCTCTGAATGGAATCTCTGAATTTAAGAGGCATAATCCTCTTTCCTCCCCCTTCCCTTGCCCCACTTCTGCTTCCAAAAACCAAGAGTCAATTTCAGCGATATAGCCTTTCTCTGTGTGTTGCCCAGATACTTTTTTTTTTTTTTTTGATTTGTAATTGCAACTTTGTTTGTAGCAAAAGCTCTGGTTGTCAAATATTGTAACCAAGAGGAATAATATCCACAAAATAGTACCCAGTGCTATCATATGCTTTGAATAGCCTAGATTGATCCTGTGAGGTCTTGCACAACTTTACTAACTTCTACTAGCATTTTGGAAGAGTTAAACAAATGTACAGTAAAACAAACAAACAAAAACAAAAAAAAAAAAAGCTGGGAGAGTAGGGAGGGAAGTTTTCAAATGCGCTGGTCACCAATGAAACTCAGCAAAATTGGTCCTGAGACTTATCCTGGAGTTCTCAGGAAATGAGCATTTCAAGAGTAGGAGTAGATCTTAAACCTCATGCAGTGATTAATTTTATTTAGCTATTCCCTGCTGAAAGAGCCTGGAAGAGCCCAGAAGTCGTTCGGTTGTAAAATATGATTGTCATATAAAGTCCTGCTTGCTAGTTATTAACTTTCATAGTAGTAGGAGGAGTAATGATGATTATAAAAGTAGAGCAATTGGTGGAATGTAAGATATGAAGGAGTGAGGATTTCATAGTTAAATACTCACACATTAGTTACATGCTTTGGGGAAAGTCCAGCACAGCGGTAAGAACATAGGATATGAGTCAGAAAGGCACTGGCTTATTGGCTGTGTGGCCTTGAGTGAAGTATTTAACCTCTCTGAGTTTCCATTTTGGCATCAGAAATGAAGTTAGGATGAATTTCGAATGTGATGTGGCTCAGTGCTGGGAGCATATGTGCTTTAAGAAGTGGTAGCTTCTGTTTGTCGTACCCGTTCCATAAATTCTCCACCTGTGTACCTACTTTAGGTAAGCTTGCAGCAGAGGACTATAGGGGAATTCATCTTTGGACCCAAATCCTATCCTCCACCCAGAGCCCCTGCCCTTTTTCAGAAGGTCATTGTCCTCTCTGGAGGTGTCCCAGTATAGTGGAAGTTGGAGTCAGATAGCCTTGTACTCAATTCCTGAGCTGTGTATCCTTGAGACAAGTCACTTGAAGGAGGGCCATAATTATTTATTATGCTAAATAATTTTGGTTGAGTACGGGAATGAGTTGCTCTTTTCTACCCCTATCTACTTGGAAACTTTTTAGCTTGTTCTTCAAGGTCCCATTTATATTACTTCTGCTGGAGACTTTCCCCCAAACACTGACAGACCTGTATTATAGCACAGGTGGCAGCCTGTACTCTTCGGTAATGAATAAATGAGATTCTCACTGGCAGGACTGTGACTGTGCGTTCCCTGAATATAACCTGGTTTCTGAAAATTGATTTCTAAAAAAACAAACTAATGAGTAAATGAAAAAAAGAAATCCTAAAGACAGCATCCCATCCTCTCCTCCTCTCTCACTTCTGGGCTACTTTTGTGGTTCCCATGCTCAGGTCTTTTACAGAGAATTAGCTAAATATTACTGACTTCCTGCCCACTGTATAGTCACAGTAATTTACTGCCAGTTCTTATGCTTATCTTGTCAGGAAGGTGACCTAGAATATTTCCTGAGTAGAGACAGAAAGCCATTGCCAAGGTGTGTCTCATTGCTTTACAGCATCCAAGACGGATTGACTGATTAGGCAAACATAATTTTGGCTTAGTATTTTCAAGACATTGGCCCACTATGGAATTTTGTGTCACTCAGGGGATTCAGAGCATGATGTACTCCAACCCAAACAGTGTTTTCCTCTGAATTTCCACATTTCTTTTCAAGGAGGTGTTCTGCTCTCAGTCAACTCAAAAGCCCATCTTCTCTTTCTTCCTCAGCACATTCAGTCGGTTATCAGACCCCATTATTTCTATTTTGTTAACTGATATAAATTGGCAGTCTTGTTCCAGTACTTATTAACTGTTTGTTTTGGGGTTAAATCACTGTAGTCTCTGAGCCCCAGTTTCTTCATAAATAAAGTGGAACAGTAACCCTTTCTGCCTTTCTCACATGGTTATTGCCTGAATGAGATTTGATCATGGAAGGGAAAGATCTTTGGCATTTGTGAAACACTGGCATCATTAGTGCTCACTGTTTCTGTGGTTTGACCCTCTAGAGTGACCAAACTTTTGCTCTGGGCTGTCTGGTCTTAGCACCAGAAGTTCCACATCCTGAGAAACTCCTCAGCTCTGTGAAAACCAAGATGATTGTCATCCTCCCCCGTATGTCTGTTCCCTTTGCCTCTTCCCCAGTTCAGCTCCTTCCTACTGGGCATTCAGAACTTTCCAAGATCTCTCAGGTCTGCCTCCACCAACATTATCCACCTGGTACTGCTGGCATGATTTCTCTGGAGGATTGTGTAGATGGAAAAAGTTACTTCTGCACAGTAAAACAGAGAGGCTCCCCCATGGGGAGCGAGGGAAGGAGGGACACAACTTCAATACGATCAAAGCTGCTGCTTGGGGAAAGGGTGGATGTTCTCCCAGAAGCTGGTGGTGCAGAGCTCCAGAGGTACTGCAGGGGAGCTGCCAGGTTCCTGCCAGGACTTCCAGTGCGAGACTGGCTGAAACCCTCTGACCTCAAGCTCACACTCTGTCGCACATGATCCCCAACTTTGTGGGACATTGCAGGAAACAAAGGCTTTGAAGTCATTCTGGTCTGGATTCCAGGCAGGACCTGCTACATAATTGGCAGAGCCCAAAGAAAGGACATGGGGCTTGGAAAGTGAAATGAGGCTCCAGATGGGGAGGTCCGTCTCCTCCTTCTATAGCATCACTCTCTAATAGACTGCAACCTCTGTGCAGGGACATTCTTGGTACCTGTATGGGAATGAGTAAGAGGTCCCCACTGAGGCACCTGCCAGGCATGTGCGGTGCTTCTAACCCATGGCCAGGACAGCCACTGCCTGCCTTACCCAGAGGTGCTGCAGGGCACGTGCCTGACTCTAACTTTCCTCGTGCCCGCAGGCACACACTGGTATGGAGGGCAAGGGCAGAAGACAGGCCTCTTTCTGCCAACAGAACCTCATGGCTGCCCTGGGTGGAGGACCCAGTGGTTGAGTGTGGAGAGGTGAAGGCCAGGCAATGGGGAGCTGGGGTCAGGGAGCAGGACTCCAAGAACCCATCCAGGCAATCAGGGGGCGGGTGGCAGAGGAGAGCACACGAGCTGCAGGTTCCAAGCTCCCGAAACATGTGCTATTGACCTATGATACTTCATTTACAAAACTCAACTTTATAATTAGAGTTATTAAAAATTTCAAGATGGTGACAACTGGAACCTTTTTGAGCACTGAGCCGCATGTGACTGTATGAATTAAACATCCATGAAGCCAGCTGATTCTAATTCTAATTTGCCTACCTATTAACTATAGGACAAGTCACATCTCCTTTTTGCCCTCAGTCTCTTCACATGTGAAATGGGCTCCCATCCACCTCTCAGAGCTACTGTGAGAAGTAAATGGTATTTTCTATATCATGCAGGGTAGAAGCTCTGTATGTAATGCATTAGTTCCTTTTCCCATTACCATAAAGTTAAATAAGAACTTCTAGCTGCCTTTGGTCAGGCGATTTTCATTGAAAGACCATTTCTCTCACCTTAGCCGAAGAGCAGGGTCTAACTGAGCTTTATAATCCTCAGAACTTAGCAGAGCTGCACGTGGTCTGTATGTAAAATGTGAGTTAATGAGTGAGCAACTTCTTTTCATGATAGAAATATAGGACTTTTCCTTTGTTGCAGCTTTTCCTTGTTTTTCTTTTGGCTTATTTAATTCATAGTTTATTACTGAATCTTGTCCTATTATCCTTGAGTTGTGAAAGACAGTTTAGGAAGCCCCAGCTTAATATATTATAATATATGTTAAAATGTAGTATATAAATTTTGGAATGGATGAGGCCCTCTAAAATAAAAAGCAATAGAGAATTGTGAGAAATAAATAGTTTATTTGACTCTAAAATATAGGAAATTTATATTATTTATTTGTTATATGTAATAATATATGAGAAGAAAGAAGGCCAGGCAGAGATTTACCAAAATTCCAATGGTGTTTGAAAACAAGAATTGGAGTTTATCTTTCTTCTTTAACACATTATATTTTCTAGATTTTGTACAGTTAACATGTATAATAACTTTACATTATTTACATTATTTTTCAAATATAGAAATCATCACTTAGGGCCTAGGACAAATGCCATTTCTTCCACACAATAACAAGTTATTTTCCAGTCTTTTCTAACTTTATGCATACCACAATCCTTGAGGTGAATATTCTTATTGTCCTCATTTTGCAGATGAAAATACTAAAGTTAAATGATAATAAAAATTTGACAGGGTTGTCAGGAAGCTAGGAATGGCAAGCCTGGAGTTTAAACCTCAGTTTTTCAATTTTCCAAGGTCAGGCACCTTGCCTACTACATTCTCTTCCAAACTTCCTCAGTGCATTGTATGTAGTTTAGTACACTCTGCTTCACTTTTTAGCTATCTGGGTTCTTATCTATTTCTCCTTCTAGACTGGAATCAATGTGTGTTTGGTGGCTGTGGTTTGCTTTGGATTCCCCACAGAATCTCACAGGCAGAAGAGGCTCAATAGGAACCACATGTTGGTTGAATGAATGCTTGAAAAATGAATGAAGAGTGACTCCACCTACCATGATGGTAAAGTTTGTTGCCAATACCCTCGCTACTTTTTATTGTAACTGCCTCCTGAGAAGACTTGGGTTTTCTGCCAGTTTAGCTGTGGGTGCCAGCTTCTCCAAGCAAAAGCAGTCGTATATTTTAAGAAGTGTTTTAAATATCAAAACAACAAATATTAAGCTGAGGCCATGTGCCTAAAAGTCAAGGCTTTTTTGACCCAAAGGTGCTCCAAAATGAATTAACAAGTGCTTTGGTGTCTGAGGCATTGTGACAGATCATAATAACTCATGTGTGGTTGGACCAGGATGGAAGAGACTTTTTAAAAATAATAGTTTAGGTGTTCAGGTTGGTGGCCTTCAAAAGGCCTTATAGCTTTCAGCAGGTGTCTGTGGTGCAGAGCAAGGGCTTGTTTGAAACTAGACATTATGGGAGTTGGATTCTAGTACATTCTATCCATAGCATTCTTTTTATAGGGCTTCTGCCAATTGGTGCTAAGGCATACTTACCAGGTAAGCCACAATCTTAGCATCTTTGGCCTAAAAATCGAACATGTTGCAAAGCAGTGTTTTGTCAAATGTATACTTGAAATTTGAGTGCATTTTGTTTCCTAGGATATGAGGATTTCTTTTCCTCTCTCCTCTCCTCCATCCCTTTCTCTTTTAAAAGTCAAGAATTGACTCCCATTGATTCTGTGTTCCTCAAAGAATGGGACTAAATTACCAGCTAGTCATGTTAAAGATATTTATTGACTTTAATTGTCTTATTGGAAAAAAAAAACACAGAATAGGAAAATACTGTTTGTTTCTCTTGAGAGGAAATTAGAGACTGCATATGTGGGGTTTCAGAATATTGATTTGCATTTGCATAAGTTAATTGCCACTCGGCCACAGCTGATTGGATCAAGGATACCTAATCCAATCGGATTATCTGCTCTGAAATTTCTGAATTGTTACCAAGAGGTGAATTTCAGTCTGGGATATTTCTTTAAATTTAGATAATGAAATAGTAGGGGTTTGGGATGAGGCAGAGAATAAAAGAGACACCGAGAAGGAGTGAGAGCATGAGAGAAGCTGTATCTAAGGTTTTCTAGCCCATCCCAGGGAGTTTGGTTGACCCCAAACTGTGACTTTGAATTTAACGCAATATTTTCCGTCTGCCAACAAACTCTCCGTCTTAATAAGCTGCTTTGAATTGGTTTTTGTCACTTGTAAACCAAAGAAACATGTGTGTCTATCACCACTCTTGCCACTTTGTTTTAAACTAGTCCATGAGTCAATTTCCCCCATTAAATTGAGAAGTTTTCGTAGTCACAGACCTGTTTCTTTCTATCCTTTTTACTGAACATATGTCTGGTGCAGAAAGAAATTCAGTGACTATGAATTGAAACAGATAAGGAAAAGATAAGGAAACAGGGCTAGTACACAGTGAGCTTAGTTCATTCTCTGAGGAGATCTTCCTATTAGAACAGTATACACAGTTGCCTGTCCTTCTTAGATGGTATGAGTACACTGTGATTCATCTCAGCTGTATCTCAAGTCTTAACTGTATGCACATACACATATATCTCCAGGATTCTGGGAAACCATTGTGGCAATAAAAAGGAGAAATCATATTTTAAAAGCAAAGTAGATGTTAAAGAGATAAACTTAGTAAATTGAGATACAGATCTAGAAGGATTGATTCTTGAAATGGAGTGAGAAGAGAGGAATTGGTCTGGGGACAGATACAAGAGAAATGACTCTGGCTTACCCTGAGAAGGCTTTATTTCCCAGAACTAGCTCCAGGAGGACTCCTGAATGCTCAGCATTTGGTGTGTGGTATTGATAAATCCTCCAGTACCCGAGTAGGGAGCTGTATGCACAGGGAAAGGGCTGTCTGTTCACATGGTTCCCTTGGGAGAGATGGAGAGGAGACAAGAGCTGATTACCATGCCCAGGCACACTCTTGTGAGTCTGCCAAGCTCAATAGCTAAAGAGGCCTTGACATGTTTCCATTTCTGATTCTGCCCTTATAAAATGTGTTACTAATTAAAATAACTGCCAGCTCAGACTCCTGCAAGGAAACCCATCCACGTGCTCAGAGGCTGTTGTTTTCCATGTTTCTAGCTCTAGTTAAATAAATAAAAATGACAAACCAGCAGCAGAACCCAACTATCTGGGACAGCTTGAGGGGCGGGAGCCTGGGTTGGGGGGTGGCTGTCCCATGTGTGAGTAATTATGTGATATGATAATTCAACCTTCCCTTCACTGAAGAAGGGAAGGGTTAAGTAACAGATTACGCTACTTCGACACAGCGCCATAGGCATGTTTGATTTGGCAAGTGGAGAAAGAAGCACAAAAACACATGTCCTGACAAAGTCAAGAATTATCAAACTGAATTTGATACACTCACTGAATTGAATTTAGAGTATGTGTTTCTTCTTTATTTGAGCCATAGTTTGTGTAATTGTTTAAAAATTCATAGGTACTCATTTTACTCCTTGCTATACCGCCTTCATTGGCCCCCAGTTACACTTTGCATAAAGTTTAAGCTCCTTTGCATGGCTAGAGGACCTTTTGTGATCCAGACCTCACTTACATCTCTGGCTTCTGGTCTCATTGCTCACTCTTTAGCCACAGCAAACTACCTGCAAGGCCCTGAGTGTGCCATATTGTCTCTTCCCTCTCTGTCTTTGCATGTGCTGTTTCATATACCTGGCAGGCCCATCTCAGCTAGCCATATTCCCCTGGGCAACTGGTAAACAATTCTACAATTCAGATCAGGAGTCTGCTCATTTCGGAAATCACCCTTGACATCGCTACTTCCCCTACACCAAATCTGGTGAGCTATCCCCTTTGACCTTTCCTGGCTCCTGCTCTATCCTTTACTACTGTGCCCGCCACCCCGTAATTGATATGAATGAAGGAATGAATTGCTCTGTAACTATGTTTAGAGCCCAAATCTCGGGGCCCCCAAGGCCCTAATGTTGCAGACATCCTGATTGACGAAAGAGGGATTGCAAAGCTGAAACTGTATGGAAGACTGAGGACCAGAAGTACTAACCAGTCTTAGACATGATGTGTGATTAGAAGTATGAAATGATAAATTCACTCACTCTTCTATTCATAGTTTCAATTATTTTTTATTAAGCGCTTACTTTGTGCTAGACCTCATGAATTATTAGAGATTACAAATGTAACTATGACCTAGGTGATTCCTTATAGCTTAGAACTTATAGTTTAGTTAGAAAGGCATAATACATACAAGCAATTTTTAAATCACAAACTTTAATAATGTATAGTAAAGCACAGTAACTTGCTTTACTACAAAGTGAAAGCAAGGCATTAAATGAAGACTATAACAGGGAGATCTGCCTCAGTCAAGGAAAGCACCCCTGAGAAAGTGCTATTCAAGGTGAAATAGTAAGGATGTCTGTGCTGTTCAGCAGAGTAGAAGGAAAACGATACCAGGTAAAAGGAACAGCAGAAGCAGGAAAGAGACTGACATGTTTAAGGAACAAGGAAAGACCACTCACTGCATGACAGTAAGCATGTTACTAACCTCCCTAACTTCAGGGTTCTTCCCGATACATAGGGTCAATTTAACTGATGTCAATCAGTATCACTAATATCCTTTTTGGGTAATGAGGTATAACATGCTTCCTAATGTGATACGGTATGAAGTAAAGCAACTCACCTGTGATGTATTCTTGTCACAAATGTTTAACTAGGATATAACCAAACCTTTAGATCCAACTTCCAGCTTAGTAGAAACAAAAGGTATAGACAGCGTGAGGAAACACTACCATAAGGGAACAAGTCCAGAAAGTGGGCATTCTATGTAACAACTGGCCTGGCCTCTTCTATGGGCCCAGGGAGTGGGGACTGTTCTAGATTTAAAGAAGTTAAGGAAAGAGACGTAACAACCAAATGTGATACATGGTCCTTGATTGGTACAAGCTTGAAGGTACACCTGGGAAAATTTGGAATGCAACTGGGAGACTGAATATGAGAATTGTAGTAGATGATGTTGGGGAGTTACCACTGATTTTGTTAGTTATTAATTTTATTAGGTATTATTACTTGAAGGAAACTGTTCTTATCTTTTAGAAATGCATAACAAAGTATTCAAGGGGAAAATATCCTGATATCTGTGTTTCACTTTCGAAATTGTGCGTGTGTGCACTGGGTGTGTGTACACACATGTGCATATACACATGAAGTACAATGTAGTGAAAAGCTGTAACTTGTCATTTAAATCCAGGCGCTATACATATAGGTGTTTTATTACACTATTGTCTCTACTTTTCTGTATTTAATAATAAAAAGTGAATTTGCCAGGCTCTGGTCTAAGTGCCTTATCTTCTTATTCAATTCTCCCCAAAACACCACGAGAGCATCATGAGTCCTATTATTGTCACTACTTTTAAGATGAGCAAACTGAGGCAAAAATAGTACTAATAATAAAAAGTGAAATAGATACATAGAGGGATAGATGGATGAAATCATAACTGCTTTAAATATCATTTAAGTGAATGAGTATTCTCCTTCACATCAGTCTTCTAGTTTGTGCATCAAAACCACACTCAAATCCAGAATCTCATTGCATTCAGCAGCCATGTATCTGCAAAGCTTGGTCAGAAATCTCTGGAATCCCTTAGAGGGTAATATATGTAAGCTGGCAGACTGGCATCATGTTGGTGGAATAAACTTTAAAAATTTTTGGCCTATTCACTACTGTGAACAGAAATACTGCAGTCCTTTTCCTGCTTAAAGTCAAAACTCAAATAACATATTCATGTTTAGATTTGTTAAAAAATGGAGAGATCTTTGCTGAGCTGGAAACATGGTCCTTATATACAGGGTGTGAAACTGGCCTCAACGTGGTTCAGAAACTTACATTCATAAAAGAGTTTTACTGGACTTCTTGTTTCCCCCATTTCCCATTTTCTGGACTTCTTCTGTTTCCCCTAGGTCTTCCCTAGATACAAAAAAGGAGTGGAATATCTCCAACACCTGGGAGAGTGGGAAAAGACTACAGTAGGATGAAGTCGGGAGATATCAAGTTGTGATGTAATGTGGATGCGTTGCACACAGACACATCCGGATTTGATCTGCTGCCCCAACAATTGTAGACAGTAGCCCCTTTCACCCTCAAAAGTGACCTGGTTCAATGATAAATTATTTGGCCCTCCTAAATATACAGCAAGTGTCTTTCTGTGAGTTGTTTTGTGAACTGACCCTTGACTCGTCCCCAGTCAGTCCCTGTCCTGCCACCATCTCCTCACTGCCACCTCTACCTTATAGTAATCCCGCTACATCAGTCAACTTGAAGGCGCACCATTGAGTTACACTCTCTCACCTCTACCGTCATGCATCTGCTGACACACCTGCCTAGGTTGCTGTCACATTCAGTCCCTGCCTTTCTGTGCCTGGCTGACTCCTTCCCTTCCCAGAGACTTAAGTCATCTACTCCAAGAGACTTTCCTAGATTCCATAGAGAAGAGTTGGGTCTTTCTCCTCTGTGTTTTGCACATAAATTTAAGCAGGCTTTCATTCTGAGGGTAGTACAAGTGCCAACTCTGCAAGTCTCATGACCCTGACAGTGCCTTCTTAAATTTTGCGCCTTAGGCACCTCGCTTGCCTCACCCTATCCTGGCCCTGGTTTCAGCATCTTCTATTTTCCACCATCATGACTGCACTGTAGAATTTGTTCTCTCTTCCTGGTTGGAATGTGAACTCCTTTAGCTGATGGACCATGTCTTATTCATTACTGCAATCTCAGCCCCTGGTAGTGTGCCTGGCACACAGGAAGTGTTTGTAAATGATGGTTGAAGTAGGAGAGTGATGGAATGAGGTAAATGGTGTTGGAGACACACATGGTATAAGACTTATTAAACTATCAGGTACCAAGTGGCATCTTCTGGAGAGCTAGGAGAGGATTCAGAGATGGAAAAATTGCATGAAACATAAAATTTTCATCTGAAATATACCTAGTAACCAGATACTGGTGAGCTGCTTAACAATACTGCTGGCCCTCTACAGAAACCTGAAAAAGGTTGCCTAGGTGCAAGGTCTTCTTCACCCTGCTTATGTTGTATGTCCATGATATCAGTTCAGAAGGAATGGCATGGGCTGGACTTTAGGAAGCCTTTTTCATGTGTCCATCATCATGCTTGGACTTTCACAAGGATTGTAGTATTTACTCGTCACAACAGTGTCATGAAGCAAGAGTTCATGTCCCTGGTCTATGGGTGGGGAAAGCTAGAGATGTTGTGTAACTTGCCTGAAGCCACACAGCTAGGAGATGAATGCGAAAGAGCACTTCCAATATTTAGGGCAATTAAAATGTGATTATGCTATTTATAGCCGTATTTCCCACCCCCCTCCCCCAAAAAGTTGTCACAGACTAGAAATATCAATAGACTCAGGCAAGTATTTGAGCACCTACTCTGTGCTCTACTGTGGGTATAAAGTCCATGCAAGAAAACTTTGTTGGGATGGGGTGGGGAGAGAGGGAAGATAGATACTAAATCATTCATAGGTGGATTTAGAAGAGCAAACGTATTCTCTTCAGGGGAGAGTGCCTAAAAATTGAAGTACCATATTTGCAATAATGCTAAAGCCATAAGACTGAAGAACCCCAACAACAAAACTGTCTCCTTAAACTTTCCCAGAGACAAACACTTCTCCTGTGTTGTGCCTATAACCTACTGTAAGGTGGGTCTTTATGTGTGGGGAAGGCAGAAAATGAGATGATTGTGCAGGTAATTTTCAGAAGTAGCTGGCAATTGTTTTTGGTGAGTTTTCTTTTGAGGAAGGAGCATACTTCTGGGGCTAAGGAGCTCAGATCTCAACTTTATTCTCATATGTGTAAACAGAGTCTCAGCCCTCAAGTAACAGACCTACTGAGGTATGACTTGGGGCCGCACATTTGGCCCATTTGATTTATTTCTTTCCTGGACAGACTCCTATTTTGTAGGAGCCCTGTGAAAACTTCAAAAGGACCATTAAGACTGAAACTTTTCTCAGTTCATTTTCAAATTACTCAGTCATCGTTTCCAAAAGCCAGTGACAGGAGAGCTCAAGTGATTTCAGTCAAGTTTTCCCCACTGAAGCCCTGCTTTCTATGACAGAGTTACAAATGCTTTTAGCTCCATTTTGCATACATTGTAGAGAACTTCTTGGCAGGGTCTGTAAAGTGTGCTTTCATATTCTTTGGATTTCATCTTTGTAGCACGGCCTCATGGAAAAACATCACATTCCAAGTGTGACTGGGAAGTTTCATTCACCACAGCGGTTGCCAGTAACATGTGGGGAGTTTATTGTCCCTCCAGCGAGCTCATCAAATCCAAACAAAATGTGTTCACTGTAATTTTAGCTGATTCATTTCCATAAGATGCAAGCTGATGCTATTTACTAGATACCCAAGACCAATTTAAGTCTAAACTATGGTGGAATTAAATATACAATCGTTTTTAACTCAGTATATATCATTAGAGTCTTAGCAGGAAACAAACGGCACACTCAAAAGGGTTTAACTGAATATAATTTTGTGAAGAGAGTTTTTAAGAGGCATGGGCATGGTTAAGGGAATCTACAGGGAATGATGAGGCACTCAGGACTTGTCAATATCAGGAAACTCTTACTGCCCCAGGCAGAAGGGGCAAGGGGAAAGACTTAGAGGCTGAAGCTGTGGAAGTACCTTGGAAGGCCCAGCAGGACCTGTAACTGTAGAAATGAAGCATGGCTCAGGACAGCAAGGCTGGGTGGAAACAGGAGAATAAATTCCTCAGCCTCTCTCCCTACATCCTCAGATCATTTGCTGGTGGCCCCCAGCCAGCAGCCAAAGAGCAAGGGAGACTAGGAATATTCATCATTGAGGTCCTCTCCTGGGAGTCCATGACAGAGAAGGGAAGAAATTGTCTTGGGGTAGCCTGTACCAACCAACTTCAGATTTTACTCTGAGACATAGAGCGGCATAACAGAATGATCATAGGTTTAGATGTCAGAAAGATCTGGATTCAAATTCTACCTACTAATGGTCAAATCTTGGGATCTTTTCTGGAGAAAACCTGTTGGAGAGCTTCAGAAGAGTTCAGCTTACCTCTCTGAGTTTCAGTTTCTTCATCGAGTAAATGGAAATAATAACTACTTACCTACCTACCTAATTGAGATATTGTGAATATTAAAGAAGTTGCCCAAGTGAAGGAGCCTGATACCATGCTTAACATATGGAATGTGTTTGGTATTTGTTGATTTCCTCCAATTAGCCATCTATCAGTTATCCTTGTATGGTGAGATGTCTACTACATGAAAGTTGGAGAACCAGTCTGACCATTTTTATCTTACTGAGTTCTTGCTGGGAATCCCCTGTTGACTCATCACTGGAGCAATGGGTGGTACTGTGTTGTTCCTGGAAACCTGTTTATTGGGGTCCCCCTGTCGGGAGAGAACCAACCATCTGGCTGGTGTCATTTCTGGCAAGAAAACCTGTTGGGACATCTTCAGGAGAATTCCAATTTTATCTCTCTGTAGGGACACTGGTTCTAAGGAACTGTTCCCTGAACTGCTGTACAAGTCTTCACCATTTCTTTAACAAGTTTAGTTCCCCATCCATAGACTGATGCTCAAAACCTTGTCCTTCCTCCTAGTATGCATTAGCTGTTGACAAGGCATAGGCTGCTTTTCCAAGAACTTGACCAATTCAGTTCCTGATAGTGAGGGCCATGTCTTTCTTGGCTGAAGCTACTAGGGTGGTTTTGGTTTATTGTTACTTGCTGTTGTTAATGTTTGCTAGTTTTGGAATAGGTGGGAATGTTTAGTTACTTGTGAATTTTGACTGGACCCTTGGTGATTGAAAAATAACCACAGGAGTCATTCATTTAATTTCATTGGGTCAAACTAGCATTTATCCACTGGGCTTAATCACTGATTCCCATAATCATTTTGTAAATTAGTGTCTTATTTTCAGTTGAGGAAACTGAGGGTCAGCTAGATGGGGTGACATGTCCAGCTGGTAAGAGGTGAAGCTGGGCTAGAGACCATAGTTCTGTCTGAATCAAAGCATAGAACTCTGTTTATCTTTAAGATGGCTACGGAGAGTCAACTGCAAGATTTTCATTCAGCTCAGCTGTGGCCATTTAAAAATAAAAATCATAGGCTGTGAGTTTCCTCATGGCAAGGGATAAGTCTTAATCATCTCTTTTCGCTGCTGACCAGGGTCCCTGCCACAGAGTGGGTGCCCGATTAATGTTTGCTGAATGAAAAAATGATTGACTGAATGAATCATCGATACAAAGATATTATTGTCTCTGTGTCGCATTTTTCTAATTCATATTTATATTTCATTTGACAGTGTTTGCAAATTGCATAATATTCCCCTTCAGCATAACTTGCAGCGTGGAAATGCTTCCATATGCTAGATGTTTCCCCTCATTTGACTGAGGGAGAAAAAAGACTAAGGAAAACATCACATAGTGGCTAAGCATCCATATAAACACAAGTTACAGCATGTACTCTTCATGAATGGTGTATTTTAGAAGGGTGATTTTGCAAAAATTTTGAAGTAAACATTTAATTTGGATTGATATTTGTTAGGAAAATGTTCTCTTGCAGCTAAATATAGTTTTATATTAATTCACTATGTTGTAAGGGTATAGGGTAGGGGAAAAGAGAATGGGTCCCAGAGCAACTGCCTGTATTCAAACCCAGGCTCCATTACTTAATAGCTATGTGAACTGGGCAACTTAGTCAGTCTATCTGTGTCTTAGTTTAACTCCTTTATAAAGTGGGGATAAGAATACCATCTCCTTTATGAGAAGGTTGAGCAAGTTAAATGAGTTAGTACAAGAAGTATTCTTAAGACTGCGCTTACTGGCAAGGCTTAATAAATGTTATTATCCCCAATTGCCATGGAGTCTAGCTTAGAAAAGACAAATCTCTTTCACCTCTCTGTCCTCATTATCTCTACCTTATTTCAGGGGCTAATCAAGTCTTGCCTGACTTTCTTTAACATCCAGCTCACCCTTCACATGGGGCCTGGAGTGGATCCTTGAAGACTCACATTAAACCAGACCCTTCATCTTCTTCAAGCAATGTCATTATTCCCTATCAACTTCAGGACTAAGTACAACCCCTTAGCATGATATTCAAGGTCCTTCATGAACTCATTCCTTTTTCCTCCTCTGGCCTCATCTCTCATCACTCCCACATGCACACTATACTACAGGTAGCAACAAATGCCCAAAGGAAAAAGTTATACTGGCTTGAGGAATAAATAATACTTGAGTAAGATGAGTGAGCAGCTAATTTTGCCCATGGACTCATAGAAGGCCTCAAAGAAGAGGTATTTAAGTTGTATCTTGAAGAATAAGTTGATATTGGCCAAGCAAGGTAGGGTAGAACATGATTGGGTGGATCACCTGGGCTGAGGGAAGGATCTGTGCAGTGGAACAGAAAAACAAGGTGTATTCATAGCATGAGAACTTTTCTAACCCAGTGGAATAAACTAGGGGATACTTAAATGTGGTAGGAAGGGAGAGGGGAGCATCAAAAAGGGCCCTTCAATCTGGCATGAATGCCTGGATGGAATAGTGATGTTGTTATGGAGATGAGGAATATAGAGGAGAAGGAATGTGATATGTTTGTGTGTATATGTTTTGAATTGGAAATAATAGGTATCTGTTTTTACACATGTGTACAAAATCCACCTGGGAATATTCAGTTCTAAGCTCCCGATCTTGTCCTTCATCCCAACCCCCAGACCTATTTCCCAGCAAATTTCCCCTTCTTGGTAAATGGCAACTCTATTCTTTAGAGTCTCCCATGAGACTTAAATCCTCTCTCTTAAATCCTATTTTTGACCCTTCAGCAAAGTCTGTTGGCTTTTTCTTCAAAATATATACAGCATATGACCATTTCTCACCATCTCACCACTACCACTCTCATCAAAGCCACCATCATCTTTTATGGAATTATTGAAACAGTCTCTGAGACTGCCTCCCTGCTTTCCATCTTGCCTTCCTTCAGCCTATTCACAACTCAGCAGCCAGAGTGGTGCTCATAAAACGAAGTCAGATCATGGTGCCTCTGTCCATAGCTTCTCAAGGACATCCCACATTACTCAGAGTAAAATTCCAAAGTATTTACAGTGGTGGTTTGCATGACCCAACCCTCCCAACCCATGACCCCACTGTTACTCAGACATCCTCTTCTCCTGCTCCAGGCCTCTCTGGCACCATGCTGCCTCACTGGACTCCTTCATGTGTCTCAGACATGCTTGGTGTGCTTCTGCTTATGAGGCTTTCCAATGACTGCTTCCTTGCCTAGAATGGCCTTTCCTCAGATGCCCATCAAATCAGCTCCCCCACCTCCTCCAGGTCTTCACTCCAGTGTAACCTGCCCAGTGAGGCCTCCTCCGGTTACCTTTTCTAAACTGGCTGCTCCCTATTACCTATGATCTCCCAGTCCTTCCCCCACTTCTCAGCACTTTTTTTTTCTTTGGTATGTATCACCATCTATCAGACTCTCTATTTTACCTTTAGATTTTATCTGTTGTTTGTCTTCCCCCCCACTGTCTTGCATCTATAATTTATGTTCCCTGATGGCACTGATTTCTGTATTGTTCTCCTCTGTGCCTAGAACAGTGTCTGACCACAGTTGCTCAGTAGATTTTTGCTGAATGAAAGAATAAACCTAGCTGGGAACTAAAGCAGAGTGTTGCTGCAAGAATCTGGTACTCAGCAGGCAGATCAATGTTAAAGGTAGATTTGGGATTTCTTAGCAATGAGGTGACAGATATGTGGGAATAGCTAAGACAGACCAAGGGAAAGATATTTAGTGAGATTCAAAAAAAAACCACATAAAATTTGGGAAAAATAATAATTAAAGACTGTGCAGATGAAGTGGCAGAGTTGTCTTTATTCCACCAGTTATGAGCTTTATGACTGTGGGCAAATGACTGGATGATTCTTGGCCTTCATATTTTCAAGAGTAATTGGAAAAAAAAGATCTCCACTTCAGAGAGCTAAGAGAATTGGCCAATAAAATGTATAGAAATCAGTTAGCAAAAGATAACAAAAGAATAAAGCTTGTTTTTGTTATTGATACTGACACCATTATTATTATCAAAATCAAGCAAAGAATCCTGAAAAACAGAAGTAGGAGAGCGCAATGAAGATAAGTGAGGAGAAATCTTTAAGAGAGAGGGCAGTAAACTCTGTAGATGTTGTTAGTGGTCAAGGCTGTGTGTCTGTATCCTAAGGCGTATATAAGGCCCTGGGGTAGAGCTATTTGAGAGAACAGTTTCACTTGAATCCAAAAGTCATAATCCTGTATTTTAAAATGACCTAATGTTTTGTGGAAAATAACCATAATTGTCCTAGAAAAAAAATCAAATAAAAGCAAAACAAAACAACATTGGGCCCTCAATTGTGTCCAGCTGACGAACGTAGGAACATGGTGACCCAAAAATTTGCTTCTCTCTGGTCTTTGGGAGATTTACTTGCTCACTAGTCAGAACTAGTTTGCTAGTTTTATGAGGTTAAGCTATTGTGCAATGCTGTTTAGTGGCTCTGTGGGTGTTTATTTACAAATGGCTGCCATTTTGATTTATTGTCTGTCAAATTATAATTATTGAGGATGGAGTTAATTGTCATTTTAACCATCTGGTAATTACCCACTGTGCTTTTATGTGGTGACAAATCTGTCCTTTAGATCAAAATTAGAAGGTTCATAAGATATTTCACTTCCACATTCTTCTCCATTCATGTCTTGTTCAAAATAAATGATTAGTGGAAATTATCAATACCTTTTAATGTAATTTGTGGGCCGTCAAGTAAGTGAATTGCTGATTGTTGTGAATGTGTCTGAGTAGTAGGGCTGGTAGAACAAGAATCCAGTGATGTGAGTTATAGTAATTGAAATTAAAATAACGAGGCATACTCTTTCAAAGGTTGGCCTAATAAAAAAAATTAACAATGTTCCCAGTATCTTCCATGGTGCATCGCTTAGAATGATGGTTTATAGCCCTCATTATTTGTTTGCGCTATTGTTTACCAAAAACTGCCTTACCCATGTGCCCTTCTGAACTTTCAGGACAGATTGCAGCAGTCAGCGAGTCATCAAGGCCTCAGTTACTTTGATTCAGGCTATGAATGGGATAGTCTGCTTGGCCCCGCTTTAGGATAGAACCAATGGGACCGAAGAGGGGGGGACATCTATAAGTCATAGGAGCTACATCCCTCCTCCCATTTTTGGTGTCTGGTGCCTTGTCTGTGTGCTTTTCCTTTTCTGGCTTTTCCCAGTGGGTACATTTTCACATGTATTTGCTACATTAGTCAGCAGAGGATGAGGTGGTGGAGGCGTCCCTGTGAAAGCACAGTCTTGGGATGCTACTGTGGTCTAATCATCTTTTTCCTCTCAGGAAAACCATCAAGCAGGCATTCTGTATCCAGCTTCCTCTAACTTTCAGACTGGGGGGACGGAAGGTGGGGCACAGAGAGAGGAAGCTATGTCCCTAGCTCGTCAGTATTTTCCATGCCAAGTCACTTTCTAATTGACAGCTGCCATGTTAGAGTCCTTGGCATTTGCTCTGCAGTGAGACTCAGCCTGGACTGATTTCTATAACACCCCTTCTCAGCTAGAGAGCTGTATATCCATTGGGCCAGAGAAGACGTGTGAGGAATGTCTGCTTTCCTTCACTTTGTGGAATGAAGAATCAGTTAGTTGAGGAAGGAAAGCTCAGGGGCTAGAGGAGAGTACCTAGGACCGCTCTGCAGTTTGTCACCAGGCTCAGGCAGTTCCTGATTCCTCCTAAGAGACGCTGACCTACCATAGAGGATTTCTACTTCTTGGGCAGTTCTCTGTGGTCAAGTGCCCGACATGACTTTCTATGCTCTCCCTTTCTCACTTAATCCCTGGGGCCGCAGCAAAGACCTCTTACCTGTAAGATCTCTTTATCTCTGGTACCTGTCCCCCTCAGTCTACCCTCCTTATTGCTACCTGAGAGAGTTCTCAAAATCCTTTTGGTGCTTCTTCTAAGAACCCAAAATGTTCACCATGGCATTCAGTGGCCTTTATCATCCTCAGTCTATACCTCCAGTCTACTGTTTCTGCACTCCCTTTTATTGGTGCATTTCAAGGCTTTTCCATTGAGGGTTCCCCTGGCTGCCGTGTCCTTTCTCCCTTCATGGCACTCATCTGGAGTATCCCCAGTTATTCTTCCCAACTCACAAGTCAGCAGTTGCCTCCTCAGTGGAGACTTCTATGATCACCCCCTACTCCCCTGGAATTGATTCTTTCCTTCATTGTCTTATATCTGTAACTTACATTTCTTTCTACCGGTGCTATATCATATCTTCTTCTTCTTCGTTTTTTTTTTTTTTTTCCTGTCTGTCTCCCTTCTAGTTCCTCAGGAGCAGAATCTAGGATGGACGGATGGACGTATTTCTGTCATCCTAGCACAGGAGCTAAATAAGAGTTGAATATATTTTTGTTCAATTATTTGCACATCTCCCATTCCTTAGCATAGTGTTGAGTATGCAGGGGGCACTAGATACATAGTTGCTGATGGATCTTTATTAAACATAGCTAAAATCTTGGCTAATGTTCTTGGTACTATTGTTAGAGTAGATAAGTTTCTGTATGGAAAAATAAGAACTGGCTTCATGGAGAAGTTGACCCTTTTCAAGATATACATGACAGCTGCTGATTGGAATAAAAGACAGATAATCGTATCCAAATGGAAAGAAAAGAAGGCTTTGGTTTTGGTTACGAGAAAACATTTTTTTACTGAATGTTAAGGAAATGGGATATGCATTTCTTTTTTATGGTCAGTGTATATTTTTCTTTTATATGAGATTTCTGTAGGACTCAAAGGAAAATTTTTTCCCCTCTCTCCCCGCCTCTTTTCCTTCTTTTCTTCCTATAAAGATAGGCAACCTTGTGCAAACACAGGGGGCTATTAACTTCTGTAGAGAGAAAGTAGAGTCTGTTCTCATGTCAATACAGTCACTCTGATGGCAGATTAAGCCATCTCATACCTAAAACTTATAACTGAGGTATAGATTTCTGATTACTTACTTCCCTTACTCATTGTGTCTGAGGAGCATTGGCTTTATTGGTCCAGCATAGAGGCTAGTTCCCTGAATGTCTGGGTAATTGTCATTCTTGGCAGGAATTGAACAAGGAGAGTATTTTCCGAAATCAAAACAGCTCCATAGGAAACTGGAACTGTTCTAACTTCTGTTTTGTTCTATTCTGATATCATCAGGAACTTTTTGAGGCAAAGTATACAGCTAAGTTCTAGAGTGGTTTGAAAATTGTACTAAAGAATGGATGATTCCTCAAGAACCATTCTCTAAGAACCATTAATTACTGTCGCGGTGGTTTACATGTATAGATCTAGTATTTTCATATTGGAAAAGTACTGCTCAATTTTTGCTTCAGTCTCATGAGAGGAGCTGCAGTCTTTGTACCTCCTGTAGGAAACAGTTGAGAAGAATTTAATGACAGGTGCGTGGACAGAAATGTTCTGGTCAGCTTTCTGATGTTGAACCCTGTACTTGAGCACAAAGCCTCTTCTTGTTTTTTTTTAATTGAAGTATAGTCAATTTACAATGTTGTGATAGTTTCTGATGTACAGCATAGTGATTCAGTTATACATATAGATATATTCCTTTTCATATTTTTCATTATAGGTTATTACAAGATATTGAATGTTATTCTATGTACATATAGTAGGACCTTATTGTTTATCTATCTTATATACAGTAGTTAGTATCTGAAAATCCCAATTTATCCCTCCACACCCCCATCCCCTCTAGGTAACTGTAAGTTTGTTTTCTGTATCTGTGAGTCTGTTTCTGTTTTGTAAGTAAGTTCATTTGTGTCATTTTTTCAGATTCCACAAAGAAGTGATATCATATATTTGTCTTTCTCTTTCTGGCTTACTTCACTTAGTATGATAATCTCTAGGTCCATCCATGTTGCCACGATTGGTATTATTTCATTCTTTTTTGTGGCTGAGTAGTATTTCAGTGTGTGTGTGTGTTTGTGTGTGTGTGTATCACAACTTCTTTATTTAATCTTCTGTCATTGGACATTTATATTGCTTCTGTATCTTGGCTGTTGTAAATAACTGCTGCTATAAAAAATTCACAAATGGTAAATGCTGGAGAGGGTGTGGAGTAGGGGGAACTCTCCTACGCTGTTGGTGGGAATGTAATTTGGTGCAACCACTATGGAGAACAGTATGGAGATTCCTTAAAGAACTGAAAATGGACTTACCATATGATTCAGCAATCCCACCCCTGGGCATATATCTGGAGGAAATTCTAATTTGAAAAGATACAGAGCCTCTTCTTTATCCTGTTTGTCGCAGTGTCAACACAGAAGTTAAAAAGAGAAGGAATGAATAGAACAGAACAGCATGCTTAAATTTCTCAGTAGAAAACAGACTATCATGTCTCTTTTCCTTAAAGTGATAGATCCTAAAAGCTTGAGGAAGCAGCATTACTACACCTGATAGGAACACGTTGCTTTTCATTCTGGCCAAGTTGTGGTGGAAAGATCACTGATCTGAGAGTCAGCGGACTGGTGTCTAGTTCTTATTTGGAACTGACTGGTCATATCATCTTGGATAATTCACTTCTTTTCTCTAGCTTCAGTTTTCCTCCTAGGTATAATGAGGTGATTGCTAAGGCTTCTGCCAGGTCTGAATTCTCTGAGAGGTTGAAAGCCACGGGAGAATGGGTGAGTCACTTGGTGAACCTCTTTAAGTCCTGTGCACACACACCCAGCTGAGTATCTGCCAGGAAGTCTCTCATCTTATCACCACTTTTGAAATCTACTCGCAGGGCCAAATAATTGTTTGTACTCATCGAATTAGTAATTTCTCTCCCGAGAGTTTATCGTAAAGAAATGAACTCCTTAGGAGGGAAGGAGAAGTTACATTAACAAAAAATAAGTTGCTTTGTTGTATAATTCAAAATTTGATTCAAGCATAATGTGCAACAGTAGGAGAATGGATCAGGATAGTTGGTGGGCCATTTCAAAGTCCTGAGGACTACATGGAGAAACACTTTTAATAACACAAGAAAGCAAAGTGTATTTGACCTGTAGATTGCAAAAATGTATATGGACCAGAGAAAGCTAAGAGGAGTGAATGTCTGTGATCTACCCTGTACGGATCAGATGCTATACTAGGCATTTGGTTACATTAATTGTCTCACATATTCTTTTGAACAGCTGTGAGCATAGGTTACTAACCAATATACAGATTAGGAACCTAAGGCTCAGAAATGACAGTCACTCTCCAAATCACCATTGCTGCTAATGGGTTAGTGCTCAAGATTCAAATCCAGGTACAAATGATTTTTATTATTCATGGTAGTTGTGGTCTGTAATGTCTCTGTGAACTGAATTAGTAAATCTGAACTACTGCTCCTAGGGGAAATTCAGCCTGTGAGGTTCCTGTGAGCCTCTGGTCACAACATTTTCATCAACTAATCAGTACATACATAACCTTGTTTTATGTGTATTTCTATTTAAGGACACGTTAGTTAATACATATTGTTGATTCCTTAACATTGAACTCAGAGCCAGTAGCACTATAACTCATGACTGGATGAAGCTTATCAAACACATGTAGTTTCTCAGGAAGGCACATCATAGCTTTCTGCATTTAGGAACACTAGACAGCACTTAAGTACTGTGCTTGGGGGCCACTGTAAACAACAAAATCATCTGCAAAATGTACCAAGATGTGAGAAACATGGCACCAAATAGACTGCAAATAGGACAGTTGTTTACAGTGTGAGAGCTGAAACAAGAAGGCAGACTCTCACTTTGCTCAACTTCAGCTGGGAATGGATGCATCAGCCAACTCGAATTTTTCACTGCTCTGCACATGTCTGTGAATGACCATGAAATGTCTTGAGTATTGTTTGGGGGTTACAAAGAAATTTTAGGAAGTAGGTGAATTCACAAACATGGAATCCACGAATAATGAGGATTGGCTGTACATTCATTCATTTGGTAAATATTTATAGTGTATCTGTCATGTGCCAGACCCTGTTCCAGGCACTGGGGGATTTAGAAGTGAGCAAAACAAAGCCCTCATGCTCGTGGATCTAATATTCTGGGGAAGGGTTAAATGCAGGTAAATACATCATGGTCAGATGTTGACAGTCTGTAACAGACAGGTTAAACTCAGAGGGGATTAGGGAGGGTTGGGTGGAGGGGTTGCTATTCATTCTGGGTAGTCAAGGGAAGCCTGAGAGACAACATCTGAACAGATGCTCAAAGGGATCAAGTCACGGGGACCTGAGTGGGAAGAGCAGTCCAGGAAGTGGGAGCGAGAACTGTAAAGATGCTGAGCAGGGGGCCAGTATTGCTGGGGCCGTGATGGGGGAGGAGATCAAGGTGGGCGGGCAAGTGATGCTGAGCTCTCTTACTTCAAAACCTGGGCTCTTGGAAGGAACAGGTTATGAAGATGCAGGGCAGCAGCACTGGGACACTTCCTAAGTTGTCATAACGTCGGCAAAAGAAAACACCCCTGTGCATTTTCTCTTGAGAAGGGCTCAGGTAAGGGCCAAAAAGAGGTTCTTTGCAGAGGGATGCAGACGTTGCCAAGCTCCTTCAGACTTCTGCTTCATTTGAGGCTTGGTTGCCCAGCTTCGGGAAGTAACTTAAAATTAGCCTGGACTTGGGTGGGATTCTCTGGGAGATAACATGGCCCAGGGCTGCAATATCGAGGACAGTTTCATCAGCATTTGTGGTACATCCGAGGAGAGTCACAACAAACAAATCATCCCCCGGACAACAGGAGGAGTGGAGGCGGGACCCAAGTCCACACAGTGAGAATTAACTTATGGAAAAATGCTGCTCATCCTTTGCCGAGTTCTGCTCACAATGCTTGTGAGAATAGCAGTACTGTGGCCCAAGCTGAAGCCAGCTGCAAACACCATCTGGAGTTAAAGTCCTGAGACTCAGTCCTCATGCTGACAGGGAAACTGAGGCCCAGAGAGGGACGCGGGTGGGCTTCCAATCAAACACCAAGGGAGTGGCTGGTCCAGGGCTGGAAAATAGTTTTGTCACCAAACTGTCATTCTAGACAGTTAAGACTAGAATTTAGGAGGAGAAGAAATCTGACAGAATTCCCAAGTTTGCAGAGAAGCCATTGATTGTACAGCTGCTGTGTGTGTGCCCAGGTCAGCTCAGTGAACACCTTTTTTCCCCTCAACCTGGCCATTCAGCATCTGGCTCTGGGAATGCCCTGTAGACATTTATGTGGCCATGATGTGATTAGTCCCAAGAGAAATGTTCTCCGTCAGCAAAGGGTGTACATAGGAGAGAGTTAAGGGGAACCAAAATCCTGTTCCATGTTCTTTAGATCTAGTGGGGGTGAATCCTTCTGCAGCTTTTGTATGGAGGTCTTTGGTTTGTAGCTCTCTGGCTACAGGTTTCTGCCAATCCTCTATGAATCACTAAACTCCAAAAGAAGTTGAATGTGATTGGTTAGAAATAGTGGTGAGCTGGTAAACCAGCTCTGAGTAGGATGGGGAAAGGAAGCCCTGATCTGTTAGATTTGTCAATATCTGTGGTGTAAATACTGTCACCGTGGTGGATTTCAAGCCATCAGTGGTTTAAAAAACAGGCTTGCAGAATTCCTGAAAGTTTAAGGATCAGCTGTCATGAGACTGCTCCAGCCGTCTCCTGCAAGCCTTCACAGCTCTCCAAAGCAAGGGGACAGGAGGGCAGGGCCAGGGAGAGGAGCTGTGGTTGATCCTGTTTAGTTCTGTGAGGTCAGACCTCATCTGATAGAGTGTGTCTATTTTCAAATCCTAAATTACGAGGGATATTGACAAATTGAAAATTGTTCAGAGGGTTGAGCAAGAAACAATCTCATCTAGAAAAAGCTATTGGGAGAGAAAGCTGTTGCTGGGATGAGAATCCAGAATTAAAAAGAAAAACACAGGATATTCTGGTCATTGTTTTCAAATCTCTGTAAGGCTGTGACTTACTTGTTCTGGGCATGAGGGAAGGTGTCCAGAACTGGGAAGCTGATTCCAGTTCATCATAAGAACTTTTTGATAAAGCTGCCCAAAGAAAGGCAAGGCTGCGAAGCGCTATGGTGAGTGCTTCATGGCCAGAGGCATGAGAGCAGATGTGGGGCAACCGCTAGGTGGGGCTGTGGCAGTGGGCGCTCCAGGGCCCCTTGCAGGCCCTGGGGGCCGATCCTGCCACGGAGTCCTCTTCCTTCTCCTTGCATTTCACTAGTTTCATCCTGTTACTTTCTGTTCCTTTTCTCTCTTTTTCCTCTTCCCTGACTTACTTTCTTATATTTACCTGGCGTTGCTCCCTCCTTGAACAGTGACCTCTGCATCTTTCCGAAGAGAGAAGCCCAGAGCTTTCTCCTGACCTCTTACATTCTAGGAAGAAAGTACAAGCCCTCCTCCCCCCCCCCCCCCCATTTTTCTCTGCTTGCTTTTCTGTCTTTCAACGTTCTCAGCTCCACATTTGTGACTGAAGAAGGGCAAATAAACAAATTGAAACTGAAACTGTGCGCTGGCCATAAAGTGAGGACATCTGGGAGGCTTGCAAGGAAATTTACATGCTTGTCGGGTTTCAGGTTACATATTTTGTGTTGCTTGGTAACTAGCCCCACAGTTTCCTTTCATGCTTTATTCTCCCTATCCCTTGTTTATAGTGTAATTACCACTCTGACATCATAATCCCCCATTGAACAGCTGTCAGGGGGGCCCAGCTGCTGAGTAAACAGGGCTTTACAATCTCTCCTGCCACAGGCTGGTTTACTAAATAGATCAATATTTGGTTTGTAGGCACAGGGATTAGGAGGTGGAAGTGTCTTTTGAAAAAGCCCTCTCTCTTCCCAGGGCCTCCAGTGCACCTGAGAATGCTGGAAAGAAAAGCCAGGTTCATGGACAAAAAAAGAATCACCCAGGCTGCTTTCACCTGCCCGCAATTTCCCAAGGAGCAGCTTGTCTGTAAGAAGTGAGACCTTTTTGAGAATTAGTAATGTCTTAGGTTCTTTATTCTAATGCTTAGAGAGTTCTACTTTCTTCCCTCTCTCTCTCTGCCTCCCCCTTAGCTCTTCTTTCTCTGTCCTCAATCCCATTTGATTTAATCTTTCTAAATGGATATTATAGCCTCAGGGACTAAAAGAATGACACATGGATAAACAGGAACTAAGCTCCTGAAGTTTTCCCCCTACCCCCACCACTCTCTCCACCCAACTCCGGGATTAGAAGCTCCACAAAGAAAGCAGCCTCTGAGGTTTCTTTGTCAAACTAGAGATTCCTGGTTGAGAGTTTGGGAAAAGATGATTTAAATCTTTCCTCCCCTGGGTCAGGAAAGTCTGACTCAAATACATGTAGAAGCAGAGAACTTGGAGCACTGGCCTGAGCATCAGGATCTGTGAGTTCTAACCCTGGTGCTGCTCTCACTTGCTCTGTGTCCTTGGACAAGTCCCTTGTGGATGCAACATTGAATTGGGCTGTAAGGATCTCCAAGGTCTTTCCCAGGGAGGCAGGGTGGAGTGTCAGATTTAGCCAGCCTCAAAAGCTGGTCCTGGCAATAATTAGCTGCAGAGCCCTTCAAACCACAGGAAACTCCTTGGAGCTGCATTTGCCTAACTGTGAGGAAGGGGAGAGTTAACTCATGGCTGTGAGGATTAAATGAGATAATATCTGTAACACACCTAGCTGGAGGCAGGGATACTTGGGTGTTTTTTTAAAGATGACATTGTGTAATTCCTATAAAAAACAAATGATGATAAAGAGAGGCTTGGAGGTAAAAAGAAGAAGGAAAGGGAAGAAAAAGAATTTTATAACCATCATTTGTATAACCCATTCACAGCATACAAACTCCCTTCCACACATGGTCTCAAGTAATCTTCACAGCGATTTGAAGAGAAAAGCACCACATTTATTGATCTCTTAGAGTGGGCCGGTTGCTGTCCTGGCTTTTCGTAAACATCACCTCCCTTGATCTTCATGAAAATGGTAGGTTCTTATTTTCCCTATCTTGCAGATAACTGAGGTTTAGAGAAGTGAAATGATCTGCCCAAGGTCACCCAGCTGGTGAGTGTAGGACCCACTCTGATCCATCCGGTGCTAAACCTCTTGTGTTTCCCCACTGACACAGCAGTGGCCAGATCAACATGGAAAGGGAGGCAGCAAAACAACGAGGTGCTAAAAGTTTATGACTAAGGAGAAGGAAAAAAATATTTTCACAACATCCAGTGCTTCCTTCACAGTTTTCATGCAGCGCCATAGTGCTTTCCTTGTTCACTTATTCACAAATAATTACAATTGGCGACTGAAAAATAAACACGGCGACTGACTGCTGTCCCTTGGACTTTGGGCAACTTCTTTTTGACAGGCAACTGTAAAAGGCCACTACATCTGTAAGTGTCCCCTGAAGGCTGCATATACTCAGAATGGAGGACAGACCAGGCTATGATGATGGTAGGGGAGAACTCGAGTTCAGACAACCTACAGAAATCTGGTTCCTGACTTTTCTGTGCAAGGAATAGCACAGGCATCCTGTCATTCCTCTAATCTCTCTGGCTGATGGTTTTCCCTTTGAAAGACTGTATGGTTTCAGTTCAGTTTCATATAGATCTGTGTGTAGATTTGTACAGTGATAACATTCCTCTGTGCTAAGTCTGTCCAAGATAACTAACCTGTTTCCAAGATCTAATTTTGTACGTGGGAATCTTGCCTTGCCCTGATTTCCAGACCCATGGGCAGGCTTGGCAGCCTGTAGCTGGGGGAGGCATCGTGCTTGCGTGTTGCCCTGAGCAAGGCCTTGTCCTCTCTGCTGTCAGGCAGAGCACCTGTCCTGCTACAGAGGGTGCTGTTTTCTTGCTGGCAGAACTCAGCTTCCCTGAAGGGAAAGCTCCTTAAGACTTAAGGCCCCTTGAATATGTCAAGACTCATGTTAATTTGCTGGTAAATCAAATGCACTATCCAAGAGCCCTTTCTGATATCAACCTCTGCGAATTATATCCTGGGGGAAAAAAAAAAAAAAAGCTACAGCCCTCTAGGGACTTCCCATAAACCAGTGGTTCTCCAACCGTAGCACGCAGCAGAATCGCCCGGAGGACCTGTGAAAACACAGACAGCTGGGCTGCACCCCAGAGTTTCTGACTTCGTAGTTCTAGAGTGAGATCTGAAGCTTTGCATTTCTAACCAGTTCCCAGGCGATGCTGCTGCTCCTGGTTGGGGGACCGCATTTGGACCACCGATCGTCTAAAGTATCTACTGCAGCCGCTTAAGTCCATGGAGCCGCTGGGAGCTGATTTCTTCAAAATTGTCTTTCACGTCATTTCTTTCCGTTGACCATTGTTTTGATCCTGTCTTCCACCAAAGAGTTTTGGGAGTGCCTTTCTCCTCTTAAGAATGCAAGTCAGGTTGCCTTCTCTGGCATCATTTTCCACATCATCTTCCTGCTGATATCATGTCCACTCTTAGATGTGGAAGAGTCCCTGATGAGCTTTCCCTCTCAGGACTGCATCTTTGGACTTGCTGTTTGCTGTCTGGACTGGAAGCCCTCCCTGGCTCTACCTAGTGAATTCTGAATTGTCTGTTAAAATGGAACTCATGCATGGCCTCTGTAGGGCCGTTCCTGAACAATCTATCCAAGCAGAGAAGGTTTTCCTTCTCTTTATTTAATCTTAACACTGGCAATACAAACTTGCATTGTAGCCCTTGGCACATTCTAATGTAAGGATCTATCTTCAGTCTTCCCCTGCGCATTAGACCAGGACACTGAAGGCAGAGGCCAGGAATGACTCCACGTGAGGTTCCCTGAAATACCAAGCATATGGGTCTCAACCCTGGCTACGCCTTAGAGTCACTTGAGGAACTTGCAGCAAATTCCAATGCTCTGGCCTTTCTCCAGACCAATTAAATCAGAAACTCTGGGGAAAAGAGCCGTGATTAAGACCTCCAGCTTCCAGATGTCTAAGGAGAATGGTTTCAGCAGCTATAGCTCTATGCTGGTTTTGAGCTTTTGTAATCCAGTATCTTATCTATGAGGCAGATGGAAAAGACTTTATGGTTCCCATTTTATAAGTGAGGAAAATGCTCTAAGAGAAGATCACTGATTGATTGTTTCAGTAAATCATCAGTTCATTGGTTCACTCACTGATTCACTCTCCTTTCATTCACTTATTCATTCAACATATATTTTTGTAGGATCTACCATGTTCCTAGCCACTGGTAAACAATAACAGACATTGCCCCTGCTCTCACGAAGCTTTCAGCCTAGTGAGAGAGACAAACTGATCAATCACCCAAACAAATGCAAGATCACACACCTGATAAATGCCATGAAGGGGGGTGTTTTACTCAAGGGAGTGGAACACAACTGATTTTGGAGTTTGTAACAGGGGAGGGCTGGACCAAGTCTAAGAGGCCAAGGATGGTTTCACTGGAAAAGGTCGGTTGACTGGAGAGGGGAGGAATGAGTTGTTCTCGGGGCGAAGAGGAAAAGGCAGAGTGTCTCAGGCAGAAGGAGTCACAGGAGGCAGCCAGAACCTGGGCCTCCTTGAGCCGGGTTTACACCATGGCTCTGGTCTTCTGTCCTCACCTCAGGCTCTCTCTTCACTACTTTCTTGGGATAGCAAGCAGGACTCCAGGGAAGTGTAAGCTGTGTGTGTGTCTGTACATACGCACACACATGTGTGTGTGCACATACACACATGTGTGTGCATGTACATACAGATACTCACAAGCACACACTTGCATTAGTACACATCTCTCTCTCTCACACACACACACACACACACACACACACACAGTCCTTTTGACCAGATCAGAGCAGGGCTTCTTACTTTGGGCTGTCCCTATATGTTGATACTTAAGGGCCCCTTTCTGCAGGAAGCTCAGAACAAATTTTAAACAAAATTATCTTACTGACTTTCTAGAATCTTCTGACATGATGGGGGTGTTACCCCATCACAGCAGTACAGGAGAGGTGCGGGGAACCCTAGCAGCTGACAGAAGGGATCTGAAAGTCACAGTGCCCGGAACCATGGGGTGCACTCACCCTCACCCCGTCTTAGCTAAGCTCTTCCTTTTTGTTGTTTCAGAAAGGCCAGAGGAAGGGTTGGGGCACCCCGTCACTCTGTTCCAAACCTTTGGGTTTGCAGCTGCCATGGTTTATAGCACATCAGTTTTTCTTTTTTTAAGAACCATATTTTTAAATGATGGAGGAAGCCTGGCCTTTAAATGTTGCCACCAATAAGAGCCCATGGACTCTTAAACACTTGTTTCTTAAAAACAGGTGTTAGATAATATGGCAGGTGTTTTATTTGCGTTATCTCAGGAAATTCCCACAAAAAATTTTATAGAAGAAAACTGAATTTGGGAGAAGTAAAGTAACTACCCCCAGGTCAAACACCTAGTAAATGAGATTCAAGTCCACCCAATTCTGAAGGTTATGATATTTTCCAACATTACAATCATTTGGGCCTCTATACCCCTATGTTCTCATCTGTAAAATGGGTAACACAATATTCATCCCTTTATATGCCTTGCAGGTAATGGAATAATAACTATTATTAGCAATAATAATTCCTTCAGTTTGTGGAGTACTTCAGTTTCCAAAGTGCTTTTGTATCCTGAGTCCCATTTGAGCAACAAAACAACCTTGTGACCTAGTCATTATCATACCCATCTTTCAGATGAGGAAGCTGAGGCTCAGGGAGGTAGGGTGATTTGCTGAAGGTCACAGCCCTAAAGAATAGTAACACTAGAAAATTGATAGCAGAGTCAGTGCTTAGTCTACCTACCATCAGCTTCCTCTTTAATGACGAGATAACTGTAGTGGATGCAAGGTTCCCCATGCGAAGGAAGGACTCATGGTGTAATATTATGTAGGAGGTTATTATCATTTCTGCCATGCTTGTTATTGGTTTGGTCTCTTTTACCCTCAGCATATTACATCTCTCTTCTGCTAGTCAAGCTGTCCACCCCTTTATGTCCTGGTCCTTGCAACCACAGGGATCATTTTCCAAGCTGTTCACGTGCTTACATGGCTCTCGGAAATTAGAGTCTGAACTTGGTTAGGTGCTTGGTGGTTGTTCAGCGGCTCTCTTCTCCCTTGAGTGAATTGGAGGATGTTGGGGTATTTAGGAATTTAATTAACATCTTAGGTACATGAATGGTAGTTATACTCATTAAATTCATCTGTGAGTGCAAGCCCTTGGAAAAGCTGAATTACAATTAGGAATATTCTTGACCACTGGGGTTGGTCAGATGGGTTGGTGAGGGAAAGTACAAAGTAGTCACTCAGGAGAGAGGAATAAACTATTTACTGAATATGGAAGAAGAGCTCAGAGTCACAGTGGGTCACAAGTTATGCATCAGGCACAGTGTGGAGAAGGTTTTTACATTGCTGGAGAGTCTTTTAAATTTTCATAAAGTTGATCTTAGCCATGGGCGTTAAGCAGATCCTTTGACTTAGAAAATATGAAATTTAGACAAAGTTTAGGAATGGGATGACAAAACATAATGAATGGTTCTAGAAGGGCTATGTGAGGAAGAATTAAAAGAACTGGTATAGTTTAAATTAGATTTGACATAGGAGGAGGCCTTATACTTGGTTACATTCTGGAAGAAGAATGCATGAGATGTCAGGGGTCTTCTAAGGGCAGGATAAAAGCTCTAGGACAACCAGAGCAGTATCCTTTCCTCCCCTCATCTTCCTGCCAGCCTGTAGCATAGGACCTTCTACCCACTTAAAAGTACTGCTCTGCTTCCTGGCTCCAGACATTGGTGAGATAGCGAAAGTCTACTTTAATGGACATTTCTCTTTTGGGTCAGATAAACAATGCTACTCATGAGTTACTCTTGTCTCTTGCATTCTCTACACTCAGTGAGGCAAGTAGTGATGCCCATTGTAGCTGGAAGCTGTCAAGCTCAACTCACTTTAGTTGTGGGTCTCACGATCTAAAACTTAGGGAAAAGTAGAAGCTTATGTAGAGTTCTCATCTCACATTTTCCAATACTGCTTTTCCATTATTAGTACTGGTATTGAGACTCCTGCTTGGCTCTAGTGTTTGTTTCTTAATAGATTCAGGACTCAAACAGAGGACGTGTGATTAATTGGTTCCCTAAGCAACTCCAACAAAATTCTGCAAGCAGAGTTGTAGTTTAGTTTTGAAGAAACTACAACTTTCATGATTGTGAGATACAGGTAGAAATAGATTATGCAGGAGAAAAATCTTCTTTTGAGTTGAGAACAAAGAACTAAAACAGAAATGAATGTTGAAAGGATTTTTAGCTGCTGGATTGAGGACAGACCTTCCTTAAGTCTGCTTAAAATTCTGTTATTTGACAGATAATTAAACTCAAAGAAAGATCCAATGGGAAAATGTATGTATGTGTCTTGCTTCCAGGAAGGCTATAAGGAGCAAGTTTTTCTCATGTGATCATAGAAGTGTCTTGGATGGTCACACAGTTCCAGGTAGAGGGAACCATCAGTGCTAAAGCAATATGGAGGAACTCTCACCAGTCTGGGAATTGCAACTGTTATGACCAATGTGAAAGTGATGAAAGTCACTTGTAGAGAAACCCATTATAGAGACAGTTAGGTAGTCAGCTTCTCTTTCCCCATTCTCCCACCCCTCCCTAGGCCTGAAATCCCAGTCAGATCGGTTATCACACCTTGAGAATGTGGACCCATTTTGCTTCATACAGAAAGAAAGGAAAAGCATGCCAGGCACTTACCTACATTATATTACTTAACCCTATGAGCAGGTAGATCTATTTCTGGCTTATAGAAGGCAAAACCAAAGCATAGCATATGTAAATTGCTCAAGACTAAAGAATTTGTAAGTGGTAGAGACTGATTTAAATCTAAATCTGAGTCTATAGCCATCATTAAAAAGTCCACAAATGATAAATGCTGGAGAGGGTGTGGAGAAGAGAGAACCTTCCTACAGAGTTTGGTGGAAATGTAGTTTGCAGCCACTATGGAAAACAGTATGGAGGTTACTCAAAAAACTAAAAATAGACTTAACTGTATGATCCAGCAATCCCTTTCCTGGGCATATATCCAGAGGAAACTCTAATTCAAAAAGATACATGCACCTCTGTTCATAATAACACAATTTACAATAGCCAAGACATGGAAATGACCCAAACTTCAATTGACAGATGATTGGATACAGAAGTTGTCATCTATATATACAGTGGAATACTACTCAGCCATAAAAAAGAATGAAATAATGATATTTGCAGTAACATGGATGTAACTGGGATTGTTATACTAAGTGAAGTTAAGCTAGAAAGAGAAAGACAAATATTATGTGATATCACTTACATGTGGAATCTAAAAAAATGACACAAATGAACTTATTTAGTTTACAAAATAGAAACAGACTCATAGACATAGAAAACAAACTTATGGTTACCAGGGTGGAAAGATGGAGGGATAAATTGGGAGTTTGGGATTTGCAGATACTAACTACTATATATAAAATAATAGATAAACAACATGGTCCTACTGTATAACACAGGTAATTAATATTCAATACCTTGTAATAGCCTATAATGAAAAAGAATATGAAGAGAAATATATATAACTGAATCACTATGCTGTACATTAGAAATTAACACAACATTGTACACTGAACATACTTTAATTAAAAAAAGACTGATATCCTTTAAATATATTCCCTTTCCTTTTTGTCTGCTTGGTTAATAAAAATAGCATCTAAATAAAACTTTACCTTATCCCTGAAAGGAAAAAAAAAAAAGAAAACAAACTCATGGTTACCAGGGGGGAAAGGCAGTAGGAGGGATAAACTAGGAGTTTGGGATTTATAGATACTAATTACTATATATAAAATAAGTAAACAACAAGGTCCTACTGTATAACACAGGGAATTATATTCAATATCTTGTAACAGCCTATAATGAAAAAGAATATGAAAAGGAATTATATATATATATGTATAACTGAATCACTATGCTGTACACCAGAAACTTAACACAATATTGTAAATCAACTGTATGTCAATTTATAAATAAATAAACAAACAAATAAATATATAAGAAAGATTCTAAATTCCATTTTCAAATGCTCTGCCTCTGAAAGCCAGACTCTTTTCTCTGCCTCTGTTTATTCTTTTCTTTTTACCTGGCATGTCATTCATTCATTTTTTTCATTTACTCAGTAAATACTTCTAGAACATTTACTACCTGCCTGGGAATTGGTTTGGCTCTGGGAAAATAGATGAACAAGAAAGAACACGCTGCTACCTTCCAGAAGCATCCCTGTCTCTCTAGGTATGGGCAAGAAGAAATAAATACATGATAAATTCTGTGGGTGAAAACTAGACAACGCCCTTTGAAATCGTTGGTAGTTAAGCAATAAACTCCATTAGCAGAGGGAAAGACGTGCAGAAGGAGATGGAGTGGTGAAGAGAGGATGCTTAAGACGGCATTTTTGAGATAATATACATGAAAGTGTTTACCATGGTATCTGAAAAATAAAAAATTCACTTGCTAGTTTTAAAAAGTTAATTCAACATATTTATTAAGAGGCCTCTGTATGCTAGGTACCATTTTAGGCGTTGAGGATGTAACAAGATTTGAAGTCCCTGGGCTCATGAAGCTTATATTTTAGTGGGAGAGTCGGATACAAAATAACAGAAAGCTCTATAAGACCAGGTAGCAATTAATGTGATAAAAAAAAAAAATAAAGCCTGCTAGGGAGATGGAGGAGGAGCAGCTGCTGTTTCAGGTAGTTTCTGATCCTTTGGGAGGGTAGTTTCTGATCCTGTGGCTTTCCAGGAGGAGAGTGGCCTAGGCTGAAGAAAGAGAGCAAGGCTCTGAAGTCAGGTCGTGCTACCTGATGTTGCTGGAAGAGCAAGAAGGCCCAGGTGGCTGGAGAGAGCAAGAGAAGGGAAAACTAATAATAGATGAGGTCTGGGAGGTCTGAGCGGGGCCAGGCCAAGTAGGCTTTGTAAGCTGTGAGAAGGCTTGGGAAGCAACTGAATGAACTTACTTAATTACCATTTCTTATATAAACCTACTACTGGATGTCTTATTCAGAATAGCAATACCATAGACTGGGTGGCTTATAGATAAGAACTTTATTTCTCACAGTTCTGGAGGCTGGAAGTCTGATGCCAGGGTGCTACCCTAGTCAGGTTCTGGTGAGAGCTCTCTTCTGGGCTGCAGATGGCCATTTTCATGCTGTGTCCTGACATGGCAGAGAGGGTGAGAGAGCTCTCTGGGTCTCTTCTAAGAGCACTAATCCCGCTTCCTGAAAGTGCCACCTTCATGACCTAATCATCTCCCAAAGGCCCCCACCTCCTAATACCATTACATTACGGTTATGATTTCAACATATAGATCTGCAGCAGGGGTAGGGGAATACACATTCAGTTCATAACACCGGTTGTAAGACTGTTCAAATAGAATACATTTTAAGTATGTATTTTATTGAGCTGATTCATCGCAGCCTCTAATCAAAGTTGATATTTCTAAAATCTCTGGTTGATATTGGACTTTAGAGCCATTTAAAGGCAAGATGTCTATCATCTGAAGCATAGGAAAGTCATCTTATTTTTGTTTTGTTTTATGGGGAAGTAATTAGGTTTCCTTATATATTTTTTCATTTATTTTTAATTTCAGTTTTTAGTGGAGGTACTGGGGATTGAACCTGGGACCTTTTGCATGCTAAGCATGCACTCTGCCACTGAGCTATCCCCTCCCCCAGGGAAAGTCATGTTTTAAAATAAATTTTGAAGATGAGGAAATATGCAACAAGAATTTCACCCAGAAACTGTCTTCACCTGGTCATTTCAGTTTGATTCCTTTTATAGGTCTGCTCAGAAAAACCAATGGCATTTTCACAGATATTCTGACCTTGAAGTTGGTTGTAGCAGTACAGGCCTGAAGAAATGCCAGGAACTGAAGGCATTAGAGTCATCTTTCAAGTTCTCAAAAGTTCTAGCTGAGCCTACATTTTCTTGCTCTGAAGCATTCATAGCTGGGCTTTCCTGGTGTGGATACAGACCACGGAGGTGGCCGTGGGCCCTGTGCAGATCTGGAGAGGCCTGATTTACAGCTGCCACAAAGGGGGTGGACATCTAAGCCTGCCACCCACCAGGAGAACTGTGCACTGTTCCGCCATCCTGGCTCTCCTCCCTGGCAGTTCTGATTCCTTGCTGTTCCTGAGAAGACTGAGCCAACAGTGAGGAGTGGGAGAGACTGAATCAGTCCTTCAAGATCTATTAAAGCAACCTTAGCAAAATAGGAATGCAAAGGAGGAGACAGAAGGGAAACCCCTATTTTCTTCCCACTGTACTTACTCTCCTGAGGGGCTCCCATGTAACGTTTATTTCCTCAAATTCAAACTTAGCAATACCAGTCACCAAACTCCCACCTAGGTTCACGAGAGTATTTGTTCCTAAATTCGGAAGATGGAGAATTTGGGATATAAATTCTTCTGTAAGTCAGGCTCCTCTCCTTTTACTGTTACTGAGACTCTGGAGGGAGGAAGATGGGGCTCAGCAAATGAAAGTAGGTAGGTTTCTTGGGCCAAAGTGTGAGTTCAGACCTTCACTGGAGCGTCTAGCATTAGTGTTCCCTCTTCTGAGGTACCCGTCCATAGGACAGCGGAGTCACTCCCACAACTGCACCAAATGTCTTCTCCACTCACCATGAACGCACCCTGTTTCCTGATGACTCCAGGTGTGTCAGCTCTGTCCTCCTGTCAGGGGCACCTCTGTTCTTTGCCAAGGAATATGAATCCTACTGCCCTCAGAAGGTCTATTTTCATCTTCACGGTCACCTTCAGTTTTCCCAGTGCTGGGAGTTGCTCCCATATTTCATTAATACTCAGATTAAGCCATACCATGTCCCTCACAACATCCCCTCACCCCACCAACACAGTTGAGGAAATTGAGAAACAGGAAATGGCTTGTTTTAATTCCCAGACCTACTCCTCCCCCAACTTCTTATTTGAAAGAGCTGATATACAGAGGAAGGTTACAAACCCACATTCTTCCACAGTTGTTTTCCCTTAAAACTCTTTGAGGGACTTGCTGTGCAGTGGCTTCCCCTAATTCACCTCTGGATAAAAGACCCAGAGCACAGATTCCCTTACTCCAGTCACCCTCCACAAAGAACCCTACACTCCCTCACGCTCCCTTCCCCCAAGAAACCCTTCACCAAGCACTGTGAAGATGAGCATCTGGAGCTCTAAAAATGGGTGTTGAGATATTTCAACTGCAAAGGCAGCTTTTGGAAATTGATCTTGCTAGGTTATCTTAACTCTGTGTTTTCATCCAAGTTTTTAGTTTGATTTTGGTCATGCAATCTCGGTAAGGATTTTAAGTGGCTTCTGATTCATTTTCTTAAGATCAGACAAATAACACCGCACACACAAAACATACCCCTGAGGCACTCACACATCCCTTACTCATTCCGCATCCTAGATTCAATTTTATTTTTCAGTGCGTGACCTTGTAATTAAGAAGTATATTTTCTTTGAAAAGACAATTATAGTTGTAGATGGCAGTGAATGAAAAGCTCAGAGAATGTTCCCCGATAGTAATCAGAGGCCATTTGCATTACCACTTAGAGTCTTGCTGAAGTTTCAAAATAATAAAATGAGAATGCTTATAAAAGTGTCAAGAACTGTCTGCTTGAGTAATTATTCAAAGAGTTGGCATGTCCCTGCAAGGGTTCAGGACAGATCCCCTCTCCTCTGCCTCTGCTCCCACATCCAATTCACAGAATCTTAGGTGTCTGAGCTACAAATCAGAAAGTGTACAAACTCATTTCATTGAACTCCTACAAATATGGTAGTCAAGTAATTAAGAAAGAAAATGACTTAACCAAGGCTACACAGGAAACTGGATACAGAGTTGGGCCAGGGCCCCATGGACTCTTGAATCTCAGTCCAGATTGTCCCACTACCCTATAGAATAAGCTATTCCTAGCCAACCTGAGATTACAGGTAGTTTTTCAAAAAGATGATTCTTAAACCCAATTAATCTAAATAGGGAAGGCCAGGCAATGGGACAGGTAGGTATGGACAAAGCTGGGCAAATCTAGAGGCAAGAATACTTCAGCCTATTATAAAGGAGCAATGGCTGAAGGAACAGGTGATGTTCAGAAGAGTGGGTCTGACCTTGAAGGCAGAACCCATGCTTTATTTACTTTGGTAAATATGGTATGCAGATTAGTGCCAGGATAAAAGAACTAACATTTGATGAGCCCCCATCATGCAACTGTTATCTCCATTTTGTAGATGAGAAAACTGAGGCTCAGGAAAAAGTGTGCCTTGCAGAAAGTCACTTAGCCAGGGAACAGTGGAGCTGTAGCTCATATCTAGGCCTTGGCTGCTTCCAAGCTTATGTTTCTTCCATCTTACTCCAATGTGATTGTTGAAGTAGGGCAGTGGGTAGAAACGGTGGAGGTAGATTTCAGTTAGACTGACTCAGGAAAGTAACGACCCAGATGTCTGAAAATCGAGCTGGCTGCATTGGATAGCAGCAAGCTCCCTGTTTCTGAAAATGTGTGAGAGGAGGCTGGTAACACCCATGCAGGGATGTTATGAAGGATGTAATCATGGGAAGAGATGCACAGCCAGTTGGTTGAGGAGCAGCTATTGTTTCTGCAAACCACAGGACTTCTTTTTGGGCTTGACATAAGCCAGCTTCCTCTGTGGATAGGTTAATGTGTGTGGGATGTGTGTGTGTGTGTGTGAGCACATGCTATGTACAGTGGAACTTTCTCTGGTTTCCCTACAGATCTCTATGACCGTACCCTCAATCCTCTACAGATCATCCTTGACACAGTAGCCAGGGTAAAATGGAATTTCCCAGCACTCGCAATCCTGCTTGCCTTGCTCTATTATTTTCCATAGCATTTATCACTGTCTAGCCAAATTATCTAATTTACTCTTTATGCTTATTATTTTTGTCTATCTCCTCTTTTCTCCTCCCCCAAAAGAATCTGAGCTCTACTTAAGCAACCAAGTACTTAGAATGATTGCTTGGCACATAATAGATGTTCACTAAAAATATTTGTTGGATAAATGAATGGATGGATGCTCCTATAATTTTTTTAAGGTTTAGGACATCTGCAGAAAGGGACCTCCTATTTCTTTCTTCCTCCTATTTTCTTGCTCCTGACTGATGCCACCCTGCATTGATATCTAATAAGTCCCACTGCACATAATAAGACACAAAAACATATAATAGGTGTAAATGCTGGGCCCTGGACTATGGCAGTGGCAACAAACTTCAAAAAGAAAGTAAAACAGAGATTATCGAGGTTCAATTCTGGGGACTTGAGCTATTTTACATAAGGATGATACAGTATTTGGGGGCATAAAAGGTGCTAGGCTGGAAATCAGAAGACTTACATCTAAGTTCTACAAGTCCTTTTTCCCATCTGCACATGTCATTCATTCATTCACTGATTCACTCATCATCCATCCATCTATCCATTTATTTAACAAATATTTCTTAAGAAATTGCTATGCCTTAGGCATTATTTAGGAAGTGGGAACATAGCAGTGAACATGATAGCAAGGATCCAGCTTTCTTAGAATGTATAATCTAAAAGCTGTGATAGAAAAAGAGCCTGAAAGCATTAAAATTATATAATTTGATTTCATGATAAGTACTCTGAAGGAAATAAAGCAAGGAAAGTAATTGACATTGTTAAGTTGCATAATTTCAAAATCCCCTTCTCATTCTGGTGTTTGTAGACTCTATGAAGTTAATTCCTTTAAAAAATCACCTAGCAATCAAGCCACCCAAATAACACCAAATAGAATTAAGGAAAGATTAGACCTCAAAACCATCCAAGTACCTTTTAAAGAGTACTATTTCTTTACTAGACCTTAATAATTATACTTTGACATTTAAAATCTTAGTTTCATTGAATTTAAGCAGTAATGTTATGTAATTGTTGGCATGTAATATAATTTTAAAAGCTTATTGTTTTGACTCAGTAAACATGTGTTGGGCACCTACTATGTGGCAGGCAGTATGCTAGGTGCTGGAGTTACAAAGAGGAATAATATAGTGCCCTTCCTCTTAAGAGACTGAACATCTCCTAGACATGTAAACAAATAGTGACAAGATACCAAGCCAAGGGTAAGAGCTTTTAAGATAATGTTTGCATGAAGTCCTGAGTGAGCAAAGAGGAGAAAGTGACTAACTCTGTCTGGAAGTGGGAGGGGAAAGTCAGGGAAAGTTGCAAAGAGGAGATGACTTTTAAGCTGAGTCTTAGGAATGAAAAGCTTTTGTGCACACTTACCATTTATCTATATTTGAACTAAATCAGGATGATGCAACATGGACATTAATCACTCCGTGAAGTCTCTTGATATGGGAATAGGTTGGCCTAGTTCGAAAAGAACAGTGTGGTCATTTCGGCACCAACAAGCTACAACATGACCGTGAAACTTTAGCAGTTCTGAAAACATACAAGGAATGTGTGCAATGTCAGTTGTTTAATAATTTTTTAAAAAGAAAAGAAAATAGAAACTCAAAACAATTTTTAGGAAGAACTCACAAAGGTTAACATTTAACAAATGCCTTGTGACGCCCTCACTTTCTTTTACCTTTGGGAAAATTAAAAGAAACTCTGCCGGGGTGGTCTTTGGAGTCCTGGCTTTATCAGCTATGGTAACCCCTCTCCTAGTTGTTCTCATGAATGAGCCAGAGGCCATCACGCAGCCTAGCAGGTCTGTAAGAGCTGGAGAAAGGAAGCTGTCAGTAGGCCTTGGATAGACACAGAGTTCGTTCTAATCTGCCATCATAGCCCAGATTCAGAATAAATAAGATTGTGCCCCTAGTTTGCATTAGCATAGACATTAGGTCATTTAGTCCTTCAGTGCCCTGTGAAGTAAGCTCATCTTCTCTTCCATTTATGGCCAGGGAGCTGAGAAAAGGACAAGTGAAGTAATGTCCCATTTGTAAAGCTAGAATGTGGCAGGGCTGAGGTTCTAAATCAGGTCTTTTGAACATCAAAACAGATTAGTTGGAAGTTTCAGAAATGAGGCAAAATGAGGAATTTTAAACATCTGTTTGTTTAAGGCAATAAGGCAGAGTAGATATGCAGAGAAACACTCTTGGGAGAGGGAACATAGAAAGTTAGATCCAGTTGTTTTGTAAAAACATGACTGAGCTTGTGGCAAGTAAGAAAAACACTCAGAGGAGAGAAACACAAGAAAGTGTGGTCTAAAGGTATAAGTAAGTGTGGGTTGCCCTGATGGACGCTGCAGATCTTCAATTCTTAGTTTGAATGTGCCAGGAAGGCAGAACGTAGGAGACAAAGTCCAGGACCTGAGCACAGTGGGGTGTGACTACAGAAATATTTGCCAAAAAATTGGGATTTGCCAAGATGTCCTAAAAGTGTCACTTAAAATAAAAGCTGCCCACAGAGGGACAGAGCAGTATACTTGACCATTTTGGCCTTGGCTTTTGGTAGAGTGGCTGGGCAGGGAGTTGGACAGAAGGGAGTATATGTCCCCCTTGAGAATTGAATTTCTAACCACACACCTGCCTAGACTCATGTTCAGGTCTAGATTTCACTCTGTCTCTGTGGTTCAAGAGCCCCACAGCATATATTTAGTTTAATGTGGCCCCTGGTCAGTGGTGTCCAATATGTATTTAATTGGGGTACTAGAATGAGAGAATAGAATCAAAGCAAATTTTGGAGAGATAATAGCTGAGAATGTTCCAAAACTGACTAGTGAAAAACACAAGTGCTCAGTCTTAGGAGATTCAATAAATCTCAAGCAAGATCAATAAAAATATATCCACATGTTAAATTTCAGAGTAACAAAGGTGAAGAAGACATCTTAAAAGCAATTAGGAAAGATTACCAAACCAAGAATTGATGGACTTCCTGCTGATTATCAATATTAATTACTCTTGCAAATATAGTGACTTCTTTCGTCATCTGTGGTTCTCTTGGTTTGGGGATCTTGAAATGACAACCAGGTGGTAGCTAGAGCTTAAAGTTCAGTGGGACTCTTTTTGTGTTCCCAGGTGGAAGTATTCACCTTCTGGGAAGCAGAATCTCTAGACCTATAAAGACCTAAGACTTCAGAGACAGGAGGTGTAAATCCTCCAAGTAGGTCATAGGTGATAATGGTAATTGGCTTCACTTCCAATTCTACCCTGTGGCTTCTACCTCCATGTATTCTATCTACTGAGGATCTGCCACCATATGAAGATCATTAGTTTAAGCTGTAGACCACCTCCTGGAAGATGGTGCCCCATCTTAGCAGGGCATCCTCTCTAAGATGGCACCTCAACTACATCTATAAGGGGCCAGTCTACCATTCCCTCAGGCCAGTGGGTTCTGGGTGGCATAGATTATGAAAGGAACATGGCTTCACATGATTATATGCCCACTGCTGCACTTCTTTTTCTGGAAAATGAGACCTTTGATCTAAGACAGTATTGTATGGGATCCCATGTTGGTGGATCAAATATTCCATGAGTTCTTGGATAACTGTGGGGGCCAAGGTGCTGTAGGCAGGAAAGGCAAACACATTTCCAGAAATATGAATCACTGCTCTTTCCATGGTGGAAAGGATTGAATTGTAGTAGGTTTGCCTGTGGATGACTGGTTTCCTTAAGGGGCAGTGCCACATTAGGGGCTCAGCATTGGATTCTATTAACTAGACAATGGCAGAAGCAATAGCTAGATCAGTCTTGATGAGTTGTTGGCCTGAGTCAAAGCCTCCATCCCTGCCTTTGTGCCACTCCTTCCCTCTTCAACCCTTATTTTGTATAGGAGATCTGCTGGAGCTAAGAATTTAACATTCTCTGCAGCTGGCCATTGAGCAAATCCATTTCCAGATCTCATTTTGGAGTCTGCCTTTTAGGCACGCTCATGTCAATTGTCTTAGACTGGCTTCCTGAAGATAGACTTTGAGGTGAGAGGTGATTGGTGTGTGCTCTCAGTAGTTTCACCTGTGATCACCGAGCGAGGCTGGCGGGATTGAGAAAAAGGAGGAGTTGCCCCTCAGTGTGGTTGCCAGTAGGGCCATAACCAGTCCTACGGAGGTTCTGGAGCTAGGATGGCTCTTTCAGAGTTATTCCAAACTGAGGCAGGGGGCTGGGCATTTATAGCCCTGCATCGACGGCAGACCAATGGGAGAGGGTGGAGCTGTGCCAGAGACAGTTCTGAAGCTGAGGGCAGTCCCCAGTGAAGGGTGCAGCTGTGAGTCGGGGAGCTGATATTCCCAGCTTCTGCAGCGGTGCTTTGGCTCTGAAATGTTAGTCTGGGCCGAGCACCACAACACCCACAGCATTTCTCTCCACAAATTGTATTTTTTAAAAAAACAATAGACCCATTGCCTTTTCGTTTCAATCACGCTTTCCAGGATGTGTGGCAGTTCCACCAGCTCAGCCATCTCTTGGTATGTGTATCTAGTCCTTTAAGGAGCAAACGTTTTCTATTGTTCCTCACAGCTCTGTTTGGAATTTAGGATGAATCCCCATACCAGTCAGATTTTTGTTAGTACAGGACTGAAACGAATTTGTAGCAGGAATGTTTAATGCTTAGCAAGCCACAGAGTCCATGTGACATTTATTTGTAACATTTGCTAGTAGTATATTTAGCACCTCAATTTTGCAAATAGGGAAGTTATTTTATATGCATCGGGGTTGGGAATAACCATGATGTTTAAGAATATAAGAACTGTGGATTTTTCTTTTTTACACAGGAACAGACAAAGCAGAAAAAGATTTACTCTGAAGCTGCTAAAGCTTAAGCTTCAAGGCTACTTGCTCAAGCCGCTTTCACATGGTCATATGATTTTATAATATTTGCAAAGAAAGATATTTATATTTTTTGTGATTTCCTTTTTCATTCCAAATCCTCCCTTTTATAATGTATGTTGTGTTCATAATTTAGTGTTATTTTTCTTAAAGAGCTCCCCTGCCACACACTTGTCTAAAAATAAAAATGGAACCTCCCCTGGACAAGAATGAGCAGGAAGTTGCTTGCTGCCTAGTTGTAAGTATTTGAGCTCCATTGAGAGACAGACAAATTGATGCTTATTGGCCTGAGATGGCCTAGGCTGAGTTTTTGAATATTAAAATGTTTCCAGGCTCTGGCTGATCATGCTTATATAACAGCTCATCCTTTGAATCAAAGTGTGTTACTAACAACTTACATACGAATAGTACAAATACCTACGTCACTGCAGTTTGAGTCTCTGAATAACTTACAAGTTAGATATCACAGAGGAGGAAACCAAGATTTAGAGAACTTAAATAACTTGCCAGATGTGACTGGGTTAGTAAATGGCAAGCTGTAATTCAGTATCAGCCTCCAATTCCTCACCCATGGGGCTTACTACTCTACCACAGTACCTTTGCAATAGAACACTTCCCTAGATCTCCATGACAGTGTTTTTCCTTTCTATTAAAATGTCAAGAAAAAATTTCCCAAACGTATTCAAAGACTTGTATATTTCTATCTCAAAGCTTAGTACTAGGATCAAATTATATAGAGTCTACCTGAGCAGGAGAGATTCAAATGGCACTAGAGGAGGTGGATGTGGAGAGGAATAATGGAGGGAGATTAGGAGGTGGACCTTGTAGAATGTGGTGGTTGCCCAGATGTGTGGGGGTGAAGGAGAAAGTCAAAGATCACCACAGGTTACTAGCTTGGATCACTAGATAATGAATAGTGTCATTACTGAGAGAGCAAGCACAGAATAATGTCCCCGCAAAAGATAATCATACCCAAATCCCCAAAACCCATGTATTTTACCTTACATGGCAAAAGGGACTTTGAAGATGTGATAAGTTAAAAACCTTGAGATGGGGAGACTAGCCTGGCTTATCTGGATGGGCCCCAGTGTAATCACAAAGGTCTTTATAAGAGGGAGACAGAAGGGTCAGAGTTAGAAAATGACCCATGATGACAGAAGTAGAGCTCAGAGAGAGAAAGAGAGAGATTTCAAGATGATTCACTGCTGGCCCTGAAAGATAGGGGAAGGGGCCGTGAGCCAAGGAATGCAAGCAATCTCTAGAAGCTGATGAGGCAGGGAAACCTCTCCTAGAGCCTCCAGAAGGAGTGCAGCCCTGCAGACATCTTGATTTAAGGACTTCTGACCTTCAGAACTTTAAGATAGTAAACGTGTTGTTTTAAGCTGCTAAGTTTGTGATAACATGTTACAGCAGCAATGGGAAGCTAATCCAGGTGATAAAGCAGGTTTAGGGGCAGGGGAAGAATGTAGAGTTAACTTTGGTCTTGTTGAGTTTGAGAAGCCTCAAGGATGTCCTGGTTGAAATGTCTGGTAGGAGATTGGGCATATCACTAGGGGCTTGTATACAGATAAAGCTTTCATGGTTATAGGTATGTGGTTAGATGACAGCTGAAGCCATGAAAGGAAACAAGATGCCAACAGAGAAGAAAGAGAAGAGAGTCTTCTCCTTTGGACTCTGGTTACACTACCCCTGAGGAGTGGATAGAAGAAGACAAGCTTGGAAAAAGCTGAGAAGGAATAACTTAAGGGGAAAGGAAAACTGTGGGAGAATGGCATCATCAAAACCCATAATTGGTTTCTGGAAGAAGTAGGTGGTCAGCAGTGTCAAGCAAAAGCAATTCTGAAGTGTGTGTATGCTTGGCAGTTATTGCAGATGAAGGCTGTTGGTGTCCCTGGTGAGTCAGTGTTAGATGCATGATGGCAATAAAAATTTAGTCATATTGAGGAGTGAATGGTAGGTCAGTACAGAGAGATGATGGGTGTCTCTGTTCTTCATAAATGTCTTCTCAGCAATCCATCCTAGTAGTTCTCAGCACCCTCAGTTTGTTTATATTTTCCCTGTATTCCCACAGCTGCTGTTCTGAGTCTTTTTGTCTCCATTTTTGCAGCCTGGAAACAGTAACTCGGATTCCAGAGGACAGTTTGTCCCTCATCACAGTTTTCCCTTGTTTCCTTCTTAATCCAAAGAACTTAATAGCATGGAACTTGTTTAATTCTCAGAACATTTGGACAAGTGTTCAAGGCTATGATAATTCTCTCTAGATTTAAACAGAGAGAGACTGAGTATTCATCTTTGATGACCCAAATGAGCAGCAGACCTTGTTCGCTTTTGGCTCTGAAGGGCGGCTAAGACATCAACATTTAGTGATCCAAGCACAGAACAACAGTGGTTCTTGGTCTGAGGTTTCTGAGCAAGTCCTTTTCAAACTTCAAAATGTTCAAAATTGTGTGCTTTCCCGTGATTAGAAAGAAAATTTATCAATTCAGGAGTTCTGAGTTTTCTGTATGCCATTAATTAGTAGGGGTAAAATAAATTTTCACATATTAGACTCTATTTCTTTGGTAGATGAAATTATTCAAAGCATTGCATTGCTTTGGGGACCAGTGGGACCAAATCTTGGGTATTAGGAACTATTGATTCAGCAGGAAGAATCCCACACCCTGGGTAGCAGCGGAGTCTTGCACATGGTAGATAATCAATAAATGTTCATTAAATGAATGAATGGACTATTTCTTCTGGATCCTTGTCTACCTTTAAGTACCTTGACCATAGACAAGTCACTTGCACCAACAATTCCATATTCTCCTCAGTAAACTGCATTGGATAATAGCAGAGGGGCATACCCAAGTATGCACAGCAGTCAGATGGTTAACCTACGAGACACAATGTGGGATAGTAGTCAGTAAGGTGGCTTTGATAAACTGTTACATCTAAGGTGATATATTCACAGGGTCTGGGAATTAGGGCATACACATCTTGGTGGGGAGTAGGTGTCTGGGTATTATCCTACCAAGAACCCCTGGGTAGCTAATTTTTGGATAATTCCAGACAAGTGCTGGGCTGTGAGCTCACTGAAGGCAAGAACTCTCTTCACGTTCACTTTTCTTACCCATATATGGTTAATAGTCAGTTAATACTGATTGTTGAATTACTGTAAGCACACGATGCCACAGTAACAATGATCTTGGCTACCTAGTACAGTGCGCTTATTTTATAGATGAGAAAATAGAGATCCAGAGAGGAGGAAGACTGTGAGTAAGCTGGACTCTCAGTCTCTTGTCCACTTTGCTATACCCAGGTTTTCTTAGACCACTGGGAACTGTAGCAAGTTCCTGTGTAATGAGACAATTATGGAAAACGTGTGATCATGTTTGGAAAAGGATTGTTTGAGATTGGCATGTCCTTGAGAGATCAAAGCAGGACATAGGGCAATAATGAAGTTCCCTGAATGAATTTGGAAAGAAGAGAAGCTCCCAGAAGGTTGAACATTAAAATAAATGCACAACGCATTAGAATACAGCAGGAGTTAGCAAATGTTTTCTGTAAAGGGCCAGATAGTAAATATTTTAGACTTTGCAAGCCATATGTTCTCTGTTGCAGCCACTGAATTCTGCCATTGTAGTGCAAAAAAGTCGTAGACAATGCATAAATTAGTGGGCATGGCTGTGTTCCAATCATACTTTATTTATGAACATTGAATTTCATATAATTTTCATGTTATTAAATATTACTCTTCTTTTGATTTTTTTAAACCATTTTTAAAAAGTAAATACTATTCTTACTTCATGGACTGTACAAAACAAATAAACAAACAAAGGTATAGTTTGCTGATCCCTGCAATAGAGGCATAGTCATCAGAAAGAGATAAAATGTCTCTCAGGCCATAAGACTTTACAGTGATCTGATTGAGGATATCACCACCTCTGAAAAAATGAATGTGCCAGTCTGAAAAGAATCTGGTTGACCAAAGAACCCACAGAAGAAAAGACAAGGAGAATCATGGCACAGTCAGGGACAGTACCCATTTGTAAGTGCAGGAAAGGGTGACCTTGGCCAGTGGAGATCACATATTAAGATTTAATTTTTTTAAGTTCATTTTGTGAACTTATGTTAGTCTCCTTCTAAATTTATGTATATATGTGCATATGTACATATATATATACATATGCATGGATGTGTATATACATCCATGTATATATATATGTATGTGTGTGTGTGTGTGTATATATATATGTCATTTTCTGGTTTATTCTTAGCTTAACCACTTGCTAGTTCTATGACCTTGGTTAAATTTCTTTACTTTTCTGTACTTCTTCCCATTTGTAAAGTGGGGCGATAATAAAGTGTCCATGTTAATGGGTTATTTTGAGAACTAAGTGAGATAATGCATATGAAATATCTAGCATATAGGAAGTGCTTACTATAAAAAGTGCTACATAATAACTCATTTTTGATGTCTATATTATATAAAATATAATACGTGTATGCATATACATATATGATATATATTATGTATCTGTACATACACACACCCCCTCCAAGGGGATGTATTATATCACACTAGGGATCCTTCCTTACATGCTGTTTTGAAATTTGTATTTTTCTCTTAATATGTCATGGCTAACCTGGAGACAATATAGAGCAGGGGTTAAGGGCTTGGCTTCTGCCATCTGACTGCTTGGGCTTGAGTCCTGTTTCCATTATTGTAAGAACTTCGTTAAATTACTTCAGTTCTCTAGCCCACAGTGTTTCTGTACTGTAATGGTAAGAACAGTACCTACCACACACAAAGATGTTATGAGGATTAAATGAAAAAATATATGTAAAACTCCTAGCACACCTGATGTCCAAGTAAGTAAAGTTATTAGCACAAAGCCAATTTATAGTAAATAACCATGTATTATTCTTAAAAAAATGACAGTTTAGCATTTAAGAAACTGCTAACCTACAATGAAAAAGAATATGAAAATGAATATATGTATGACTGAAACATTATGCTGTACACCAGAAATTGACACAACATTGTAAACTGACTATACTTCAATTAAAAAATTTTTTAAAAACCCAAAAGCTTCCTAAAAACAAAAGAAAAGGTCTTAATGACCTGGAATATGTATTTGGCTCCCTCAAAAATTCTTAGCATGGCAGCAATAGAGGACACATGGGAAAAATCTATTTGAGGAAAAAACAAACTATTAGAATTGCTTCCTGCAGCAAGGACAGCACAACATTCACAAAAAGAGGCCGTCATTTATCAGTCAGGGTAATGCTTTGCATTTATGGAACATCATAAATAAAGTAGTTTTCAGAAGTAGCACCTTTTCGAAGATGAGCTTGAATCATCTCCAGATTACTATAATAATTAGGCAGCGGATACATTTTAAAAAGGCAACTCAAGGTCTATTTTAACCATAAATTATTCACTTTTAAAAAGATCTCTCTGATACTTGGAACTTTCTTCAAGACAACTCTCTAAATTTCTCTGTGATTTATGGAATCACCCTTGAAGTACAAAATTTGGTGCGTTGATTTATTGCAGCTTTCATTTTTACTGGAATTTAATTTGTGCATAGAGCAATATGAGTTAATTTCAGAAATGGGAGTGTCTAGAGGTGCAACAAAAAGAAAGTGTGTCAATGTCACCTAAAGGGTTTATCAAAAAGTAAAAATTCCAAGCACTTTTTTACGTGTGTCTGCAATAGTAGGGAGTAATTGTGCCCAGATTTGTTGAAATAAATTAATCAGCTGCAGAGGCACTAAATGGGATGACAGGCAGCTCCCTCAAAGATGCTCAATTAACGTGAGTAACAATCTATTGTACCAGTTACTGAGAGTTTGCCACGACCCAGCAGCCTCCAGTTGCTGTCTTGTTTAACTTAATTCTACACAACCCTATGAGTGTGGCATAATCATTATTTTACAAATAAGGACATTGAAACTCACAAGAGTTTCACTTCAGAGATGACACACACTGAAGTGGACTGAAGGAGTTCTCTTTCCTTCATGAGTCATCTTTCTTTCTTACTTTTTCAAAACAGCTGTTCCCTCCTTCCTTTCCCTTTCTTCCTTCCCAATTCCTCCTTCCTCTCTTCCTTTCTCCCTCCTTGCCTTTCCTCCCTCCTTCATTCCTTCATTCCTTCCTTCCCTCCTTGCCTTCCTTCCTTCTTTCCCTCAGCAAGTGAACCATGCTGCTACAGATAAATACAAACTTGGTCTTTTACTGTTTCAGTATGTGCCTGTGTGTATGTTTTTGTATGGAGGTTTGTGTTCTTCAGTGAAAATACCCACCCTATAATAAGACTAATGAGTAAATTCATCTTTATTAGAAGTATTTTGAAACACTCATTTTCTTCAAAGAGAGATGATGAGAGAGAATTATAAGTAAATGTCACTGAATGCCGTATTTATTATGGCAAAGATGTTTTCCAAATTGTAACGCCCAACAGAGTCTGCCATGTATTATAATTACTTATTCATGCGTCTGCCTCCTTGAATGAGGTGTGAGCTCCTTAATGTCAAAAACCATCCCTAAATCTCTTTTACCAATTTCAGGATTAAGCTGAAATGAAAGGAACTTTGAAAATATGATGAGCTTATTGATAATTCACTAAGTTCCAACTTCAACTAATACATTATTTTTGCATTCTCTGTGGGTGTATGCCTTCCATGCCTCTGTAGAGAACATTGAAATGGTGAAAAAAGTGCTTCTTCCATTTGGGCTGGGAATTGTTGAAGAGGAAAGGGCTCATTTACATGAAACAGGGCAAATTTTCTCACAAGTTGAGGCAGTAGAAAGCACTGACCTGAAGCTAAGAGCAGTAGATCTTAGTATCACTTCTATTGCTAATTAGTCATGGAACTTCAGACTAGTCAGTTCACCTTACTGGGTTTTGCTATTATTATTCATGAAACAAAGTGTTGAGTTCCCACACCAGGACTGACTCAATCTGATTACTCAGCCATCAAGATCCAGGATATGTAGTCTCTTCCCTACCTTCCTGATCACCAAGGAAGAAATAACCAAAGAAAACATAATCTATATATATATATATATAAACAGATTTTTAGCAAATCAAATAAACATTAAAGTCACAAACTCTTTTTAAAATGGCCAAATGAGAACTAAGATATTTTATAAGAATAAACATAGAAGAGACAAAATCCCTTCTTCAGAAACAAAGGTTTTTCAGACTGATCCCACCCCGCCCCCCAATTAAAGCATAAGGTGTTTTAAAAAGACACAACAAAACTAAATAATGAAGAATAATGAAAATAAAAGGATGGGCAAAGATAATAGCAGGAAAACACAATTAAAAGGAAAGCAAGAATTATTAATAGCAACACAAGATAAAGTAGAAGTGGAGGGAAAAAATAATAATTAGAAAAAATGAACTCAAGGAGAAGGGGAAAAATAGGTCAATAATCAGGAAAGAAAATTTTTAAATGTCAAATTATTAGACATAAAGTTTCTGTGTTCAAACATTTTTATAAGTGACTTCAAACTTTTAATAACTTCTATAAAACATGTTCCAAAATGTAAAAAAGGATAAAACTTTAAAAAAAATTAAAATTTAAAACAAAATAACAATAAAATAATGTTTTTAATACACTTTAAAAATGTTAAGCAAACAGGATAGTTTCCACCTTTATCCAAAAAGGTTACATATACTCCATTTATAGTTATTATAAAATATTGGCTATATTCCCCATGTTGTACAATACAATCTCAATACAATCTTGTAGCTTATTTTATACCTAATAGTTTGTACCCCTTAAGTCCCTACCCCCTTCCCTTGCCCCACAGGTAACCACTAGTTTGTTTTTTATGTCTGTTAGTCTGCTTCTTTTTTGTTATATTCACTAGTTTGTTTTATTTTTTAGATTCCACATATACAGTATTTGTCTTTCTCTTCCTGACTTAATTCACTTAGCATAATGCCCTCCAAGTACATCCATGTTGCAGCAAATGGAAAAGTTTCATTCTTTTTATGGCTAAGTAGTATTCCATTGTATATTGATACCACATCTTCTTTATTCAATATTTGCCTATTGATGGACACTTAGGTTGCTTCCATATCTTGGCAATTGTAAATAATGCTGCTATGAATGTTAGGGTGCATGTATCTTTTTGCATTAATGTTTTTGAAGATAAAACTTAATTTCACAAACTATCATAATTATAATATTGAAACCCTGATAGAAACAATAGAAACAAAATATTCAAACCTAACTCATATATAAATTAACTTTAAAAAGTACTCTATACAACACTAGTAAAATAAATTTAGCAGCATATTAAAGGAACCCTACTTTATGTCCAGGTTGGGTTTTTGAAAGGAATATAATAACAGTTTCATATTAGGAAAACTATTGCTAGAAAATGTCATATCCTGCAACCAAAGGGAACAAATGACATGCCATAATCTGAATGTTTGTGTCTCCCACAAATTCGCATGTCGGAATCGTAATGCCCAATTTGATGGTGTTAGAAGCATGCCCTACCAATACCTTGATTTTAGACATTTAGCCTCCAGAACTATGAGAGAATAAGTATCTGTTGTTTTAAGCCACTCAGCTTGTGACACTTTGTTGTAGCAGCCCTAGGAAATTCATATAGCCTCTAATGAGTATGTTCATGCTTAGAAGCATTTGTTATACTTGACCATGATTTGTAATCCTCAAACCTACTTTTGTAACAGTTATCCAAAGAAATATTTTAATAGAAACCTAACTTTAGATAATTTTTAAAAATGCCATGAATCATTTTCTAGACTCGGGAGATACATGGTTGCAAAGTCAAGCAGTGGGAGGATATCACATGTTAAAAATCTTGGGAACCATGATTAATTGTTTTAAAAATTGACTCTCAGTCCTAGTAAAAGTACATAATCTAAAATATATACGTCTAATAATAGTATATTTTAAAATTCTATTCTCTTATTTATTCACAGAGCAAATAAGTAACTTACTGAGCTTTTATTAAGTTTTTGGCACCTAATGAATCAAGCAAAGATCCTGCTTTGGAGGAACTTGCAGTCTTTTAGGAAGTTAAGACATTCAGCTAAAATCTATTTTATTTGATGAAAAAAAAAAAAAAGGAAGGGGAACACGGAGTAAATTATACAGAAATTCAAATGAAAGAGATCACTTTCAACAGGGCTGAGCATGGAAGGCATGATGGAAAAGTAAGTTAGTCCTTGAAGAACTTGGACACAGGAGGAAGACTATCCCAGTGGAAAGTACACATAAGCCAAAAGACAGCATGGGTGATCATAGGATTACTTGGAGAACATCAAGTAGAACGACTCATAAGTGTTTGCAGCCACTCTGTTCCATTAACACCCATTAAAACCAAGCAAAAACAGTGAGTAGGCTGGATAATGCCATTATCAGGATCAAGGCCTCCAAAGTTAAAAAAATAGTTGGTAGTATAGATTTAAGTAGAAAATATGCTTTCATGACTCATGAGATGGTTGGAGGGGAGAGTTGGGATGGTGTGTATGTGAAGGAGCTGTCTGGCAAGCCTGAACTGGGGAGAACCAAAGAACAGACACTTCTGGGTCCTTGCTGGTAGCCAGGAATACACAGTTTCACTGGGCGCAGTGCTGCAACACCATTTGGCACTATATCTCTGGTATGGTTGTTACAGAAGATTGTCAGCCTCTGAAGACATAGCACAACTGGGATAGTTGTTTATTCCTTGAGATGATTTGTAATAAAATTTTATATTCCTTTACAAGATTATTCAAGTTAGCAGAATCAGCCGTCATGTGGGGGAGAAGCTCTGGAATTGGAGTTAGAAGGTCTAGGCAATGATCCTTTATTTATTATTTTTTCATATCCTGATTATTTTCAAAACAGACTTGAGGCACCTGACAGCTGAAAGCTCAGATGGAGTAAAACAAAATCATCCGGAATTAGATAATGTGAACAAATGAAACACTGTTATTGACTAAGATTGGGGTGTTGTTGTTGGGTTTTGTTGTTGTTGTTTGTTCTTTGCTTTTTCCTATTTATTGAAAAGGAAAGAAAATTGAGCAATAATCTAAATAAAGTAGAATATTAGGAGAGAATCTTTTTTTTTAAAACAACTTGGGCAACAAGCAAACAAACAAAACCTTAGAAACCAAAGATGAAGAAGCACAAATGTGTATTTTGCAAGTTAGAATTCTGATTGGTTATTTTCGTTAGTGAACTTCCCTAGTACTTTATTTCCTAAAACAACGAATATGCTTTCTAAAACTGGTCAGATAGTTACAGAGTCATCCTATAGGTATAAGTATGAAATAATTCACTCTATTTTACTATTTACTGTATCACTTAAACTTTTTGCCACTAGGCAAACACTGACTTACAAAAAGAGATTTAAAAGAAAGTTTCCTTGTTGCTATTCATGACTGAGAAACAGGGATAACACAGATTGTAGCCAATACTATTTTTGAATGAAAAAGTGTGAATCATTAAGCATCTACCTCTGTTTTCAAATTTAAGATAAAATCTGGAGAAAAATTTGGACATGCAAACAGTTAGGTTCAAATAACCATCTTTCACTAAGTTTAACTGCTATTAGGCAGCATTTGGAGGTTTCTTCCCCCCCTCTAGGGAAACTTCTAAGTCCCAGTGCTTCCGAGCATGTGAAAACCATAGTACCAATGTTCGTCTTCGTAAACTATTTGTGGTTTGGCAGCAAGAGTCTTCACTGTTGTGCCTGTGTTACTTTAGAGTTTTCCACAGCCTGGCTTCCTCGTGCTAGTATTTGTCTTTGGTTAGTTAGCTTGTCCCACGGCTGCCTATGTATGTGCACTTGCAAACATATGTATGCGTTTTAGACGGGGTCAGGGGGAAAGGCACAAAGTTGCCCTCTTATATTACTTGATAGAAGAATTGTAAGCAGCTCTTTGCAGAAAACCACCCTCAACAGGAAGCCCCTTTTCTTGTCACTTTAGCAAAGCTATGCTGTAACTCACCTTAAACCAGGTGCTCCATGCTCTTCTCATCTCTGGCCCCAGCACACGTTTCAGATCTTTTGATCACACAATACCTTGCCTAACCTGTTGGTTCTTCCCTGAGATCAAAGTAGAAATGATGAATAAGTCATTAACAGATGACCAGATCTCTTCCCTAGCTTCCGCTTTAGTAATCGCACAAACAAACTGTGTGAATAAGGTAGCATCTGAAGAAAGACCATGGGGAGTCCACCAGCCTGCACACAGTGGGAGATGGCTGAGTCTGATCCCCTATCTCAATGATTAACTGAGATTACTTCCCCTTTTCCCTTTAAAACTTTAATGGCTAAGTAGAATCTTTGAAGTTGGTATTTTGGAGACACTGAGTCCACCATTTCCCCAGTTTGCCTGCATTCAGATTAAAAGCAACTTCCCTTCTACCAACACTTGCTTCTGTCTCGGGTATTGATTTTCGAGTAGCGAGCAGCCAGACTTGAGTTTGGTAACAGAATCAAACTGACTGAGTTTTTAATTTATGTTTTTTTTTTCTGGTCTATATATAGACATAGAGGGTATTAGTTTTCAATAAAGGAAAAATTATTTTTAGCAGTTAAGTTCCTCAATAAATATATTTTGTCAGAGAAATTAATGGCCTCTTTACTAAGTCTTACAGTTGAATAAATAACTCTGGCAGATCAAGCTATTTCTTAAAGGCATAACCTTTCACTTTCTTTTTTCTTTTTCCTTTTAAACCTAGGGTGTTTAATATATGCATTGCAAAAGCACCAACACTATGATCAGAGACTATGACCATCAGACATTGAGTGGATCATAATACCTTTTACTTCCTAAACCTGCATCTGGTCGCAGACCTTTCTTAGCAAGAACCTCTAGAAAGACACTAACAACTTATAGATACTGAATGCAACTTGAAAAGTTTTCTAGCCTTATTTTAAATTTTCCCAATATTTGAAGCTAGTTGTCTAGTTTTTCAATTTTCTTATTCTAGCGATATTTTCTTTCTCTGGGCATGGTACAGAAGGCCTTTCATGAACTGGCGCCCAAGAGTTTTGTTTGTTTGTTTGTTTTCCTTTGTTTTTGCTTACACCTTTCATTTTGAAGTTTTCCTTGCAAGGCTATTAGAATTGTTTAAAGAAAACCAGATTTGGTAGTACCTACTGGTATAACCAGTGCAGATGGGCTTAAACTCCATAGGACTAAATTTTCCTCATTTCTTTCAACAAATGACTATTGTGCATGTATTACAAGCAGCGTATTCTCTATACAGAAAGTAGAAGGCAGAGTTCCTGCCTTCAAAAACTTTATATTTTAAAAGAAGAAAAGATATTTTAGGGAACCATCTATTCTGTTTTCAGGAGGATCATTTAGGCTGTCAAAATGCTTTCATAAACTTTTTCGGATAAGCAACAATCCCAGATACAAACTCTGTATGTAGCATCCTTCTGAAACAATCCAGCTAGTTGGCAGTGTCTGTGATCAACACCAACTGCTCCAGATTTCTGGAGAAAAGCATGAACATGTGTATGCTGTGTATGATACAGGAATGCCACTGAAATCCAGCTTAATCCATTAACTCATAAAACAGATTCAATGTTTGTTTAGTGCTTGGCAATACATTCTCTCCAATTTCAAAACTCATTGGAAATCCCACCCACATTTGAACACACTTTTTTTTTTTTCTTCTAAAATTCTTCAGAGTAATCTTTGCAGAATAGGAACACCAAAGACTTCATATAAGTAGGATTGAAATTCCTATTGACACCTGACAACTTGGCACGTTGGAAAGAGCATGGTCTTTGATGTCAAGAAAGGTCTTCCAGTCTCTTTTATGTGAGCCTTGGCAAATCAAGTGACATCTCTGAGCCTCATTTCTTCATCTCTTGAGTAGGAATAATATCTACCTGCTAGGTCCATTATAAAGATTAAAGGGATAATGCATATTAAAATCTTGGCACATACCAGGCACTTCATAAAAAATTAACCTTTGCTATTATTCTTAATAGTATCAGTTGTAATACTGTTAAGGGACTTAAGTTAAGTTTATGTTTATCACTCGTTTATTCATTCAATGAGTGCTTACTGAACAATGCTGTGCACAGGGAACTGTTTCGGGTGCTATCAGGTGTGTGTGGGCATGATACAAACACATGAATTTTGCCTTCAATTATGTTATTTTCCAGTTGGAAAAAAAACACGTATGTAAATAATTAGAAGAGAAAGTGCCAAACAGAGGCAGGTTAAACGGTATAGAGATTAGAAGGAGGGAAGAGTCTCATTTTGTTAAGAACTGAGCTGGAGAAGGAAGTAGGGAAAGGCTTCCTGGAGAAAATAAAACTGTTCTCCCTCCCTACTGGATGCGTCAGTCCTTCCAAGCCAGTTATTTCAAAACAAAACTATCTCCGCTTCCTCTAAAATCTCTGATATTCTTTGCTGTGCTTTCAGTGGCTGTTAGCAGCCTCTTCTAGAGGTCCCTGATTTTTGGCCTAGCAGATCTGAAAGGGACATTAAAGATCAACTCCTTCATTCCCCTGAAGGATCCCATAAGTCAAAAAAAAAGATGATTCTAAAAAGCAACCATTTGCTTTCTTTGTAGCATACAAAGCAACTGTATACCTATCTCTTACCTGCCCCTGGGCATCTTTATTTTGGTTTCACATTATAAACCCTTTCTTTAGACAACAAGGTTCCAGGTTTTCTGCGTAATTGCCTGATCTTTGTTCAGTTTCATGGCAATGACTTTGCTCTCCTTAAGCAGCTTGTAGTCATCATTTATTTTTGAAAAGTGCACTGAAGTTGTTTTTATAGTAGATGGCTAAACTTGAGATTTTGAAGATGCATCTTCACAGAATTAAAGATTTGTCCTTCCCTGTTACAGGCAATAAATACAATATAACTTACATGATTCCCTCATTTTTGCTTAGAAACTCCCTGCAAAATGCAAAAACCTAGGTGCAAGAATTACTTTCTGTAAGTACCATGATAGCTGCTAAAAGGCATTTAATAACTTTTATTGATTGTTCCTTATTAAAAGTCTAGGAGGAACAGATTAAGATGCTGTTTTCTTCATATAATAAACATATTTTAATATACACATTTACATACACACATTCACATACTGTGAAGGAAAAGCTGGACTGGTCTAACAAGATAACTCACAGGTCTAGGAATGTGAAGGAGAGGCTGGGCTGGGCTAACAAGATAACTCGCAAGTCTAAGTATTGGAATACTGATCTGAGTTCTGCTGGACTAACTTGTAAATCTAAGTTAATTAGTGTTGGTTTGCTGTTTATGTTTTTTTGCTATCCAGCTGGATTTTCAAAGATACATATCTGGCTTTGGAATGTTGGTTTGCTGCCTCCCCACCTCCACTTTTGTGATGATAATGCTGCTAAAGCTGTTCCATGCCTATTGGCCGAATACCCCAAGCTTGTACTTTACCCTGTAAAACCTCATGCGCACGTCTTGGAGGTGCTCAGAGCTTCGGAGCAGAAGCCCCTCTGAGCCCGCCGGCGTAATACATCTGAGTACTCCAACCCTCCGAGAGTGGTGCTTGTTTCTTGACTGGCCTGTCGGTTCCTTAACAATACAATGCCATTTCCTTTAAAGTCAGACACGAATCAAGCATGTCTGTTATCATCACTCTTTGGAAAAATCAGCCATGCTAACAGTTAATAAAGTGATAGAAATACAGAAAAAAATTCAAATTTTTAACTTCATAAAAACCGAAGAAACCAACTAAAAACTCATAGATATAAAAAGAGAAACCAATAAAGTAGCAGGTGAAAAAATGAATATACAAAACTCAAAAAGTTCTTATCTCACAAAAAAAGATCAGGTAAAATACAAGTGGTGAACATTCTGATACAAAATACAGCTTAACACATAAAATACTTAGGAATAAACTTAAAAAATAAAAGTTACGTGAAGAAAACTATAAAATTCCATCAAAAATCATGAAAAGGGAGAAATAAATAGTTACACTTGATTCTTGTGTGACTACTCACTCTACTGATACCATTATTCACTAAGCAAACCTATCTGTTTAACCTAATCTTGATTTTTTAATTAAATTGTTTTAAAGTTCACCGAAAAATAAAAATTAGCATAGTAAAAAAAATTATGAAAAGAAACAGCAATTGAGCAGGGCACTGAGCTGCCAGATATTCAGATGCAGTAAATGCAGGTTGGCCAATAAGCATTTGAATAGATGCTGACTACATATCAAAGAAATGCAAATTAAAATAAAAATGGGAGTTTCATTTTTGCTTTTTTTTTTTGCAAATATTAAAAAATAATAAAGATATCTAGTATTTGTAACTATAGGGATAGAGGATTCATATACTGCTAATATAAGTGGGTACAATTTTCTTGAGCAAAACTTGGCAGTATATTTCAAACTTTCAAATGTGCATACTTTTAGGGTTACACACCCAAGTATGTAGGTATGAATGATGTGATGAATCCATTGTTTTGTCTGGGAATTTTTCCTATGTAAATAACTGGATGAGTGACTCAAGATATAGGAACAAGGATATTCATTGCAGCTTTATTTATAATCAAAAAGAATGTAGATAAATAAAGAAGAAACAGACTTAAGATTTTATTTTTATGAAGAATTGACTTGATCATTTATATGATCATCTATTTAATACAAGAGCAAGAATCTTTAATGGTTAGGTGAAAAAAGCAGACTATAAAACAGAAGTATGATATGTCATCTAAAAATATGTATATACGTATACAGTTGGCTCTCTGTATCTGTAGGTTCCCCACCCATGGATTCAACCAACCACAGATCAAGAATACTTTTTAAAAATTCAGAAATTTCCCAAAAGCAAAACTTGAATTTGCCGTGTGCCTGAAACTATTTATAAGGATTTACATTGTATTTACAACTATTTACACAGCATTTACATTGTATTAGGTATAAGAAATCCAGATGATTTAAAAGTAAATGGAAGGATATGCATAGGTTTTATGCAAGTACTATCCATTTTATAGTGAAGAACTTAAGCAATCGCAGATTTTGGTATCTGTGGGTGTCCTGGAACCAGTTCCCCAGGGATACTGTGGGACACTGCAACTGTACAGAGAGAGAAAGAGAGAGAGAGAGCAAGCTAGAGCCTACATTTGATTTGGCAGAGGATTCACCAAAATGTTAATAATTTTAATCTCCAGGTGGAATGATTATTAATAATCTTTGTTACCCTTTTATTTCTTCCTTTGCTATCTGAATATTTAAAAATAAGCACTTGAACTTTTAGGTATCTGTGACTCTCACTGTAACTATTATTACTCAACCTCCTTTCCTTGAGCAGACATCTCTGCTCTCTCTGGGCAACAGCCATCTTCTTTCTTCTTATCAGTAGATTTCCATTACCTCTGGCCTTTCTTGCTGACTGTGAAGCCACAATAAGGGGTTGCTTTCCCATCACAAGGACTGGAATCCTCTTTGAGAATGTTGATATCTGAGTTGTTAACTGACATTCCCAAAGCTTCCCATGTCGGTGGGGATGAGTTTCCTGGAGTCTGTTAACTGGTCAGCAGCCTGATTCCTTTCCTTTATGAATACCCAGCAGGACTGCATTTCCCATGGTGGTCCTCTATGTCCTTTACATCAACTGGCTAAATGTTAATACCTGAGATGACCTTGAAAACTGTGTTGAAGGTCACAGAACCTGAATCTTTGAATGACTTGTGACCAGAATCATTCTGCCAACATAGAATTGTACTGCACTGTTTGAGTTCACACACACATACACACACGTGCACACATACATGCACACAGTACACAAACCAAATATACAAACAAAGCCAAAAGCAAACAAATAACAAGAAACAGTTCTATGCTTGAGCCATTACACATTTTTTAATCTATTTGTTATTACAGATAATTGATCCTAACTGATCCCAAAGCTGTATCATTTTTTCATGCAGTGCTAGGTCAGTGTCCTTTCTCCCACTCTGGCTTACATTTTGTGCCCTGATCAGCCCAGCTTGTACCGATGTGTTAGAGTCCTTCATGAGCAGAGCTCCTTCAGCTGGTGCCCTGGCCTCTGTATTCACATGGCTCATTTATCATTCATGTGGCCCAGAAGGGAACATTCTCAGATAAATTCACTGCAGTTTTCTCCCTTCCTCTTCTGCCTTCTCCTTAGATATACATATTCTGAACTATCTTTTAATCCAAAACCATCATGGCATTTGATTCATAGAGAAAACTCTTAGAGCATGTTCTTCCCAATTGACTATCTGTGCTGGGATAGCTGGAGACTAAGCTAGGATTCCTGTTATTCCTGCAAGAAACTGTCTTATTTCACAGGATGTTTATAAACTGCTAAGTCTGAAATAAATGTATTAGGAACCTCAGACATCAGTGCCATCAGTGAGGAAGTAAGGTTTAGTGGAGACCACATCAGAAGGACCTGGGTTCAAGTCCTGAATCCTGCTTTTGAGCTGTGCTGGTCTCCCTGACTCTCAACTTCCTCAGCAGCAAAATGGAAAAAAAAAAAAAAAAAAAAGGTAATTCCCACATGATAAGTACATTCTGAAATACAAAAGGATGATCTTTGTAAACTACTTGGCACTTGATATCACGATAACTGAAGATAAGATGGAGAATAATGACAATGATAGAAAAGATGATGAAAAATATCCATTGGGTTGAAAACATACAGAAGAGAGGGACTGAAAGAGAGATACTTGGATACGCAAAGGGTAGACACTGACCCTGACCAAATTAAATTACAACAGTGGTATTTTAATACTACGTGTGACTCATGATTATTAAATACAGCTTCAAAGCTAGCATTTGTATGGCATTTGTATCAACTTGATCTGCCATGTCTATGGTGCTCCTTCCCTCTCCTCCCCCAAATTTCCATTATTCTCCTGTGACGTATTTTATGTGAATGTAGATGTTTTCAGTGGGTTATTATGCCCCATTGAGATATTAGCACCTTCTAGAGTACTTCATGATTTCATCTCCTTAGTGTGTATTCCCATGGAAACAGAACATAGTATAACACAGCTGAGAAGGGGCCCCATACGCCTTTCCTGTGTGTATCTTCGAGAAGGACATTAACTAGGGGAATAAGCCTGGGAATATGGGGTTTATTGTGGATTTTCATAGTGATTCCCTTTTCTTCTCTCAAAGAGTTCTGTTTTTAATAAACTTTACTAGAAATGTAACATTACTAAAAAGTATAATCAAGTGCATTGTATGTGTATGAATCATAATAAATGGGGATTAGATAATGTTTTTGCTTACATAAATAGGCTGTTTCACAGTTGATATTTATTTTTTTAGTGGAACAATTTGTTTGGGTGAAGCAAGGGACTCTGGGTGGAAGGCTTTAGAATAGGGTTGACTTATATTCAAGTAAAATTTATGAATACACATGAAGTTGACCACAACATTCTGTCAGCTTATGGTTATCTGTACCCCGTGCTGTGCTGAAGCATGGCCGTGCTGTGCTCTGCGGGCTCTGAGGCGGCAATCATCTGGTTCCTCACAAAGGACTGTCTTCATGACAGTTCTTACATGTGGGGCCTTGAACACCTAACTTCTTGTAGCCTAGGTTTTCTCATTTGTAAAACACAGCTGCTAAAAGTAGTGAGCCTAACATATGTGACACATGAAAACAGATCATTGTGAGCACCCCTCTCCTCTAAGTGACAAAGTGATCTTCAGTAATAATCATGAAATGAAATAATACTCATAGTGACAAGAAAAGAAATAGACAGTAAAATTTTTCTTTGAACATATATATAATCATGCCAATAGAAAATTACATTACAAAAAAAGAAAAAAATTAAAGAATTAATGCTTTTTAATTACATTAAAGTATTTTTTAAAGGGAGAAAACTTACACATACATTTACATAATAATATTACAGTTTTTATTTCTATTCTTGTCAAATTTGGTCTTCTTTGCTCATTTATGTTCAATAGACAGTATAGCCAGACTTGTCAATCTATCTTCCCTCATAGTTGATAAAAAATTCTTTATTTTTGTTAATTTTATAATTTATTTATTTTTCTTTCAGTTTAGATGTATAATTGACATACAGCACTATCTAAGTTTAAGGTATACAGCATCAAGATTTGATTTACATTATGAAATTATTATCACAATAAGTTAGTGAACATTTGTCATTTCATACAGATACAACATTAAAGAAATAGAAAAAAATTTTTCCTCATGATTAAAACTTTTAGGATTTACTCTCTTAACAACTTTCATATATAACATGCAGCAGTGCTAATTATATTTATCCTGTTGTACATTACATCCCTAGTATTTTTTTATCATATAACTGGAAGTTTGTACCTTTTGACTACCTTCATCTAACTCCCCTTCCCTCCATCCCTGCCTCTGGTAACCACAAATCTGATCTCTTTTTCTATGAGTTTATTTATTTATTTGTTTTTGAAGTATAATTAACCTGTCTTCTCTCATAATTGATCAAAAATTCTTTGTTTTTATTAATTTTAATTAAAATTATTTCTTTCACAAGAATCAATTGATACATACATAGTTAAAGAATAAGATTCCTTGAAAACCCCATTTCACAGTAACTTCGAGAAATTGTCATATAGGACGTGTCTTTGTCTTTGAAGTCAATTCTAGCAGCTTTCAAATGTCTCTGAAATTTAAAAAACAAATCCACTAAAACAGCTTCACCAGAAAATTATTGAAACTGTCTTATGTTTTGTAAAATCTTCTGCAAAAATCAAGGAAATGTCTATATGATAACTAATATTGACATTATTTGACCAATTGCTTTAGAACAAGTGTCCAGTTTCTTGAGAAAATGACTGAGGCAGTCAAATACCCTTTTGTACTTCTGATTTTTTCTAGCATTGTAAGACAAGCATCTTCTGCTGCTTTTTCTTCATTCTTCATTGAAATTTGAATCTTTTTCCTGTGCAAAATATTCATTTTCTTGCATCTTGTCGTTGTATAGTTTTGCACACCTTTTGTACAATTTCTATATGCTGAATCTCAAGGCTTAATTTTCAAGTGTAGTGTTTTGATGTACATTGATTAAGCTGATTCTGGCTCCTTGTAAATAGTGGTTTTGGTGTCTAATTAACCTCATCTAAAAATTCACAACATAAAAATTTAAATTCATTTATGGGCTAAAATTTGCACTTAACAGCCAGTAACATAATACCTTGTACCTTCATTTTGCTTTAAGTTTTAGACGCAGATCAGTTCTCCAAGGGGTCACCGAAAAATTTCAGAAATGAGATAACTCTAGCTCTGTTTATTCATCTTTTTCAATTGCTATGTTGTTGATGTTCACTCAGAATCACCCATTTAAATATACGGATAGGTAATACCACAAGTGCTAGGGATGTGCACTATACTTGCCCTTAGTCCTAGCTGGAATGGTTCCAAATTGTCACAAACATAATCTAGACATCAAGGCTCATAGCTGGTCTGTACCTGTCAAGGGCTGCCTTGGTAATTGGGAGTTCTCTGAATTAACTTCTGTGTAGAATATAATGTTTATTAAAGGATAAGTAACCCCCCAAAAAAGTGTTAATTTAAAGCTCATGTATGTATTATTGAAACTCAATAGTCACCACAACAACTGTTTAGAATTTAGACTAACAAAAAATTTTTCTCAACGGGGGAGTTTTATCACAGACGTTTAGAATTTCTGCCTCACGATGATAATAAAGAGCAGATCATTTGTTCAGTCCATTTTCGGTATTGTTTTATCATCTTTATGGCTAATACACCCCTCATTGCCTGTACCCAAGGTAGACATCTCACACCGTCCTGCCCTTGGTACCATACTGGTTTCAGAAATCCACTAGAACAAGGGCTGACTTGTGTTAGGTTCTCAACAAAGGCCGATTTTCAAGTTTAGTCACATCCATCCCAAGCTTTATTCTGCAATGTATATGTCTAGTGGGGATACATGTCATATATACTTTACACATTTTCTGAACATCCATACAATGCCAGACACTGACCTGTGCCTTGGGAATACAAGAATGAAAGTCCTGACAGTTCCTGCTTTTGAGAAACATACTTGCCCATTAATGAATAAGTAATTTTTCAGTTTTGGCCATTATTGGAAATTATCTTCATATATCTTTAAAATAAAGGCAGCTGCAAGTAACATTATGAATGGCTTAAACAGTAAAGTCATTTGCGGTTGGATTAGTGTGCTGCGTAGAGGTGTAAGGACCCAGGGTTGGTTTGCCAACTAAACGATGTCACCAAGAGCTCTACTTCCCTTGGTCCTTTGGCTCTATTATCCTCAGTTTGCATGCAGTGTCTCCCCTTATGATCACAAGATGGCTACTACAGCTCCAAGCATCATGAAGTCCCCAGCGACTTCTCCTAAATGTCTCACTGGCCATAACTGGATTGCTGGCTCAACTCTGAGTAAATCGCTGATGAAAGGAAGTGGAATGGTCATGGCTGACTCACACCAATCATGATTGATTATCTGGGCCTGTGCATGTGACCACATGAATAAAATTGGAGTTTTGTTAGCCAAAAAAAACAGTAGAGTATGGCAGTTGAGTTAGGCAGTCAGCAGTATCTACATATGTGAGCCAGGAGAGCTGTATGCAAACCCCATGGGACACAGTTTGTCAGATGACTGCCTCAGTTCATTCTTTATAAATAATAACTGCACTTGACTCTTCTTAGTCTGTACAAATTCTTGAACCAGTGACTCAAACTTTGGGTCAGAGAAGTTCTAAATTCTCTCTGTTCTTTGTAATCTGAGAGAAGAGTCTTGTCAGCCCTTGGTCTCCTTTAACTTTAAAATGAGGAGGTTATTAGATGAGCTTCCAGATTCCTTCTTGTTCAGACACTGCATAAAATAGTTCACTGGTGCTGAGAATTTAACAGCGATAGCAGCCTCTCCTTTCCTATGACCTTGTCACTGTTCAGACAAGATTCTGTGGCCCTGCTGCATGCCTCTATTAACAGAGGCATCTAAGCCATTTGCTCCAGCCATTTAGTGACTAATTAAGAACTTCCCTAAAAAAAAAACAACAACAAACAAACAAACAAAAAAACCCCTCCCTGCGACACTCCAGCCACATGACATGTGACCCAGCCACATGACATGTGACCCAACCACATGAGACCCCTTGAAGAATGTACAAGACAAAGATCTCCATGGAGCTGTGTCTATTCTCTCAAGGAGAAAGTTTGCTAAAAATCATGTTCAAAGGGCACATCAAAATACATCCTCTTAGGTGTCTAAGGACACTTCACAGTACTTGAGAGATGAGTTTTCCTCAAAAGACAGGAGTGATTACTAGCATTGATTTGTTCATGTAGGTTTTCCCAGTACACTATAGCAGAGAAATAATAGTAGAATTGAACATTCCTGGTTTAAATGCTTCCTTTCATTGTTTATTATCTATGCAATCATAGCCATGGTATTAAACACTCTCCAAGCCTCTGGCCTGCATCTCTGAGGCAGAGTTGTTACAGATGATTGACTAGATCTCCCAAAATGAAGGCATAGCATCAAGAGACAAGGCAATGGAATTGGGAGGACTAGGTCTGCCACTAACTGTGTGGTCTTAGTGAAGTCCCTTCCCCTCTTTGGGTATAAGATCCCACGTGTGTGCAGTGAGGAGTTGCATCCAGCTCAAGTAACCTGTAATTCCATCTAGCAGTTGTTATATGAATGATCACAAGAGAAGACCACATATCAGAGAAGAAAAGAATCAAAGAAGGCCTAGGGATCAATCTGCACCAAGCCAGTTTTAGGGACTCTTAGGAGACAAAGCGAGAACAATGACAATTTTAAGACAACTGTTGGACGGATTTGGGGCTATTGAGTATGTAGATTATTCTGTCCTGACTTTTCAGCATTTGAAGATTTCCCTTTAATCACTACAAAATAGATCCTAAAGTCAGCTGGTGATCTCACTGTAGAGTGACTATAGGGCAGCAACTTTGGGAGTCATCTTGTTCACCACCCTATTTGCCACTTTTTCCATCACAAAAGTAGGAAGACCAGGCGATATAGAGTGATAGGGGACAGTTTCTAGCTGCTGCTCCAGAACACTGTGGTTGAATTTTGCTCAGCTTCCTGCACCTGCTTTAACACGCAGCCTGTAGATTAAAGAAGAAAGTCTCCCAAGTGGCACTCTCTTCTCTAGACATTCTTGCCTTCATGCTGACTCCTTCCTTTGCCACCTGCTCAGCTGTCCTCTCTGATTCTCTGAAGCGGTCTGGCTTCAAGTGGCAGTTAATAGGGACAAAATTCTGAGGCCTCATCAACCTTGGGCATTCTCAAATAATTTTTCTTATGACATACGTGGAAAAGTATTTATTTCTTTATTGACCTGATGAGTTCTACTATTCCTACATTAGGTCTTGTTATACTTTTGTCATTGACTATTTTGTCTTCCCTACTTTTATACATACCTCTATCACACTCTATTCTAATGATCTATTTACTGGTCTTCATTTAAACAGACATTGAGCTCTTTGATGGCAAGACCTCTGTCTGGTCATGCTTGCTGCTTGGTGTAGGTTTAGGACGTGGCAGAGGGAGAAAGTATTAGACTCAGTGACTGGTGAATGGATATGTAGTCTGTGAGTCTGACCCTACTTGCTGACTGATGGTGAGCCAAGCTCTTTGACAGCTGAAGAATTCTGCACCCTCCACACAGGCTCCAGTTTTGGAACTCCGGTCAAGTTTGTGAGGAAGCACTTTCCCCATTAGACAGAGATCCCCATCTGGGCCACATTCCATTGCCTCAAATGTCAATAAATAATCAGGAGACAATAAGCTAACTTTTTGTACATGGGCTCAAGCTGAGGAATCTAAAAGCAAATAGAAGATGAGATACTGACTGTTTCAAGCTGCAGTGTCAGACACACACATGTATCCATCCAAATTCAAACGATAGTGAAACAACCTGTAGAATGTCACTGAAAGAAGTTTCTACTGATGGCACAGGAGGCTGACTCTTAGGCAAAGAAAGACCAAGCAAGTTTCATGGGGTGTAGGAGAAAAAGGACATTCTTTTACATCCTTGTGGTTCTAGAGAATTCAAGTGATTCAGCCTCAAAGCACAGGAGGCTGGATTAGAAATTAACTAACAAGTTACCTAAATCCCCAACCAATACTCACTAAATACCTATTCTTCCTTCATTTCTGAGAGTTTAGAAGTGAAAAGGAGCTTTTGGTGTTGGGAAAGGTAGCTAGTTATAATACTGGGTGGTAAGAGCTTATAGTAAAGAGAAGTTTGTGGCAGTGATATGGGAGACTGTAATATTGCCTGGGGAGTCAGGGAATGAAGAGGTAAGATATGGGCTGAATTTTGAGGAATGAAGAAATGATCAGATGAAGTAGGTAGAGTGGGGTGGAAAGAGTTGCATACAAGAAGGTAGCCTAGACAAAGGCACAGAGACAGTCTAGTAAATTGGAAGAATGATAAATCATTCCATATGGCAGAGATAGACAGTCAGAAGGCCGAAGACTGGAATAAAAGCATGCCTTCACACCCAACCACCATCGTCTACTCATCTGTAGGTTGATAGAAACCAAACTGCCAAAGGAAGAAGTGCAGAGTTTGAAAGACATTAAGAAGAACCATAGTGATGAGGACAACTTCATCACAGTGTAAGGAAAGGGAAGAAGCAGCAGATAGAGAAGGTCATGAAGGGGAGGGTGGAAGTCAGAGATAAGGGGAGAGAGAGAGACGAGAGAGAATGCCCATGGAACACCCTGCCCTGGCCCACTCAGCAGCGACTTGTTCCTTACGTGGTATAGGAGGTAAACTTAAGTAACTCAAAAGCGCAGCTTTTGGCTATTTATTAGAATCCTTTAATAAATAACTGGCCAAGCTTCTCTCAGTATACAGTGTGTAATTAGTCAATGGGAAGATGTGAAGGACATTATTTAGACTGGTGAAGGGAGCTCAGTGTTTCTAACAGTGATAGGCCCCTACCCCACATGGAGTACAAAAGAATTAAGAATATTAATCAGTAGAAACTACCAATTGGAGAGCTAAAAGGCATTTTCTACTAATTTTTCCCCCTTTTGATCATATCTAGAGATATTTCCTGAGGGGCAACAAGGGTGAGATTTGATATGGGAGTCTACTGTAGTGATTCGTTATCATCTATTGGGAACATCCTATGTGCTAGGGGCTGAGCCAAGTGCTTTTTGTACATGATCTCATTTAATTCCTACAACAATCCTGTGTTATCAGTGCTATTTACCTTTATTCCCATTTTAGAGATGAGGATAAAGAGACTTGTAAATGTTAAGAGATGGCATGGTAACTTGGATATCCTTAGGCTACAAATCCATAATACATTTCGGGTAAAATGTTGAAGAAAGAGGAGGAGAACCATTCTTTTAAATTGGTAAATTAGTGTTTTTGAAACTGTAGGCCTTGAACCATTGATGTATAGGAAAATCAATTTAATGGATGTGACTAGCATTTTAAAAATGGAATGGACTGGAATGAAGTAGAGTAAAGGAGAAAAGAAAGGGAAAGGAAAGAAAAAAGAAAAGAAAATGTCAAAATGTAGTGTAGATGTTAAGAGTAAGTATTGTTCCGTGAATTAGAAGTTTTTGTGTGTACTGGGTTACAGTATAAAGTGTATATCTTGATGTGAGTCACCCAGAATTTGAAACCCACTGTTTAAATGCATAGCTGAGCTTGTAAGAAAATTAGGGAGATCTTTAGAAATATAAACAGAGCAAGATCCCCCTACTCTGGAGATATAACATGGATCTGCTGAGTAAAGAACTGACTGAAAGATTATGGTCTTTTTAAATTGAAAACTTTAATTAGTCGCTACTTTTCAGCCTAGTTGCAACATGTTAAAGAGCAAGCAGAAAGTGCATGCAAACTAGACTTTTTATAGGCAGTAAATGGTTGCTGGTGGGTGTCAGAACATTTTTTTTTTTATACAAACATTCTTTAAAGAGTTACTTTAACCATCAAAATACATTCTGAATAAACATAAATTTAGAGCACTTGGCATACAACAATTGATGAATTATAGAGGAAGATTTCATTTCAAAGACAGTTTTACAAAAATATATCATCAGAACTGTTCTTGCAAACTGATGAACAGAAAAACTCAAGTGTTACGGTCTCCTCTTGAGACAACTCCCAAAGTGCAGCATTTCCTCTTCTCTAGTTCCATAGAAGCTATCACTCTCATTTCTGTGATTCCATCTCACATCTCGAAACAACCCAGAGGGAATATGCTTAGTAGTTGGCAGGCAAGCTTAGCATTTCAGGGAGGAAATCGATTACCATTTCAGGACTTCCATGTAGCCGCTGTCCAAACCACAGTGAGCGTGATAAACCTTAAGTTAAACTGACCTCCTGCTGATATGCCTGGGACACCATCAAAATCTATTTCCAAATATCACGAAAGGGACCATGTGGAATCCTCTGACTTCTGGAGCATCAGATTGAATGGAGAACCTGTTATTTATTATAGTTGGGAATAAAAAAAAATGTTTAACTATTCCATGACTTTAATGGAACACAGATTTGGTTTGTCTTGGAAATAACTGTTCAGCATTATAATTACAATTTGCTTGCAGCGTCAGTGAAGGCACACAGTGGAGTTGGCTTCCAAACCACGGAGGCAAAGAAGAGAGAGGACAAGCACTAAGATACATGTGTGCATACACACACACACACACACACACACACACACATATACCACACACGTATACATATATATCACCCGCTGTTTCATTTGCAATTCATGAAACTTTGGAACAGGGGGAATTTTTTTTCAAAAGGCAACATCCGTTCTCTGACAAACTCATAAATCATTTTATTTCTCTCCTATAAAGTAAAAATTATTTTTAAAACCATTGAGATCTTTGAGTCTCTGTTCATTTGGCAAATGCATCTCATGCTGAAAATAAACCTGCTGTCAAGTTTGACAAGAGGTCCACATTCCCTGAATGTATGTGCTTTGCAGTGTTCATCCAGAGGCTCACCATTTTGGGTACTGCCCTCTCCAAAGTTCCCTTGCCAGAGTGCTGCGCTCAGCATTTATGTTCATCCTCTGGGGCGCTGCCAATGTAGCCCTTTCACCACTTTTGATGGCTTTTAAGTTTAACGCAAAGCTTAAGTGTGATAGTAAAGTCTGGGAAGAATCCAAATGAGGCAGGAGAAATGAAGCAGATTCCAGCTTGTAAGATTCTGCAAAGCACCATGTGTTAATTCTGGAGCCTTCATTGTTTTCTCTTAGAAACCATAACCCCAGGCTGAGTGAACATTAGGGGAGAAATGGGGCTGTTGACTGTAAGTTATTCAGTGCCCCATGTTTCATCAGCTGGGCCTTTGTTGCTATTCTCTCTCCCTGAAATGTGCATTCTCCAAGTCTTTGCATGCCAACTCCTTCTCATCCTTTGGGTTTCAGCTCATTTAATTTTGATAATTATTCTTTGAGTCCAGTGTTATTTTTACCTCTTAAAAGATAAAGAAACTGTGGCTCAAAGAGTCTAGGTAGTTTGTCATCTGGCTTAATAACTAGAAGAGACAAGATTCCACCCCATGGTCCTGAATTCAGAGCCCATATTCTTAAAGATAACATTATGCTGCTTAGTTCTCTGCTCTAAAAAGGATCTCAGACTAGTTCAGAAGGAAAGTGTAGTTCCAGAATGGAGGTGCTCGTGTGTGATGTTGCAAAAGGATTCCTGAAGGAAGCAAACCTTCAGCTGAATCTTGAAGAAGTGCTAGAAGATGAAAAGATGGTCTGTGTAAAGAAACATCAGGCAAAATGGCACATGGTTGTGAAGCAGCACCGATTGTAGAGAAAGCTCTTCTAAGAAGCTTAGTATTATTTCATTATTATTGTAACAATGAGAGTGGTAGACGATGAGGCTGGAGAACAGAGCAGGAACACATATCAAGTGTTAGATGCCAAGTTACATTGCCTCCAACCTCGTGCGTGATGTAAAGTGACTGTAGGCAGCAGAGAGACATAGTCAGACTTGCATTCTAGGACTACCAGTATGGCTGTCAGGTGATGAGGGATAGTTTGAAGCAGGGCAAGAAGCCTAGAGGAAGGAGGACTTTATAGGAAAGTAGTACAGTAGGGCAGGTAAAAGATGCCGTGAGCCTGAAGCAGGACAGTGACAGAGAGCAGACAAGAAGATAATAGGTCTAACTGATGAAGATTTAGAAGATAAGACCAGTAAGCCTTAGTTGTGAGATGTGAGGAAGGTGAAAGATGAGTTTAAGTATAATCCCAGGTTTCTGGCTCATGTCCTCTGGATGGATGATAGCACCAATCGTGGAGAGAGGGAACCAGTTTCAGTGAGGGAAAGGTTATCTAGTTGAGGACACGATGGGACAAGGTGGCACAAATGTCCGTCATATCCTTACACAGGAAGTGCTGGAGAGATGACAGACCTGGGACGGTGATGTGGAATACATAAGCCTGTAAGACGTTGTTAAAACCCGCATCTGAAAGTGTGTCAAGAGAGAAGAACAGAGTTCTTAGACAGGCCCACCTGGCATGTCAATGTTCACAGAGACGCAGCTGGAGCTCACAGGAGAGACTTGCACTGTGAATGAGGCAGGTCCCAGGAGAACTTCTCCTCTGTAACCTACAGCTGCCCTGTCTTGTACAAAATAAGGATCAAGCTCTCTAGGGATGAAAAACAGTATTCAGAAGGACCTGCAAAATTATTGTAAACCTGTCATTTATTTGATTCTACTGACGCTAGGTGGTCCAACAATAAGGGATATAAAAATATTCTGAAAAGTTAAAATTGCTCTTGAAGGAGTGGACATTTTTAATACATTTTTATTAGCAAAATCCACAGAATTGGACTTTAATTTAAATGATATGAACATTTTGAATGCAATAACTGTTTATTATTATTTTAAATAAATTCAGCTCTGTTTTTATGGCAGTCACTTCACAAAGTTCTGGCCCTTAATTGTTGCAGTATGTTCAACATTAAATAGAAAATGGAGTAGGAGGGAAAAAAATTTATTTTTGCTATTAATCATTCAAAGATTTGATTTATGTAATTATTTTCTAATTAGACTTCATTTGTGGCTATTCATATTGAGATTTAACAAACTTTTAATGCGTGCCTGCTATCTGCCTGGAGCTATGCTAGGCACTTTGATGTGGAATTTCCTTTAAACCTCTCAGCAGGGCCAAAGTGAGGTTAGAGTGATTTTGTCCATTTTACAGATAATGAAATTGAGACTCTAAGAAGTAAAGTGATTTGTTCAAGTTTACTCAGCCAATTAGAGGAGGCCAGGAATTTGAACATGTGGATGTACACACACACACACACACACACTCATACACACACACTCATACACACACTTTAAATTCTAAGTCTAGGAGTTTTCTTCCTTTTAATATAACTGCTGTTTCTAATTCTAAAATGTGGTTCACATCGTGCTGATTTTTCTAACTGAATAAATCTTCTCATCTTTCTTTAATTCCTGAGCACTCCGGTTCCACTGAATGAATGCATAAAAAACAGAGAGAATAAGTGAAATTGTGACTTTTATAAAATAACCATTCCTAGATCATCTCTGCAAACTTTTTTGGTCTATGTATTTGATAATTTTGATTACGGGTATAAGGGAAATCAGTGGGTAGTATGTAAAATACAGTATCAATGATATTTCTCATCAACTTTTTTGAGGCTAGAGGATTATGTAATTTACTTAAACTCATAGGGCTAGTTAGTTCCAGATTAACCACATGACATACTACATCTTTAAATATATCCAGCTTATCTTTGAGGTTTAAAAACAAGCATGCCTTCAATGAGTCCTTTATGACTACAGAAATGAATCTTGGCTAACATAGTCCTGAGTGGCTTCAGTTTCTAAGTAAACTCCCACACTTAGCTCAACAAAATACACATAATTGTTGTTATTGCAGTTCGCTTTTTTGTTTTCTTTTATTTTATTTCACAGGAAACTGAGTGGATATCGAGTCTGTATATGGGAGACAAATTCTTTTGTTTTTCAACCAGATTTGTCAGGACATAAGAGCAGACAATAGAAAGAAAGGAAGTGAAATTGCTGCATGCACCTAGTACATCAACAAATTCTGTACAAACTTTTTCATGAACACAATGATTTTTAGAAAATCAAACAATGATTGTCCAGAGAAGGTAAAAAACCATGTTTGTTCCGTTCTTTGATTAATTCAGCAAATGTTGATTGAAAACCTGCTTGGGGGCATGAAAATAAACAAACTAGATATGGTTTCTGCTATTACTCTCAAAGATGTTAAACCGGGGCATGGTGAGAGCTTACTTCCACACATATTTTCTGTAGAGGCATCACAAGTGGCTGTAGATACGTACAGTAGACCAGATATCTGGTGATTAATCCCTCAGAAGACTCCAAAGTGGGGAGTCAAGCACATGATTTAGATGGAGGCTTTCTCTGTTTCCATTGTTCTTTTTGGGCATAACTCTTAGTGGAGAAGCCCTGCTATAACATCTGCTAAATAGAGAGGGGAAAGGAGATTGAAATGGAGAATCAAAGTTTATATGTTCAGATTTATCTGATGCTTTCAAGAAGTAGAGAGGAACTGCAGAATATGATGAGGGTTACTAAGAAGGCCTCAATCCAGAAATTCTTTACTTACCTGTACCAGGTCCCTAAAATGCTTATTGTTATTAGTAAAAATAATACTAAATAGAAAAATAATATAAAAATGGCTAGAATCTACTGTGTCTATTATATTCCAGATATTATCCCAGTTATTCCACACACATGATCTCATTTAATCTTCAGATCACTCCTGTGAAGTGTACATTATTATCATTGCACCCATGAGAAACATACCACAGATGTGAAAAGACTGGACCTGGGTTATGTAACTACGATGCTTCCCAAATTTGTGTTTCCCAGGATGCCAACCTACAAAATCTATGTTGTAACTACTTTATTACCCAAGCTCCCCGCCATCATATACTACCTGGCATTATTAAGACATTCGCCTGTGGGAACCTTTCACTATTTTGTCATCTTTCATAGTTTAACTGACAGATAAGCCAAAGGCATTGTGTACATGATCTCTGCAACACCTTGGTATGGTCATCATCCCTGTTTTATTCATGTACTTAAGGAGTTTCAGGGAGTTTAGGTAATTTGCCCAAGGTCATGTGGCTTTTAAGGAGTCAGTTAACCAAGAAGAAGGAACTTGTTCTTTGAGGTTGTTTCTTACCCTCATCTCTGTTTCTTATCAGCTGTATTAGTTATCTATTGCTGTGTAACAAATTATCCTAAAACTTAACAGTTCAAAATAACACATTTATTAGCTCATAGTTTCTGTGAGTCAGGAATCTGGGCAGGGTTTAGCTGGGTCTTCTGGCTCAGGGTCTCTCACAAGATTGTAGTCAAGGTATTGCCAAGGCAATACCCATCTCGAGGTTCAACCAAGGTGAAATCCACTTCCAACCTCACTCAGTAGTTACTGGTAGGATTTAGTTCCCTATGGGATGTTGGACTGTGGACCTGGCTGTTGGCCAGAGGCTGTCCTCAGTTCCTTGCCACATGGGTGTCTCCATAGAACAGCTCACGACACGACTGTCTACCATGTCCGTCCAAGTGCACATGTGAAAAAGAGGGCACAAGCAAGATGGAAGGCAGTCTTTTATAATTTAATTGTGGAAGTGACAGCCCATCTCACTTGCTGTATTTTATTTACTAGTAGAAAATCACTAGATCCAGCCCACACATAAGCGGAGGAGATTATACAAGGGTGTGAATACCTGGAGATAGGGGTCGTTGGGAGTCATTTCATAAGCCACTTACCACTCTCTACCCGTCTGAGTTGGCTGAGTTTACGTCACCTTCTTTTAGCCTTGGTTTCCCCATGTTTAAAGTAAGAATAATATCTATATTACACTGTTAAATGTGGGAATTAAATGAAGGCGACTGTGTAAAGCCCCTGTCCAGAATAGCTGCTTGGTAAATTATAATGGTTGTTATTGTTTTGTTGATATTGTAAGTAATAGAGCCAGAATCTGAACCCAGGTATGGGCTATTCCAATCCATGCTGTCTCCACATCACCTCCTACACAGCATGGCTTTTGCTGTGAGGTAATCCATTCTGAGATGGCCTCTCATTTTCTAAGATAACTTGCTTTAAATAGTTCAAGAAGAGTCATCTATTCCAGTGTCATGTGCAAAGGGAGAGGCAAGGTGGATTTTTTTTTTCCCTTAACAACTATAAAATATGAGGAAGCCTTAGTAGAAGAGGTTTTCTTTGCTTAAGTCTTTAGCTAGTCTCATAAGACATTTTAATGTTAATAGGGCTCCCAGAGGGATAATATAATTGATACAATACTCTTCCAAAGCTGTTCTAAACATTGCAGTCACCAGAGTGTAGTAATATATCTTTTCAATGTCAGAAATGCAGAGTGGCTTGATTCTGGGATGGTTTCTTTGAAAAATAATCTTAATAGGGAGGCTGACTTTGGAGCTATGGGAGCAAGGCTGATGGAATGTACTGGAAGTGCTGCAGTGGTTTTTCAAATGCCTGAATGTCACTGAGGGAAATAAAAATGCTAAAGAGAATTAATGTGATAAGTAAATGCTGTCTGTGAGCCATCTGAGAATCGTGGACTTTGGATTTTAGTAAAACCCCACAGTATGGTGGTAAGATCATGGGCTTTGGACTCAACCATACAAAGCTGGGTTTGAGTTTGAGTTCTGCCTCTTTCTAGCTGAATGGGCTACCTTGAGCAAATAATTTAACTTCTTTAAGACTCTCATCTCTTAATGGACAAAGTTGGGTAACAATAAGTATATCACAAGTTTGCCTGGATGTCAAGGATCATAACAAAGGTGCTTAATAAATTGTAGATCTTATCTTCCTCTTAAAGCTTGCTTTTAATCCAATGATGCTAAATATTTAACAACGGGCTGTCCAAGGGGTAGGAGATATTGGCTCATGCCAATATCCAGCTACTAAAATAACAGGGACTTGACATACTTTCTTGCCCTAAATACCTAGAAAATCAGACAAAATGTATGAGTGAATGGTTTTTAGACATTGGACAACAAAGCTGATTCTAATTCTAGGTAGCCTAGAACAGTGATTCCTGAGAAAAGGACAACAAAGCTAGTGCATCCTGGGAGTACATTGCTGGGAGGCAGTTGAGGCCACAGATAAGGAGAAGGATCCCAGTCAGAGCCCACTGGACTCCTTCAGTTCAGGAGGCAGAATTCAGAATTTAGGGAGTCTAAGATAACTAGAATTTACAGAGCAGAAAATCAAATAGGAAAAACTGCATGCAGAGAGAACTCTGGATATCTCTGAAGGGCTCCTGTTGTCTTCAGCCAAGTATTGATCTATTTATGTATGTGAGAAACTATCAAAGGCTGATAAAAGAGTCACCAGAACAGGGTAGATGGAACAATCCACAACCCACACAGGGCTGTAAATAGTTCATATTCTCACCTGCTAGAATAGGAAGGACTCCTAATACATAAGGCACTAGGTCAAAGTTATCAGAAGGTTATTGTCTTTGTATCGAGACCAAATTACCCTAGACCAGATGCTACTCTACTCACTCTAACAAAGTTTAAAAGCAAGAAAGAGATCAAACTCATTAGAAGTAACTTAGCTGCATCCTAGAACAACTCTCAGCAATATTTAAGGGACAATAACAAAATCTAGTACCCCAAAATCTAAACTTCAGAATTCTAGTGCTCCATTAAAAATTACCAGGCATGCAAATAAGCAGGAAAATATGACCCATAACTAGGAGGAAAAAAAATCAGTCAATAGAAGCAAACAGAGAAATGACAGAGATGATGGGTAAGAATGCTAAATAACTATTTTATTTTACAGAACTGGAACAAATAATTTTAAAATTTGTGGGGAAACACAGAAGACCCTGAATAGACAAAATAATCTTGAGAAAGAACAGAGCTGCAGGAATCATGTTCCTTGACTTCAGACTATACTATAAAGCTACAGTAATCAAAACCATATGTATACTGGCACAAAAACAGGCACAGAGATCAATGGAACAGGATAGAGAGCCCAGAAATAAACCCACTCACTTATGGTCAGTTAATCTATGACAAGAACATACAATGGAGAAAAGACAGTCTCTTCAATAAGTGATGCTGGGAAAACTAGACAGCCATATGTAAAAGAATGAAATTAGAACATTCTCTAACACTATATACAAAAATAAATTCAAAATGGATTAAAGACCTAAATGTAAGACGATATACTATGAAACTCCTAGAGGAAAACATAGGCTCAAAACTCTTTGACATAAATTACAGCAACATTTTTTGGATCCATCTCTTAAAATATGGGAAATAAAAGCCAAAATAAACAAAATGGACCTAATTAAACTTAAAAGCTTTTGCACAAAAGAAACCATCAACAAAATGAAAAGACAACCTAATTAATGAGAGACTATTTGCAAATGATATGGCTGATAGGAGATTAATATCCAGCATATATAAGACAAAACACACAATGGAATATTACTCAGCCATAATAAAGAGTGAAATTTTGCTATTTGAAGCAATATGGATGGACTTGGAGGGCATTACGCTAAGTGAAACAAGTCAGACAGAGATAGACAAATACTATGTGGCATCACTTATATGTGGAATCTAAAAAATACGACAAACTAGTGAATATAACAAAAAAAAGCAGACTCAGATATAGAGAACAAACTAGTGGTTACCATTGGGGAAGTGGGGGAAAACAATATAAGGTGGGAGAGTGAGAGACTCAAGGATGTATTGCACAACACAGTGAATATAGATAATATTTTGTAATAACTGTAAAGGGAAAGTAACCTTTAAAATGGTATACAATTAATAAATAAATAAAAGAGCTATTATAAACATTCTCCACATGATCATACTCTGTATTGATCTAAAAAGCATTATATGAAGTAAAAGAGGTTTAACACAAAATACTACATACCGTATGAGTCCACTTACATGAAAATCTAGAATAGGCAAAACTGTACTGAGAGAAAACAGAATTGCAACTTCCAGGGGCCAAAGTAGGGAGAAGAGAGTTGCCTGGACAGGGAAAGGATGAAATTTGGGGTTGGTGGGTCATTGAAATGTACTTTATCTTGATTTTGTCAGTGGCTACATGACTGCAGTTGTCACAGCTCATTTACATGTACAGTTAAATTGTGTGAATTTTACCGTATAGAAATCACTTTTTAATAAAGCTCATAAGAAAACCAAAACATTGGAATGATATCTTTGTGAAAGAAGAGGAATGGGTCTTGGGTGGAGGGATAAAAAGCAACAAATAAATAAGTGAAATGAGAGAAGGGATAAATAAATAAATACATACATACATACATACATACATACATACATACACAAAATGAAGTAACATAAAAGCAGTGAGAAGAGTGTCTTTGTCTTGTTGTTTTAGTAGAAGTGTCTGTGGTGTTTCCATATTAAGTGTGCTTCTGATCACCAATTCTTTTGTTATAATTTTATATATTAATTCTCTTTTATTTGATCTAGTATTTTAATTCAAAAACACAAATGAAGTATCACCGTTCTTTGTCTTATATATGTACCATCTTTTTTCCTTCATTTTTCTCCCACTTCCTCATTTTCTGTTGCATTTTGGAAGAGTTTTTTCTCCGTCTTCTACATCACAACCTGGAATTTACACACTGTCAATTCTGTCCTTTACTGCTTCTAAAGCAACTTTTAAGTTTGCTATTGCATTTTAACTTCCTTTTGTGACTTTCTTATTTTGTCTTGCTCTCGTTTATTTATGCCTAACAATAAATCCACATCTTAGAAAGCAATTAAATGGGGGGCGGGGGCAGATCCCTGTGGGTGACTAATATTTAAAAATTTGAAACAGTATATTTAACTGTTTAATCACTTTTTATCTTTTGTGTTATAGTCCAAGTTTACCCAGAATTTTATTGAGAGTAAAAAGTAGAAATGGCTCTTTTTTATATAAGACTTTTTGCAAATATAGCTGCTTTGTCTCTGCAGTGCTATATTATCTATTGTCACTATAGTTTTTATTTCATTGGGAACATTCTCAGTCTATTAATTCATCCATGCATGTAAGGGGATGGGTGACCTTTACTCCTCATTCATCCTTGAACACAGGTGAGTGGATGATCATTGCTTCCCTTCTCTGGAAGATTTACCTGGTTTCTCACATCATAGGCTGGAGGGTGTTTAGAGAAGATCAGCTGGAAGGAGGCCACCTGCTTCTGAAATGTCTTGGTGGAAACTTTGACCAATGGAGACATTTCATGGCAGCAAAGAGAACCAATTAAATCTTTGACAGGGTAGAAAGTTATAAGGGCTTGGTTAATGGGAAATCATAATCACTTCAGCTCAGACTGCTGCCTCGGCAAAACTGAGCCAACTTTCCAGTTTCTGTAAACCCTATTTTTCACCCCTGGTTCAGACATATTGATACCTGGGGTCTCATGACTGTGACTCATGACATAGTTCCTGGTATGTGTCTTTTCGTCGTGCTCTCATGAAGTAGAACGTGACCGTCAAGTTAAGTCCGTTGTTTCAGTGGTTAAAGAGAGTTTCACATGCATTTCAAAGAGGAGCCCAATGCAAATGTTTTATTCTTTCTAGAAAGGAAGCCTGAACAAGGGTCCTTACTCTACCAACACTGTTCCCAAAGAACTTTGTGCTCTCTTGTATTGGGGGACAACAGATCAGGATCTAGCAGCATAAAACCTAGGCAAATGTGCCCTTTGACTTGTTTTATGGGATTATCCTTTATAGTATCCTGAGAGCTGCTTGTTCAGATGAAGACAGTTTAGAAAGTTGGATAAGGTTTCTGTTGACAGTATTAACTTGGCGTTAGATGTCTCATTACACATCCAAGCATTGGAAGATGATTTTATGACTAACATTTGGGTTAAATCTGTAAACATTGTTTATCTTTGACATTGTTTCCCTAAAAAAGGCAATAACAGCAACATTTTTCCTCCTGTCACTTTGGCCTCCTCCAGGAAAGGAGTTTGGTGAATAAGGGTTAGAAAGGCAATGATGACAAGATGCTGAGATGCTATCTCTCCTTATATCTTCCAGTTTTGCTGGTAGGGGGGAAAAAGTTGACATGACACAGAAGGTCTTGCCTCAAGGAGTCCCATGAGAAAATTGATGAATGTTCACCACCAAATCCCTTTCTTTAAGGGATGTTATCATGTCACATTTCTGAAAATACAGAATGCACCCTGGATAATATTTTCACATATGCTGATAAATGCAGCTGCCAAGAAAAGCATGCTTTAAAAGAAATCCAAGAGATGTGGAGGGTTGTGGCCCTTCTTGAAGAGAATGTATATCTTCATGGTCTTTCTTGATTCTCTCAGCGATATTACAAGGTTTACCTATTCCCCTCACTGGTTACTCCCAGAAATGTCCAGAAATGGAGAATTTGAAATAATTAAAGCTTTTCTAATAATAAATGGTGATGGAGACAATAAACTTGCCCCATTTTGGGGTGAAAAAGAACTCACATCACACACGCACACACACTCACACAGCCAAACCAAACCAAAATGAAAGCCAATTTAAAAAATGTGAAACAAAATCATCCATAACTCTTCCATAATAAAACATCATAGCATTTTAATTTTTATTTTCCAGTCTTCAGTTTATATATTTTGCATCAATGAAATCATTTTGAATACCACTCTCCAAGTTTCATTGAGGAAACGGAGCCAATTTGGCAAAGTCATGATTATCATTTATTATGTCTCCAGAATAAGCAAGTAGAAAAGATATTCTGTATTGTAACTAGTTATTTCCCCATTTTTCACATTAGTGGGTTGTTTTCAATTTAACCAGTCATAGATAGAATTGCAATGACTATCTTTATTCCTTGGCCTTTGTTTTTTGTTTGAACTGAATCACTTTCTTAGGATGAAATTTAAGAATTTTTATACTGGTGGTTAACATTTTTACCACTTTTGCCAAATTATTTTCCAAAAGAGCTTTGCCAGGAATACCTATGGATACCATTCCCCATATCCTTAATTTCAAATAGCAGGACAGTTTTACATAGGCATTAAGACTTTTGTTGGGAGGGAGGGTATAGCTCAAGTGGTAGAGCACATGCTTAGTTTACACAAGGTCCTGGGTTCAATCCCCAGTACCTCCCCCCAAAATAAATAAACAAGTAAACCTAACTACCTACCCCTCCCCCACCACAAGAAATTAAATTTAAAAAAAAAGACTTTTGTCAAATATTCAGAGACACAATGAGCAGGTATGAAAATTCAGATGGTCAGGTGATGGAGAAAGGAAATAAGCAGCCCTGAGGTCAATGGATGACATTTTGAAAAAATAATAACCAATTGCTTTTCTCTTTGCATTGTCTCCTGTGAGGAAAACATACAACCTATCTTAATCAGAGTATGGAATTATATTTTAGTTTTCATGGATTAATCTTACCTCTGGCATCATTTTATTTTTTTGTTCTTATTTGTACTTAATCCCAATTTCTTTCCTTATTTATTTTTGTGTCTCTTTCTCTCTAATTATTGCCATATAGTCATCTTTTGGACAAGATCAAAATAATTTTAAAGAAGAATTCTGTTACTTAAATACTCTGATGTAACATATGCTCGTTGAATAATTGTTGAATGAATAAGTGGATATACTGTTTAGAAGGATCTTGAATGCTAAAAGAGCATTTTTATTACTTATTTTTATCAAAGCCAGGCCATATAAATCCTGGCCTGCTAGTTTAGGCTCTTGCTAATTTAAAATTTTATTATCATGCCACTTTATAGTTTAAAAAGTGATTTTACTTCCATTATCTTATTTGATCCTCACTAGAATCCTGAGTTAGAAAAGACTGACCTTACTTTCTCCATTTCACAGAAAAGTCAACAGAAGCCAAGAAAGGCTTTGAGGCCTTACTACAGATCATGCCTATGCTAAGGGCTTTACTTGTGTTAAACTGTGGCAGGTGTTATTATCATGATTTTTACCCAAATGAAATGGAATTTGATTGGAATTAAGTAGCTTGCCTGGGAGCAAGGAGAGGACTCAAGTCCTGTTGGCTCTCAAGACTCATGCTACACTCTTTACATCACTTACCCCATTGGTCACTCCAACCACCATTCAGCAGAGCTGTGACTATTCTTCTTTTACAGATGAGGGAACTGCGGCTCAGAAAGGGTGGTAACTTGCATAAGGTCATGCAGCTCAGAAACGGAGCATCTAGGAGGTTGATCACAGTCTTTGTCAAAGAAATCTGTGCTCTGCTCACTAGCTCAGTGGAAATACAAAAAAGCATTAGAAGTTACCCTTGGGTCATCTTGTAAAACATCAAAAGCAAACAAAACAGCTAATATATTGAGTACGTATTTTGTGTCCAGCATCATGCTAAGCCTTTATATATCCATATACATGCCTATATACACACACACAGAGTGGTTAGAAGAACCCTAGGAGGAAGGTACTATTATTAAGTATCCTTTCCCTTTTTATAGATGATAAATATGAGACCTAGAGATGTTAAGTCCTGGCCCATGGTCACAGAGTTAGTGAGGGCAGAACAAATCTTGCACCCTGTGTGTGAATTACTCTACACAGCTCAGAACGCATTCTCTGAGCCCCTGTACCTCCAGAGACAAAAGTTCTCCAACTGCTGAGATGAGACTATCCAGCCTGCTGAAAAAGTCGTCTGACATCTACCTCTGGGAGACCCCACCTATAGGTCTAGAAAAGCACCTGGCACATAATTAGCACTAGACAATGTTTGTAAATAAATGCATATATTTCTTTCAAAGTCTTGCTGTGTAGATCTGTTTGTTCCTCCCTGCTGAGACCTTTCTGAGCCTAGAGTGCTGGGGTCATATTTTTCTGAGTTATCTCTTCTCCAGAACATATGTCCTCATCTAATTTTTTCCATATATCTCCCACCGGTTGTGTTTTTCGATGCCTTTATCTACTCTTTTAGAACCTTCAATATAGAATGAGTACTGGAAGTCTAATGCTATTTTCTACTAAATTACAGAAAACCACCCTAAGTCTGGAAAATACGTGTTCTCAGTTAAGTAACGAACTCATAGGTACATCTCCTATTTCATAACCCCTCATTTCCATTCCTACAACCCTGGAATAAGGGGCTAAGGAAATCATCACACTAAAGGAGATCCACTGGCTTCATGATGAAATAGGCACAGTGACTTTGTGACTTTTTTTGTGTGTGAGGCATCTCCAAATTAAGCTTGAGTCATCTGTCCATTAAAATTTTTTAGTATTATTTCCCTTCATTAAAGTAAAATGCTTTTTATTATTAAAGATACTATATTTGTTATATTATATTAAAACATTTTCCATACATATCAAAGTTGAAGATATGCACAACCATTTGTCCAGCAATCTCTGTTCTAAGTTTATACTATAAAGAAGTGTGCACACATATATACCAGGAAATTATAGCACAGAAATTTATATTATCTTGGTCCAAATAGCCCCAAATTGGAAACAGTGTAAATGTTCGTCAACCCTAGAATGGATCAGTATGTCAAAGAGTTTTTATAATGAGATACTGTATAGCAATAAAAACAAATCAATTACAGATACATGCAACACCACAGATGAATCTTAAAAACATAATGTTGGGTAAAAAAGTAGGACTCTAAAGAATACATACAGCTTGAGTCCATTTATATAAAGTTATAAAATAGACAAAGAGTATATTGTTTCAAGGAGGTATAGAAAAATGGTTAAGCGATGAAGATAAACAAATTCATTGCCGTAAGAGTTGAGGGTGGACCTTTACGGATGGGAGGGGGCAGTCATCATGATTAGGAAGGGGACCTTCTAGGGTGCTGGTGACTATCTCTTGACGTTAGTAGTGGTAAATGGGTATTCAACAATATTTTACAAGCTCTATTTGTACAGTGTAAACCTCTTTACTTATGTTCATATGTCATATTTCATATTAAAAATTTTTAGAAGAATAGCAGTTACGAGAAAAAATAGTCCCATGCCTACTGTTCAACTCTACCATTGAAAACATCTCAGTGTATTTCCTTGCAGTCAAGAAAATATACTTCTGACCCTCATCTGCTTCGCTCATGGTTTCTGTAAAAGTACGACAGAATGGGTGAGGAGAAGAGTGAGGATCTCTTTCGTTTGACAGCCTTTTAGTTTGTTTCTCCTGTATTAGAATGAACCACAATGAATAAACAATGAGTTGATGAGGAAATATGTGTCTAATTAAGCTATTGCTCCTCAAATGCCTTTCGGGTCCCTAACATTTACAGTGTCAAAGATGAAATGTTAGATTGGCCATGTACTGCTCAGGGGCGAGAGCCCATTTTGTGAGATCGTACACCAACTGCCAGGCTGTGGATTTTATTAGCTGTGGGAATAATAAACCGTGCCAGAGTGATCCACACTGTCAGCCTTGCTCTCCTCTGGAAGGAAGCTGAGGGCTCATTTGCACTGCGTTATATAAGCTGAGAAACAGAATCTTGATGCACTGATGGGCTGCACACAACTCTCAACTACCTTCTTAAATCTTCCAAGACACCCAGCTTCTCCCTGAAACGATTCTACAGTTGGGCATTTGGTACGTACTCTATAGGCTCCTTCACTAACCACCCCCTGCATCACAAAACATTTTTGTTTTATTTGGATTGCAACATTGCCTAAATATTTGTCCTTATTGTCCTAAGATGCATGGAAACTGGATCAGGCTGAGTATGAAACAAACCAGGCCTGTTTAATTCATCCAGGCCACTCATTAACGTCCTCCCATTCACTCAGATGTGGGACTTATTTTGGGTCCTTCCCATGGTGACTGAGAGTGAGGCTCAAAACATCAGTGTCTCTCCATGAGGTCGTTTTACCAAGGCAGGGCACATCTCCACAGTTTGGGGTGATTAACGGGCTGGCATGATATTTCTGTCTTCCAGACCATCTGATGTCTTCTTTTGAATTAGACAATGACTTCAATAGGGCAAACACATTTGTGCCTAATTAAATTTATTCAGGACTACATTTATGAGCATCTACTGTGGACCAGGCCCTGGGCTATGTGCTGGAGCTCAGAAGGAAATGAAACTTCGTAACTGACATTTCAATCAAATGAAAGAAATGCAATGTCAGAGGTGTTTATGGGACATCGAGGAAGAGTTTATTAGTGATTAATACTGAGAATGGCAAGGGCAGGAAAAGCTTCACAAGAGCCTGGTGTTTCTATGGAAAAAGGAAGATTCATTATAGCTTTGACAAAGCAACTTGGAAAAAGTAAAACTAAACCATCCCTGGGCAGATTGAGGAACCTAATTATGAAATACCCCAAAGAAGACTCCTAGTGAAGAAACAGAGAGCAGTAGGTAGCTAGAAACTCAATTCTATTATCCCATCAAGGTGATTGAAAACAGAACAAAACAATACAAACACCCAACAATGAAAAACCTCTAGGATTCTTCAAAGTGTACAGTATGGTAAATACTCCTCTGTGTTTTAGTCATCATTGTATTATCAGTACCAGGATGACTCAGTAAATGCATATTGATGGAATGGATGAATGAATGAATGATTATACAACCTGAAAAAAAATGTATATACACACATGTAGAAAGTGTGTGGGGGTGGGTGTCATGTATATAATATGTGGAAGCAAATACACTTGCAGAAAGGGCTGGTTCTAATTGGTCTAGCTGTTGAAAGCATGGATGTTAATTACAGCTTGGCTTCAGCACAGATTTTTGTATAACCTGGAGAGTATACGCAAACTGCCCAGCTATCTGTGGTAGACTTTCTTTCATCATTGCTTTACAAGGGGATTGGGTGAAAGAAAAGACTCATAGATGGGTTCTGTTCACTTTCTTCCATAACTGTCTACTGCATTAAGAGAAAAACACTCAAGGAGCAAACCAAAGCCAAGCTTTCCATTTCTGGACCATCCTTCAATTGCCCATTCCTGTCTTCCTTTGGCCACCCCACCCAAACCCTTCACTGTTTCTCCAGAATAATCTGGCTAAATGTATTCTAAATGGCTTGGTGACCACCTCAGGGGTAATTCCTGCTGTATTTGAGTAGGCTCTTCTCTCTCCTTCCTCGGAGTGGCATTCAGTCATGGATCCTGAGACTCGCCTTCCATGTGTGCATCCTGCCCGCTCTCACTTGCTGCCCTGCTCGGGACCAGTCCATTTTCTCCCCACTGGGGTGGATCTCTCACAGCAGGACTAGACATAACCATTCATCCTCCAGAACTACCCAAACCCCTGTGTCCATCCTCAGTAGCACTGGGTGAGCAGCTCATCAACTGTATATGTGGAACCACATGGCCAATGCCTGCATGAAAGCAGTGTGGGACAGAATGGTCACTGCTAAGGATACATCGTCTTTTGATGACAAGAGATGAAAATGCTCCAGAATTTTCTATCATTCCTTCTAGGAGCAAAGCTGTTGCTATCAGGTAGCTGTTCTGGATCTGGAAGAGGTAGGCATGTGGATAAGGAGATCTTATTTAGAAGAAGGCTACTGTTAGGCTGGGAAAAGTCAGCTAGAAGTATAGTCGTGTGAGGTGCCAGGTGAGGCTGGAAGACACAGGGGGAAAAGATGGAAACACCTGCCACTCATTGGTTTGGGGAAGAAACGTGGTTGACACCATCTGCTTCTCTCTTTCCAGGCTCCTGCCATTGTCTGCAGCCATGCAATAGATTCTGTCACTGTTGTAAATGAAAAAGGCTTTGACTGGCCTTCAGACCATGTTCTTATACTGACTAATGTTGCAATGATCTTCCCATCTCTGGACCTCAGTCTCAATCTACAGAATGACTGATATTTGAAAAGTAATGGTCCTTCCAGTTACTGCAGTCTATTAAATTTCAGTGTGTTCTCAGAGATGTAGTTTGGAAGAAAAAAAAAAAAGAATTTAGAAGAAAAGAAATATCAGAAGCAGAACAAACCCTCAGTCCTTTAATTTAGGGGAAAAAAATCCATACATAACAGTGTCTATTATCCAGTGACTTCCCATCTTTTTTCAATAAAGTGCGACAGAGCCCTCTGTATGAAGGGATTGACGATTTCAATGTTCCAGCTTCTTCGTGACACATCCTCTCAAAGATTGTATATGTGCTTCCTTACCCCTTTCTCAAAAGAAACTTAAATTTAGAAATACACTGTTTCAATTCATGTAAATGAAACAGGAGGCAATTCACTCCCTTTTAAAATTTAGTGGGGGCATCTTTTTGACAAATTCCACAGCTGCTTTTTGGCACCGAGTCCTGTGGCTTCCATGTGGTTATTGGATATTGCTTCTTAGAGATCCCACATACTCAGCCTGTGTAACACTGAACCCCTAAACCCTGCCCATCCATCCTTCAGTTCATAATAATTACACTTTATATTTTAAAAGAACTTTACAACTTATAAAACATTTTCACATGTATTCTTTGTTTGATTTTCATTTTAAACTATCCCCATTTTTCAGGTGAAACAATTGATGCTCAGAACAGTTAAACACCACATAACTAGTAAGATGAGTACAGTTTATTTCCAGATGTTAGATACGCTTTACCTGACCTCACTTGGCTGTTAAAATCCTTTGCTGGCTTTCCACCACTGAAGAAGAAAGTTTGGTCTCCCTAGCCTGGAATTCAAGGACTCCATCAGACCTAAATATCTCTCTGTCAATTTAAACATTCTTCCCTCAGATGACTTCCAGCAAATCACCATTCCTAATCCAAAGGCTTTTCCTATGTACGTTCTGTTCCTTCTTGTACAGTTCTGTCTACTGGGATCGTATCCATCCTTTAGGACAGTTCAAATACTGGGCCGTAATCTTTTATCTAAAACCCTTGGGGTCAGTAGTGTTTGGAGTTCAGAACCTTTTTGGATTTAAGAATACTTAAGAATGGAGTTTATATTCTTATGTTACAAAATATTGCCATCGGAGTCTAGGGCAGTACCTTGCATTCAGTTATGCTAATAATTTACAGAAAAGCATGTGAATACTCATGCTAAGTGGAATAAATAAAGATACTAAATGGATCAAGTGAAGTTTTGCCATCTGATCAGTTATGAAAAGGCTTGATTTTTGGAGTTCTGGGTTTGGAATTGCTCATAGGTGACCACAGATCTGTATTGCTTGTTTCTGGAAGCCTCTCAGATTTGACCTCCTCTCATTTCAGTGCACTGTTCTTCCTGGCTCCTGAAAATGTATTTTATGTATTCACTAATTCAGTTACTTATTCTGTAACTATTTATTGTGTGTTATGTTAGACACTGAGGCTTCTGTGATAAATCAAATAAATCAGACTGCCTCTTGCCGTTTCTGGTCTGGTGGTGAAAGCAGAGACAAAAAAAGGCAGAAACAGTCAGGTGGGATGAGTTCTAGGATGAAGCTGAGCACAGGGAACTATAGGAGCAAAGAGGAAGCACCAAGCCAGCCTGATGTGGAAGGTGGCTGGGAGAAACAGGAAAGGTTTTCTAGACGTGATATCATCTGGCCTGAGCCTTGAACAAGGACTAGGAGTCAGCCAGGCTAAGAAATGGAGAATGGAATTAGAGGCAGAGGAAACAGGATGTTAATAGCATGGAGGAAAGACAAAGCTAGGGTGATTGGCATCTGCTAGTGTTTTGGTTTCAGAGGATTGAAGGATACATTGAGTAGGGAAGAAGGCAAGACGTGAAACCACTGAGCTTGGCTGGAACCAGAACTTGAAATACCTCGTATGGGGGCTGATGAGTTAACACTGTATCTTTAAAGGCCATGAGTACAGAACAGAGCACTCACTGCAGTGAGGAAAAGGAACAGAGGAGGCAGGACTCTTCAGGATGCTGTCATTATCATCAAAGCGCGGGGGGCGACACCGGGGAAGAGAAAGCTCTAGGAATTCTTCACCCACGACAGCACTTGTCCCAGAGTGTCTCATGTTCAGTTTAATTTTACAAATGAATGATCTTTCAGGCAGGGATCGTGTCTTAATTTATTCATTTAGCACATTTTGTCAAACATCTACAATGAACTGGGCCCCATTCTAAGCCCTGGGGATACTGCTATGAACAAGCCAAGGCTGACCCTTCTTCTCATGGAGATATTTATTCAAAGGGGGTGGTGGGAGGGGGTCAAAATTAAAAATAGGCAAAGCGGCAAGCTAAATTCCAACAGCAAGAGGTAGGTATTGTGAAGAAATAGAGTTATGGGATAGAGTGAGTGGAAGGAAGGGAGACTCTCTCAGAGGACGCCATTCTGGCTGGGGCTTAAATGGTTAGAAGGTGTTAGCCATGTGAAAGACTGGGGAAAGAGCGCTCTAGGTAGAAGGAATGGTGACTGCAGAATCTCTGCAGCTTGAGTGATCAAGGCAGAGAGAACTTCCCAGGACATAGAGAGCCTGAGGGGCTAGCTGTGCATCAGGAGTGGGACAGGTGGGCAGTGACTGGTCCCGTGGTGTTTCTTGCCAAAGGTAAGGAGTTTGGATTTTATTCTGAGTTACCTGGGAAGTCATTGGAAGGTGTTAAACAAGTGAGTGTTATACTGTGTTTTAGATTTTACAGAGTTCACTTAGCAGCTGTACAGAAAATGGACTGAAGGATGACAAGGGTGAAATTAGGAGATGTAGAAGTCTACTGCAAGGATCCATGTAAGTGGCAACTGACCAGGGTTAAAGCAGTGAGATGGAGAGAAGAGGTCATGGCTCTGTTTTGGACTTGCCTTTGAAGTGTGTGTGTGTGTGTGAAATCAAGGGTATTGTGGTCACCTCAAGACTTGGCAAGTAAGCAGCCCTAAATAAGTGTATGATGCATTGAAAGCATGTGTTTCTCTTTATTTAAAATGATCATCTCTCCAAATAATGATTTAATAACTACATAGCCTATACATCATGTGAGCTTAATGAAAGTGTTCTAAGAGGCTTTTCAACAAAATTGCATTTAGAAGTAAATATTTACTTGAGTATAACTCATTTGTGAAATTAAGTCATCTTTCTGAGGCATAAATTATTTTTTATTACTCAATTATTTTTGTAACTAGTGAGCAGCGTAATATCTATGGAATTATACAATATGAAGCCTTTCTAAATAATTATCTTATTTGGAAAACATAAACACAGACTTCTTTTTAAAAATGTGCAGTTACAGGCAAAACAAGTTTCTTAGCACCTCAAAAGCATCTAGAAAGTATATGTGCAGTGCCTGACTGGGTACAACTAGAAATCTCAACTATACTTCAATAAAAAAAAAAATATATATATATATATATATATATATATATATATATATATATATATATATATATATATATATATATATATTTAGAGAAAGAGAGAGAGAGGGAGGGAGGAAATCTTGGAAAATAAGGTAGCCATGACTTCTTCTGTGCTTTTTCCCTCAGTTGTAAAGCAAATTCCAGAGTCCTGGAATAAAATTCAATCTCACATATAGTCTTTTGTGCACTTTTCAGACTTACTGGTGACATCAAGAGGAATGATGTCTGCCCTAGAGGAGTTCCTAGGTTAGTGGAAAGCGAGAGACAGAGACAGGCAAGCCACTGACAATTGGGTGAGATAAATGCAAACTCAGGTGCCGCTATGGGAGTCCAGAAGGGCAGCCAGCTCATCGAGGAGTGGGTGAGGGATATAGTCAGGGGTCTAAGGGAAAGCCTCCTTGCGGGCTGCAGGCAGAATTAGAATCTTGAAGGATGGGCAGGAGCTATGCAGATGAAGGGAGAGGGGAAAGACAGAGAGAAAAACCTGGGCAAGGGCTGGGAGGTAGGAAAGCCTAAAGTGGAGGAACTGTGATGGAGGTGAGGAGGGCCATAGCATCTTGTGAGGTGGGAGCCCACCGAGTCGCAGAGGGTCTTGCCTGCCATGCTAAAGGACCTCATTCTGAGGACCACAGGCAGCTCCTGAAAGGGAGTAGTAGGCAGCAAGAGGAATGAACGGATTGGCTTTTTGCAAAGATTTATCTGTTATCAGTGTGGAGGGTGAATTCAAGGCCAGGAAGAAAAGATAGGAGGCTGCTCGGCCCTCACACAGGCAAACTGAAGCTCTGGGGTTGGGAGGGAGAATCAGGAAGTAGCGTAAACAATGGGAATGTGAAAGGAGGGTGATGAAGGAGGAGACAAGGCTGGCTTAGATTTAGGCTAAACTCAGATTACTTTATATTTTAACAACAACAACAAAAAAGCAAGTAGGCCACTGATGTGGAGGGTCTCAACCTTAAATAACTACAAAAGACAACAGCATCATATTTCCAGTCTAAGATTTTTTTTTCTAATTTAACTCTTGTATTTTATATATGAGATCCACGTCCCATGAATGCCATTTTACATTTGTTAGTGTTGTTTGATGCTAGTTCGCGGGTTTGGAGATTTTTTTAAAATGGAATTTCTGTTGCCTCCTAAGCATTTTGCCTTATCGAAAGTCTGTTCACTCACATCCCCACTGTTGACCTCCATACGGCATCCTGAGCGATTATCTAAAAATACAGATCTGATATTGACTCACCTCTTGCTTAAAAATGTTCAGTGTCTTCCTGCTAGGAGAAAATTGAAAAAATCCTGTTCTAAAAGGTCTAGCCCGGTGGTTTTCAGTCTTGATTGTGCATTAGAGTCACCTGGGGACCTTTTAAAAATTATTTCGTCCACAGTGTATTTCACACCAACTATTATGATTTCTGCCTGTGGGATCTGGGCACCGATACTTTTTCAAACCTCCCTCCAGTGATTTTTTAGGTGAAGCCACTGAAATACCCTCTTTCAGCTCTCCACCAAGTCTTAACACTTCTCTCCCTCTTGAAAAAATGCACTTTGACCATGAGAAGACTCCTTGCAGTTCTGTACCTTAGGGCTGGAATACCTCATTCTGGGTCTGGCTAAATCAGATGCATACTTAGTCCCAGCCTAACTTTTTTAGGATAAAGGCCTTCTATATACCCTTCCCTATCTAAGTTATCTCCCTTCTGTTTTACTTTTTATGAGCCTTAGTTATTTTATTTCATTGTGTCATTTAGCATAGTGTGTAATTATATACGTAACTGCATGCTTATTTACTAAATGTCCGTCTTCCCTGATGGATGTCAGGCTCCTTGAAGACAGGGACCAGGCTGGTCTGGCTGACCTCACTTTCAGCACACACCCCAAGGCCTAGCCCACCACAGGTGCTCTGTGGTGCCAGTGTCACAGAGGACAGTGGCTGGTCCAGTAGCAGTTAGCTGTGCCATTTACCAGCCTGTTGATAATGGGAAAATCATTGATCTCCTTGAATCTCAATATGAAGCATGGATAACAATCATTATCTTGCCCACTTGAGTTGTTTGATATCCAAGTAAGATGATGGATCAGAATGTAGAATGTGTACCATAGGGAGTTACATAAATATCAGTAAGATTGCCAATGCTTTCCAATCATTATCAGCTCAGCCCATCTGTAAATGGGTTCTATTTTCTTTAATAGATCAGAAAAATATTTCAGAGAGCTCAAATCATTTGCTGTAGACACCAAAGTTGCCAACTTGCAGGCAGAGAGTAACCAGATCCTAGCACAGCCTAACTCTTCTTCCTCCCCTCCTCCCCTTACCCCATCTTCCCTCCTCCCATCTTCCTTCTCCCTTGGCTCCCCATTGCCTTAACTCTCACCCCTGTCCTCCACTTAATTACTTTTAAACGCCACTAATCCTTGCTTGACCTCATCCCCCAAACTTTTCTGTACTAAAGGACCATCTCCTACAACTTGCTGCTACAGGAAATTATTTAATAGTGCCCAGTGTGCTGCTGAGAGCCAAGGCAGCTCCCCAAAATGGCAATGGAAACCAGAGACCCAGGGGGATCTGGGGCTTTCGCAGCCTCCAATCATTCAGGCATTTTCCTCTTAAGCTAGAAGAGCAAGGAATGATGAAGCGGCAGAGGACTCAATTCACAAATGGGATTTATTTTAAGATCCTGACTTGTTTTTGAGGGGGAGAGAGAGGAAGCCTAAAAACAACATTCATTCAGGAGACACTTAGCATTTACTGCAATCAGAGCTAGCATTTGTACAAGCACGTTATCAATTTCTATCTTCATCTTCTTATCTGATCTGAACAACAGCTCCATGAATCCCATTTTAAAAAGAAAAACAACTTTTCTTTTTAAATGTGTAAATGTGTCCAGGTCACAGAGCTTGGAGGTGGTGACGATGTGACTGGAAATTCTTAAGTCAAGTCTTGGGATTTTTTTCCATTGTAGCAAGCTACCAAACACTAAGGAGGTTAGAAGGGAGAGTCAAAAATTTAGGAGGCACTTTTGAATTGCTCCTTCGGCCTGGGCTGCCCCCATTACCACTACCCAGTCCTCCTGGTGACCGCCACTTCTTGGAAGAGTTTTGCTTCTTTTGAGAACTGTTCCCTTATTTGGGGCCGAGTTCCCCTCCCCTTCCTCTGTGCTACCTCCCTAGTGCTCCTGTTGTCAGTCATTCCATGTTCCTTCTCCCTTCCTTTCCTGGAGCGTTTTTCTGTGAGTGAGCACCTTCTGCCTCGTTGGATGCTGCAGATTCTGATCCCGCATCAACTGAACCTCTCCCTTGTCTTCCACTCTGGCCCCTTCTGTCAGTTCTCTGAATTGTACATAATCAGCTGGAAATCAACCAAGGAGTGGATGCCACTCTTCTTCTACCTGCCTCTTCCCAAAGCCCTGGGGATCCCAATGCCCAGGGATCCATCTCGACAAGTTGCCAAATATTGCTAGGGATATACATATACAAAAATGCGTCTGTTGTTTGTCTGAAATTCAAACTAAACTGGGCACCATGTTTTGGTTTTTGCTAAATCCGGCAACCATAATCCCAACTCTTCCCTTTCCTGGGGGCCTAGGCAGTGGGGAGGAGTAGTGGAGAGAGGTTCTGTGGGCTGGGCCACAGGAGGCTGCTCTGGTCCTGGCTCTTCTGTATGCTCTCTGTGAAGCCTCAGTGGAGTCTTTGTCCCCCTCAGTGACTCAGTTTCTCCACCTATACAGTGGGATCTTAAATCCGGGGGTCTCTGAGGACGTTCCTGACTCTTGTCCTCTAGCAGAGGAGAGAGGACCTCTCTTTTCCATGCTCCTACTACCTCGCTCAGATGGTAGGAGGGGGCGGTTATTTAATTATGGAACATACTTCCACTAGATAGAAACTTCTAAGTGCAAGGATTGTTTTGTATTCGTGGGCAGTATGGTACAAAACAAAGTAAGACTTTGACATCCTGAGTTGAACACCTGGCAACACCATTGACAAGTTACTTAACCTGTGTAAGCCTCAGTTTCTGCATCTTTTTATAGTTGGAGTGTTGGTATAAGTTCCTAGTACCCTCTCTAGAACAATAACCATAGCTATTATCAGTGAATTTGGATTTCCAAGCCTGGCAAAGGTTCTGACCCAGAATTGGTACTCCAAGTATTAGATTAAAAAAAAAAAGTTGGGGACGTAAACTTAAAGGTTAACTAGTCATTATCACCAAAGGATGCCTGGAACCTTTGTGAGAGGATTCCAATAGTCCCACCTCTGGTGGGATTCATGAGAAGTCAATTACCTTAGAGCCCATGAGCAGGCTTATAGTCAGCCCTGGGGTGGGAATGGCCTGAGGCCCTCTTCCAGTCTTGGTCAATCAACTCAGAGTAATAGATCTTCAAGCAGGGGACTTCTCCCAACTGTCAGAGCCTGGCTCCAGTGCACAAACTCCAGGCTTAGGATGGCTGGCCACTTCCAGGCAGTTGGAAGCGTCCGATGAATCCTTGGCCTTAGCATATAATATGTAGATGAGGAAGCAGGAAGCATAATTTATTCTTTGGGGACTTGATGAGTGGATATATTGTCCAACTTTCTGATTGAAATGCCAACTGCAGAAGATAGGTTGAGTCCTAAATCGGAGGGAGCTGAGAGTGAAAGCAAATCCGGGGAGAAGGGTGGAAGAAGTTGAGAAAGAGGGGAAGAGCTGGCATCCAAGAGGGCCAGCACCCAGGTATGCTGGGCTGTCTGTCTGCCTGAAGGGATAGCAGAGAGGCAGCCTGGTGGAGCCGGGGGAGCACTCATCTTTCAATGGGACAAGTTGTCTCAGAACAGAGCTCAGGCCCCCTGGAAGGCACCATGCCACTACTAATAATAACAGTAAAAGCTAACATTTATTGAGCACTTACTATATGCCAGGCATTGTGCTGAGTACTTGCCATGGATTTTGTAATCTAATCATGATGACTGCTCTCTGAGGTATTTACTAATAGCAGGACTCACATTTAGCTGGTATGGCTGGGTGTTGAAACATTGAAATCATTTAAATCCAGCTAGTAAATAGCTGCTGACCTGATCTCCCTGAGTGGCTTCCCACCCTCCTGGACGCCTCTGCCCCTCCCAAGAGGCAGGAAAGCAGGAGGCCATTCTGAGGGGTCTGTGCAGGCTACCCTGGCTGATCCATATTTGTTATATGGTTGTGGTACACTGAGTAATGGCTCCCAAAGATACCTGGGGCTCATCCCTGGAATCTATGAATGTTACCTGATATGCGTCAAGAGACTTTGCAGGAGTGATTAAGTTAAGGATTTTGAGAAGGGGAGATTATCCTGGATTATCCTGTGGGCCCTAAATATAATCAGAAGTGTCTTCATAGGAGGAGACAAAGGGAGATTTGACACAGAAGGCTGAAGGTGGTGTGAGGACAGAAGCAGAGCGAGATGCTACTGGCTTTGAAGGTGACAGAGAGGCCGCAATCCAAGGAGTACAGCTCTGGAGGCTGAAAAGGGACAGGAAATGAGTTCTTCTCTAGAGCCTCTGGAGGGAGCACAGCCCTGCAGACATCGTGGTTTGGTTCCAGACTGCAGACTCCTGGCCTCCAGAACTGTAAGCAAATAAACGTTTGTTTTTGAAGCCTCCAAGTTTGTGATAATTTGTTAGATCAGCCCTAGGAAACTAATACAGTTGTCCTGACTAATCACAGTCTAGCTGAGGAGACTAGAGCTTGATGGTCTGGTTTTGAATTTAAGGTGCTGACTCTAGTACCCATGTTTGTAAGCACTAAACTGGCTTCCAGTAATGCTGCAAGAAAATTGTCACTACATCACTTTCAAGATGAGACCGATCATAGAGGCTTAGAGAATTGTATAACTTTGTCTGAGGTCAGAGCTTTGTCTAAAGGACAGAGCGGGGGCTTGGAATGCAGGGGGATCTCGTTCTGATGAGTTCTGTGTTACACCGTCTTCCTGCCCTGTGGCCTGGGCGAAATCAATGGTTGCAACCTAGAGATTTGTGGGTATCTAGAATTCAGTCCAGATCACCAGTTGCTGGCCTCTCAAGGTGCAGCACGTCTCCCACTCGTGCTGGAAGCAAGGCTGTAGGTATTCATCTTGGCCAGCGGGGTGGCTTAGGTATGCAGGTGGAGAAGCAGCCTGGGCCTGCCACAGGGGCTGCTGCGGGGAGCTGCGAAAACCGGGGTGGGAGGAGGAGGTGGCCCTGTCTCAGCCAAGCCACATGCTGCTCCTGAGGAGCCTGCCTTCTGGATTCGGCAATATCCAGAAAAGTCAGCGGGAGGACGCTCCTTGGGCTGGCAGGCAGGCTGAGATGCACACCACAGAGGGACCCGTGGGGTGTCCGTTAGCCAAGGCTTTCCTGGCCAGCTGTGGTTAGTTTATGCCAGCGCCTCCATTCAGTCCTGGATTCTGTGAGAGGCTTCCTCGGGCCAGATCACTATGCAGAGTTTCTGGTCAGGCCAAAGGATGAATGCTGAACCTCTGTGGTCTACGAGAGGCTGTGCAAAGTAGAAAGTAGTATCCTGGGCCCAAATGAATGCTTTCTTCTCCCTGCACAACCTGTTGCTCTTGGTAGTTTTCTCCAGATTATTCACGTCTGTGAGGCAGTGTAAGACAAGGACCAAAGGAAGGAGACCAGTTCCTGAGAGGGCAGAGGAAGGTAGGGCTGCATCTCGTTGGAGCACTGGCGTGTATTCCCCAGGGATATAAGCTGAGCCTTGAAAAATGAATTGGGCCTGTGGTGGGTTGAATTGTGTCTTCCAAAAAGACATGCTGAAGTCTTAACCTCAGGTACCTATGAATGTGACCTTATTTGGAAATAGGATCTCTTTAGTTGTGATCAAACTAAGATGAGGTCATTAGGGTGGCCCCTTAATCCAACATGACTGGAGTCCGTATAAGAAGAGGACAGTGCCATACGAAGGCACAGAGACAGACAGACACACAGGGAAGAAGGCAATGTGGTGACAGAGGCGGAGGCTGGAGTGATGCGGTTGTGATCCAGGGAACATTAAGGATTGTGGGCCCCACCAGATGCCAGGAAGAGGCAAGGATGGATTCTACCTCTTAGAGAAAGCAGAGCCCTTCTGACACCTTGATTTCAAACTTCTGGCCTCCAGAACACTGAGAGAATAAATGTCTGTTGTTTTAAGTCACCTAGTTTGTTGTACTTTGTTCTGGAAGCCCTGGGAAATGTACATACCTTGAAGTAGCTTATTCTTTTTCATGTCTCCTTTAGACCTGGTTCAGGACCTACCACACAGAGGCTCCAGCTAAGGTTGAAAGTGGAGATGTAGGAAGAGTCATAAGGTGCAAAGGCCTAGTGGCTGGAAGATTTGGATCATGTTTGAGGGAAAAATGAATTTGCTGGCACAGCAGCCAGCCATGGTGAATAGGCAGCCCAGGTGAATAGGCAGCCCAGGGCCAGATTGTGACAGGCCTCATTCCTAAGCCAAATACAGTGTTCCCAGCTTCGGACTTCCTCTTTCCCAGAGCAGTAAAGCATGTGAGTCTCACATAAATTACCACGAAGACAAAACATCAGAGCCAACCTCTCCCTTCCCCAAACCGTACACAGACACACTGCAGTTTTTGTGAAAATCCCTGCTTCCCTGTTCTGAAAAGTTGATGAGCTCCCTAATCTCTAACTACAGTTGGAACAAACTGAAAGGCAGATGCAAGAGTCAGCATGATGTATATCAAAAGATGTCTTTCAAAATAGTAAAACCTTGTTTGGACGCATGTTTTAGCATGAGAGTCAAGTGCACCTGACTTTGGAAGAGTTAAACCATAAGAAAGATGGGGTCTGCAGGGAAGACCCTCTGAACCATAATTACCGCATCACTTTGGCTTGGGGTGGAGGTGGAAAAGTCGAACAAATCCCCAGGCTCAGGAATGTTTATGAAGATACCCACAAGGAGCCGTGGAGCAACAGTTGTCCCTCCATCCCCCTGTCAGGGGACTGTACCTCTTGAGGGAGGAGTCGGGGCAGGGCAGGAGGCCAGAGTGCTCAAGGAAACTCAGAGGTGTGGAGAATGAGCTTTGCATCCCTTGAAACCTCGACATTATGCCTGTGTGTGTCTACGTGACACCATCCTGGGCGAGGGAAGGCTCAAGTGGAAGGTGTGGGAAGGGGAGAGGAACAGCCTTCAAATCCACATCAAGATGGTAAAGGCTGTGAAACATGGAGAAGGAACCAGGTCAGAGGAACCACCAGGGTTAGAGTCAGAACACATGGGAATTTTTAGCTTTGCCATAAATTTGTGGACCCTTTTTGCAAGCTCCTTCTGTTTTCAGGCATCAGTTTGTCAGCTGGACCAAAAAAAAAAAAAAAAAGTGCATGTGTATATGTGTCATATATATCATATGAAATATATTGTATCTATTTACATATATAATATATGCAAACATATATCTATAGTGTGTATGTCATATATATTCCTCTAAACCCAGAGCTAAGGTTATGATCTCGGGGACAGGGGCCTGACTGAAATGTCTCTGAAAGAAAATGTATAGACAGTTCCTTAACCGGACATTGATAGAACAAATGTCCACCGATGAGCCTATGCCTGAATGAAAACAGAGTAACCTGGTCCATCACTGCACGCTCCCGAGCCTCTCAAGGAGCAGTCTGTTTTTCATCCTGACATTTGCCATCACTTTGATGTGGCCTGAGAGCAGTGCTGGTGAGATATATAGAAAAATGATTAGATTCCCACAGGCCTCTCAGGAGGAGGCCATTCTAAGGTGAAGTGGTGGTGTCCTGAGAGCTGGGAGGCAGAAGAGGGTGCCCCCAGCCCCACTATGTCTGGGTGGGAGAGGGAGGAGGAAGTAGGACACTAGCCTTTGCATAGGAGGCAGCCTTCCCTGGGCCCTTGTCTCCTCACGCCTCGTCTGCTGCCAGCTGAGCTCTGGGCCGAGTTGGGGGGTGGTTCCCAGAGCTCCATCATCAGTCCACAGCTCTTCCCTGCGTTTACTGTCCCCTGCTGCTTTAACCACCTCCTGCACCATGCTGAGGGCCCCTAGGTCTGTGTCTCCAGGCTGCCCCAGGCTTGGTTATCTCCACCAAATGTCTCAGAGGATCCTCAAACGCAACATGTTGAAAAGCAAAGTCAGTATCCCTGTCCTCGGACCAGTTTTCCTTTCTCAGTAAATGATGCAATCTCTACCTGGTCACCCAAGAGAGAAACGGGAATTGTTCCGAGCAGCCTTCTTCTATCCTCCAGTGAACACTGAGTCCTGACAGTTCTCCTCCTTTAGCATCTCTCGAATCTGCCCCCGTCTCCACCCTCACTCTGCGGGCTCCTGGCAGGCTCCTGACTGGTCTCCCTGCCTCTAGACTAATTTTCTCCTCCCTTTTCCTATAGACCAGGGGTCAGCATTTTTTGTCTGTAAAGGGCCCGGTGGTGAACATTTTTGGCACCGTGGGCCCAATCGTCTCCATCACAACTACTCATCGCTGCTGCTACCGTGCGAAAGCTGCACAGACGATACGCAGGAGGGTGAACGGGAATGTGTTCCAAGCAGACTGTATTTACAGACAGGTGGAGGGCCAGATTTGTCCCACAGGCCATAGTTTGCTGGCCCTTGCCCTACACTGGGGTCAAAATGATCTTTCTAAAAGTCAGGTCCAATCATATTTGCTTGTCTTACTTAAAGTCCTTCACTGCCTCCCTGTCAGCTCCAAGCTCTTCCCAAAGCCCAGTGGATCTGGCCCCTTACCAGCTGTCACACTGCAGGTGGCACTGTGCCCCCTGTAGTGTTTGCAATACTATCGTATTTGCAGTTCCCGGAACATATGGTTCTGTTTGTCAACGCCTACCTTTGCATGCCTGTCCCTTCAGCCTGCACAATTGTTTATCTTCCTTCCACCAAGTTTCTGAGAATGCTTCTCATTTCTGTAGATGCGACCCAAGTACTCTCCTTTCTTGACTTCATTCATTCATTCCTTCATACGTGTATTCATTTAACATTTATTTACAAGCCACTTGGTGAGCAGTTCCTGTGTCCCAGGAAAGGCCTAAACAGAGCACGCTAAAATGGGAATGGGACCTGGAAACTACTTGGCATGGGCTTCATATGGGTAAACTGAGGCTTGAGGCATTTTCTTCAAGCGAGAATACTTACAGGATCATGAGAAGTCACTTATATAATTTTAAATTTGTGTCCCATAACTGGAACACATTGTCCAAGGTGCACTGTAATTCAATTTTTAAGAAATAGTTGAGTTATTCTGTGACTAACAGAATAACATTGTATTCTGGGTTTAGAACATTCTTTTATTACATGCAGACATTTAAAAAGCAGCATAAATTTTGTAATCTCTTTCTGGCAGTGCTTCACTTTGAATTGTATTACAAGTGTAAAATAAACAAATATGGTCCCCTCTGGAGTCCCAAGAGGCTATGGGAGAGTGGTGTCACAGGGGAGTGTTTAGGAAGGACATGTTTTGAGTTGCTTTTTCCTAATCTGTGACAGTCTCCTCACCAAAGCCAGGCCAAATAAACCTGCAGTCACCAAAACAAGCAACATAGGGCTTATTTGAAAATAGAGCTTTAGTCCTATTCCCATTCCATGCAGGTGGCTGTCCCTAGACAGTTCCCCGGTGGAAATTTTACAAGTGTCACTACCCAGAGCTGAGCACTGTTCTAGATGCTGAGCATTCGGTGCTGTCCAAAAGAGACAAGGTGATCCCGCCCCCAGAGCGTTCATCACCGCGTATGTCGCAAGTAGATAAACAAGACAGCATAAGCTATTAATGATGAAAGAAATTATACAGGTGATGTGACATAGGGACAGATGGGAGTGAGAGAGAAAGACCAGACAGAGCCACCGAGCAGATTCACTTTAGATGGAGTGGCCACAGAGAGGTTTCTTGAATAGTGTACGCCCTGACTGTGCTTCCAGTATGCTCGGCTAACTTGGTGATGAAGCCTGTCACGTTCCATTTATTTGTGTGTCTACTCCTCTCCCTGCCCCTGTGGACCCTGTGCCCCTGTCGTCAGGAGACGCCACGCTGAGTGCCCCTGCATCCCTTGTGCCTGGGGCCCAAGAGCTGCTTCATTAGAATTTGCTGAATGAGTACATCAAGTTGCACTCCCCAAGTGCTGCCTGCATTTTTACCACTAACTGCAGTAAGTGATTTTGGGAGACCAGCAGAGCATCAGGGCAAACCTTGAGGTTAAGCTCAGTGGCAAGCCCACTTCAAAGGCAGATGACTGAAGACAGACAGTAATACATGTGCCTTAAATTTGCCTTAGCAATTATGAGCAACCGTCTTCTCGACAAGCGCCATTGGAGTTTCACCAATCATCTAAATGCCTGAAAAATAGCCCAAGACACTGAAAAACACAGAAAAAATGGGGCTGGGTCTAGCTGGTTGTGGTGATGCCTCTAAATAAAAATAGTCACTCCATGGCCTAGTCATCTGTGAAAGCTGAAGCCCTCTCAGTTCTGATAGGAGAAAACACTGGGTTTTAAATCCTACTTTTCAGACAAAAATTATTTCTTACATATTCTTTATTTCCCAATCATGAAAGGAAGACTCATTTACTAGAGAACACTGGAAAAGTGTGGAAAATTGCCAAGTCCCTCATCGAGTGGTCTGGAACATTTCCTTCCGGTCTCTGAGCAATACGACTCACGCTGACCACGGTCAGAAATCAGGAGGACGGGTAGGGAAATACCATCTCTCTCTCTCTTTTTATTGTGGCAAAACACACATAGCACAAAATGTACCACTTTAACTATTTCTAAGTATACAGTTTAATGGCATTAAGTACTCACCATGTTGTTTAACCATAACCAATATTTATTTCTAGAATTCTAGAATTCATCATCCCATACTGAAACTCAGTTCCCATGGAACAGTAACAATCCATCTGCCCCCCTTCCCCAGCTTCTGGTAACTTCTATTAGAACTTTTTATCTCTATGAGTTTGCCTATTCTAGGCGCCTCATATAATGTGGAATCATAGAATATTTGTCCTTTGTGTCTGGCTTAGAATAATGTCTTCAGAATTCATCCGTGATGTCACAATGTGTCAGATGTCCTTCCTTTTTTAAGATTGTTAAACTGATTAAACAAGGAGGCCCTTAGACTGGGGTGCCTTTAACACCTGCATGGCCTTTGTAAGCAAATTAAAACCCTAGCCTATAAATGCCTCAAAGTTAAGAAACTGAAACATAAATTACAGTCAATCACAAACAAGCTTTCCTCCAAAAGACAAATGCTTAAGCTATAGCATTTATCAATATATCAAATAATCGCTTTGTGTCACACTTTCTCTGTGAAAGTCTTTCCATTAGCTACTGTCAGTGGAGCATCCTGACCACTTCTGGTTTGGTGCTGCCCAACTGGAATCAAGTTTTGCTCAAATAAACTCTTAAAAAATTGTAATATGCCTCAGTTTAGCTTTTAACTGGGGTGAATAATACTCCATTTTATGCATATACCACATTTTGTTTATCCATTCATTCATTCATCAGTGGACATTAAGGTTTTTTCCACCTTTTGGATATTGTGAATAAGGCCGCTATGAACATGGGTGTGTAAATATCTACTTGAGCCCCTGTTCTCAGTTCTTTGGTGCATATACCTAGGAGTGGAACTGCTGGATCATATGGTAATTGTGTGTTTAGCTTTCTAGAGACCTGCCAAATGGTTTTCCACAGCTGCTGTACCATTTTACATTCCCACCAGCAACGCACAAGGATTTCACTTTCTCCATACCCTGACCAGCATTTATTACTCTTTTCATTGTTTGATCCTATTGGGCGTGAATTGGTATCTCATTTTAGTTTTAATTTGCATTTCTCTCATGTATGTCTTTTTTATGGAGGAGGAGACTAAGTCAGAGCAAAACTAACTTATTCAAGATCAAGCAGCTGTTAAATTGTAGACCAAAACCCAATTTCCTCTGACGCTATGCTTTTAATTGCCTTGCTGGTTTGCTTCCCTTTAGATCAGAAATGCTTGAGGTGGCTAGTGGTATAGATCAGAAATGGTTTTTAGCAAGAAGCCGCCCATTAAGTGGGAGAGCCCTCAGTTATACAGACCTACATCATACCATTCATTTAATGGATGCTCGAAGATCTCTCAAACTTTAAGGCAGTGCTTTGAAACTTGAGGTGAAGAACCAGTTGTATTTCCTTAATTTTCAGTTCATTACATAAGATGTTTTTGTAAACCCACATTAAAAATGAATTACTAGAAAAAGAAAAAAGACATTCATAAAACAAAAACATAATAAAAGACATGCGTAATACATAATATCTTGTTATTTGATTCACTGCAAAGCATTACTCTGTCAAATAGCTGTAAACATTTACTTCCTTTCAGTTCTGTACTTACTGCAGATCAGTGAGAGTGCACAGACACAAGTTATATGTTGAGGGAGGAGCATGATCCTACAGGAGAAGACACACGTGTTGAATTTTGAAGAATACATGTGAGTTGGGTCTTGTTAATATGGAATTCCCAGGCCTCCATTGTTCCCATCTTTTTTCTTGAGGAACTAGGACCTAGAGCATGTGGCAAATTCCGTGAGCATTAAAATTTGGCTGCCAAGAATTGATGTAGTAAAATTAAAATAGAATTTGGAGTCAGGCTGATCTAGGGTTAAATTCTAGAAGCCGTTTGTCCCAGGTGAGTGGCCTTGAGCAAGTCAATTCTCTTTGAACATTATTCTGTCACCCTAAAAGATGAGGCTAGAAAGTCCTATCTTTTAGGGATGCTGTTGAGATGGCATGTCATATGAAAACAAATATATGTATGTACATGCATGACTGGGACATTATGCTCTACACCAGAAATGGACACAATGTGACTGACTATACTGAAGTTAAAAAAAAAAAAAAAGATGAAATGTCATCAAATACATAGATAACTTAGCATAGTGCCCAGTCTGTCATAGCCACTCAACCAAAAAATGGCAGTCTCTTCCCTTTTCCCTTGGCAGGGCTCTGGCAGCTTTCAAAAGCTGCCAGCGGAGTACCAGACCACAGCAGTCTAAAAATGCGTCCTCTCTTAATTACTGTTTGGTTTGGAGGGAGACTGACTCATCTTTAGCCTCAGGAGCAGCAGGTCCTGGTCAGGAGAGAGGCAATGCTGGGTCACTGGACAAGCCCTGGAACTCTGCCTCTTCCCAGCATGCTCCGGGCTGCTGCCACAGCGGGGCCATTCAAACTCAGCAAAGCAAAAATGCTGTTAACATGTCATTTTATTTGAAAAGGTGGCCTTTGGAAGAGCCAAATCAGGGGTTCTTACAAAGCAAACTCAGTGTTTCCCATTATCCTGGCTTTTCTTCAAAAGAATCAAGTGCTCTACTGAAGACTCCAGCACCATCACTGAAAATCTGTGAAATCCTGCTATCCCAGGGCCTTGGCGAATAAGTCGTATTCCCCATCCTCTCCTTTTTCCTTTTGGCAGGACTTTGTTGGACATAATGCATAGTAGATGTTTGGTTTGGATCTGGGATTAAATTCTAAATCCATAATGCTAGCTCTGTGACCTTGGAAGAATCCTATATAAAATGGGTCTCTAATCATCATTATCGTGCAAAAATTCATGTTTTTGAAAGAAAACATTTTCTCTCTCCATTTCCTCTTCCTAAGTGGAAAAGGGCAGATGGGTTTTAGGTATACCCAAATGTTTCGGGGCTCATGGCTTAGAGAGCAGAGTGTCGGGGATGTTCTGCTTCTGGTCTAGAGTACCAAGGTTATCTCTGGCCCGTTGGAGCATAAACTTCTGCTGTTTAGAGGGCATATATCAAGGCCTAGTTTGGCTACCTGCACACCTCATAGTTTGCAGTCCTGAAATGTGAGCATAATTGCGGAGTTTTGTGTGGCTGAGCAAAGAAGTAATTTGTTCATCATCCTTTAAAGGAGCTCCGAACTTATACCATTAACAAGGAGCCTGTGTTTATCTGGAATCTTTCTCTGAAAAATTTATAGCTCAGCACAGGCCTGGAAAAGAGAGACAAGGAATGATGGGGACCACATGGCCCTAGAAATTCAACTGACTTCATGCTCACTGTATGTAAGATGTGTTTTTCCTCTTTCTTCAGTGGACTAGCCTTTCAGCATGCCTTCAGGAGAGGCCACGTGTCAGCCTGCTCCTGGAGGTAGCACCCACGCAGAATGCACTCAGTACCACCAGCACTGGACCAGTGCTCCGAGGAGCTCAGCAAGGTGCCTTACCCTGGCACCATCCTCATCAGCAGTTCACACCTTTCACACATTTGTGATTTCACTATGTGCTCAGCTGTTTTGTCCTCGTCTTGATGCCCAAAGAGCTTTCGGTTTCTTGGTGAAAACCTTGATAACCTGGCTAAGCCGCCTCAGACTGCCTTCTGTAGTATCCCTCCTACTTTGATCTTAACTTCAGAATCCTTTCCACCACAGAGCTAGCTGTCGTACAAGCAGCCGTCCACCTGGATTTTACCCCATGCCCAGCATAACTTGTCCATCTTGGATACATATTGGGCTGGTGGGATTGGAGGTAGAACACGTCTCTTGAAATCCAATCAAGGATATATTAGGAGACTGAGTGTGGTTGTGAGAGGATATGTATGGAAAAGAAAAGTCCCTTCTGTTTTTAAATTAACTGTAGGACTAACCATAAGTGGGTCTTGAGTTCTCCTCTATTTATCTTGTTGACTGATCTGTAACTTTTTAGGAAACAGGCCTCTGAAAACATGTTCTCTTAAAATCGTAAGGACAGAGCTGATTTTCCATTTTCTGTGCTACAGGAGGAATACAGGCCTGGGTGACCTAGAAGGGCATGTAGCCCCCAAGTCCTTGATATTTGTGTCTTGAATTTATTATGATAATGACACAACTGGTAGGACGTGTACCACTGGAAAGATGCAAAACAGTCACCGTGGGACGAAGGGCTTTCATAACCGTTGTTAAGGATCTTTAGGCAAATTTATTCCCATAATTCGTGCAATTTTTTTTTTTTATCACCTGGGAACCCGGGGCAACTGAACAAACAACTAAAACTAAAATCATTCTGTAGGAAAGCGGGCTTGTGCTTGGAGGGCTGTACAATTCAGGGGGGAGAAAATAGACTTTAGACTGAACTTTTTTACATGTAGCAGGACAAAGGAAAACAAAAGTTCATTTTTAAAGAACTTTAAATGCCTATTTATGTGTTTTAACGGAGTTAATCTTTGGAGGAATATTGCTGTTTCATTGTAAAAATATTTTGATGAGGCTAGTGGTTATTCAAAGATAAGGCCTTGGACCTAAAGTGGAGGGCAGAAGTTAAGAGAGAAGGAAGATAAATTGCTCTGCATATAAAGTAAAAGGAGTCCTCATTAGGGAGAGAAGTTGTTTGATTGTTAACTGTGTTTTACATCCTCTGGAGGTAGAAACGCAGAGTCTGGAGCTCCCAGAGACAGAGTGGAGAGGAGACTCAGGAGGAGGGACTCGGGTATGATAGGAGTGGGTCCACAACATGGCAGCAGGCCGGTGATGGGACAGGCAAGGGAGGCGCAGAGGCATGGGTGCGGCTCAGACACGGCTCTGTACTAGTGCTGGGAAAGTCCTCACCACTTCTCCATCTTTATCCCAACTTAGATTATGTTGGGAGAGGAAGGAAAAGAGGAGGAGAAAACCTTGAGCTGACCAAGCTTTTATCTTGAATTGGCCACGTTTATGCAAAGAAGCTATTAAATTTGCCATGATTTTAATTAAATTTCTTTAAACTAGTTATTACTCCATCCTTCTTTGAGTCAGGGACTATGAAATTCACACCCACACTCATGAAGTCAGCTGAGTTTTCCAAACTGTGTGATTTCAGTGGTCATTTTGTTCCTGGGAGTTGATGACATGCTAGAGTGGCTTTCTGCCTCCATACTACCTATTTCTTCCCCATCACAGCCCCTTCCACATGTCTGCTCGCTGACTTTTCTCTTCTTCCTGAGCTCCATGAGGGCAGAAGGTCTGGAGACCATTTTCACAGTTGTATCACTGTCCTTAAGCAGAATGCTCAGGTTGTAGTGGATACTAAATAATTGTTTGTTGAATGAATGTCTGAAATAAGTAGGGGGGATTGGCCAGGAGGGGGCAGGGCAGTCAGAATGGGAGCAAAGGAAAGGATGGTCAACAGATCCTGTAGATGATGGAGGCCTTTGGATGGGTCAGTACAGCTGGATGTCCAGAAGCTAGCAGCATGCCTCAGGATCTGAAGACAGGAAGATGCAAGGTGGGATGGAGAGGGCACAAGGGAAGTTGCTATAATTCCATGTCAAGTACTCAGGGAGCTAGTAAATTTCTGATTCCCTCTGATTGGCTGTCAGCCTGGTGAAAAGTTATGGGGAGGGGAGAGGATAGAGCAGGCTGGTTTCGGTTCAAGGCATTAAAGTCTTTCAAACTCTGACTGAAGAGCAGGTGTGAGGCCAACTCTATGACTCTGTGAACAGTACTCTCATCCTGTCTAGCTGCAGTCATTTTCTTATCATTTTGAACTCTCCTTTAGAATGTTCTGCCAGTATGTGAAGCCAGAAACTCAGGGGAAACCAAGACCCTCTGTCACCAATCCTGAAACACCACCTGGATTATGTTACTCCCTCTTCCAACACCTTCAGTGGCTTCCTTTTGCCTTCATGATTTATTTTCAGGAGGTGAAGCTTGTTTAAGGTTTTTCACACAGTAGTTATGAGGCGTATTTGATGCGTCTCCAACAGAATAAACCTTCTTGAGTGGGAAGGTTGAGATTCCCCTATTCCCTGCGGATTCCATTAGGGAAGAGGAATGAGAGTGAGAATAGAAGCACTGGAAACAAAATCCTTGGTGGATGGAAGACAGTGGGAGACAGTTGCTGGGCAGACACTTGAGTAGGCTGTGTGAGAGTGAAAGGAAGTGGTGAGAGCTGACTTGTCTCTTGGCAGCTAACTTCCTCTTTCCTGTATCCTCGTCTTCCTGCTCAGCTCCTCTGTCTGGAGCCTTGTGTTGCTGTCTATCCCATTGTGAGTTAGTAGATAAGAAAATCTTCGGAACTGAGGCTGGCTCAGAGTTAGCACTGAATAGATGTTTGCCACTCTTTGCACTTACTCTGTTTTCTTCTTTCTGTTTCTTTCTGATCGTGTTTTTGCTACCTTTAATCAAGGTTTGAGTCAGCGTGCAACATGTCAAGGGAAATGTGAGATGAAGGTGGTGGCCAGGAGGTCTGCTGGGGAGATCAGTCCAAGGATGAGTCTGAAGGGAGGTTGGCTGAAGTATGGATAGAATTATCTGCCAATCAGAGAAAGAGATGTTCAAAGTGACTGTTTCTCTGTTGGAGAACTAAAGAAGCAGCAGCAAGAAGTAATCCTGTGACTATAGTAATAAAATAATGTGAACTAAGTGGAAAAAAAGAACAAAAACGTGAGTAAAACCATGGGAGAATTTTGCCTTCCAGATTTCTGAATAAACTTTCCTCGTGCCGTCAGGCTTAGGAGAATCCCCATGGAAGGCAGATGTGTGTGCAGTGACACCAGGCGGCTGGTCTTCCTGCCCAGAGACATCTGCCCACCCACCGGCACAAGGAGAAGGCTGAGCATGGTTCCTGGGAATGCTAGGGTGGGCTGAGTCATCCATGTTTGCTCTGGGGCTACATTCTTGAACATAATGTTGGTCAGGATGCCACCCTGCCCCACTGCCTGCGTGATGAGTCCTGCTATTTGGCTTAGCAGGGTATGTCCCTGCTCATTTCTCCAGCTGCAACTCTCGCACCCCTCACACACCCCGGTGTGTCGCAGGAATGCTGGTAAGCACCCAAACATACATCCTCTTTTCTACCTCCATGTCTGTGTACATATCATTTCCACCACCTGGATTTCTTTTCTCCTTTTTTTGCTTGTCAAGATCCTATCCATCCTTCAAAACCCAGGTCAAATGGATAGCAGTAAAATAACGTTCTTATTTATATTCTCTTTTAAATGTGTCTTGCGAGAGTCTTCTCTTATTTAGTAACTATTTATTTAGTACCTACTAAGTTCCAGGCACTCAGGGTAGGGGGTACCTATTGCTCACCTATGTTGTTCGTTGCAATCTCAGTATTTCCAGAACCTAACATAAGCACGTGCTCTGGAAGTACAGAAGAAGATGAATGAATGAATGAATGAATGAATGAAATGAATCACCTCCCCCAGGCTCTTCAGGTTCCCACCATAAATCTAATTTGATGTAACATGACAGTTTGAGTACTCTGAGCCCCAAGAGAAAGTAGTGACATCTTTCTCTGGGATTCCCTGGCTACCTATAATTTTATATAAGTTGGAGAGTTCTGTGCAGTTCTCTGGAGGAGAATGCTCTCTGATGATCATCCAGTCTTTTCTCTTCTGAACTTGTATGTTCCTGTGGTTCTGGAGGTTGAAATAAAGTAGTGACATCATGAGTCTTAGCAGGCCGTGGATGAGCTGCTTGGCCTATGCCCCACCCAGGGGAAGGCTGACCACTCAGAACTGCCTTGCTGCCTGTCTGTGTCCTGTTGTCAAACTCAGACCAAGGCTGGAGCAATTAAGGTTTTTTTCTAAAAGTACTCTGTACCAATTTCAAAGGCAACTCTCAGAATGGGATTTGAGGAATAAATAGGCCTGCCATATAATCACATTCTCTTCTTCTTTGGGACGGACATAATGAGCTCCTGTTTTGATCCAATGATGAGTAGCTTGGTCCATGTGCTTCCAGGCTCTTGGCTGTAATTAGAACATTTCTATAAAGGGTGACTGTGAATCAATAGGACTGATGTCTTCTGACCAGCACACCTGAACGTAGGTATCAAAATGATGGTCTGCACCATTGAGATGGTCCTCTTCTGGAGAGCGGTGTTCTGCACAGAGCACTTCACGGGGAGGGAGGAGTACTGGGCACCAGCTCAGCCATTTACCAGAGGGTTTCATTAGGTAAATCACCCATCTCCTCCTTTGTGAAAATGCAGATAATGCTCACTTTGCAGGGATGTTTTAAGATTCAAATGAGGCAATGCAGATACAGATCCTGGCATATAGAAGACAGTTAATATATGTGAAATTCCTGTGTTTCTTTGGAAACCGTGTGTTCTTCGTACCAATGTTACCTTTGGAGCCTCTCCTTGAAAATGACTAACAGAGTCATATGTCAAGCGACAATACTGCAGCTCCTGTTTATTGATGATCTTGGCACTTCTATCAATCCCTGGGATTTGCTGGGAACCACTGGTGATTCATTCTCTGCTCTTCTGTCATGTTTCTCTCAGAGCCTACACCTTTGAGGAGGGGAGGGCGTTTGTCTGGCCATGGGACTCTTTCCCACTGGTCCATGTGAATATGGAAAAAGAAAGGGACTAAGCCAACAATTTTAAGATATTTGAGAGAATTAGGTACATTAATTGAGCTCAATGGCTGTGGTCCACCAATAAGGTGACTCAGGGTGTAGGGCAAGGGACCAAGAGTGTTCACGGTGGACCACATCCAAGACGACACAACCTGTGACACCTGAGCCCAGACTAGAGCCAGGCTGTCCCTGTCCCAGGAGTTGCTGGCCTTCCCCTCAGCCCCCTCTACTACCAGGATCCTGTTATGGCAGCATTCACAGACAGTCCACACCCTTGCACAGAAGGGCGATGAGCATTCTGAAGCTGCACATTCTGTCCTGGTGTTGTCACTTTGGCTCTTTCTTGTACCTGATTTCCTCCTGTCTACTCAGCTGGTATTGTACTGGTGCTTTGACTTGCCTCTTAATGGGACTTGAGAATAGTTCTTGATATTATGCTTTTATAGAAGGGCCATTCCTGGTTCCCTCTCTCTCACAGCCAAGAACTCCAGCCCCCCATGACAATCAAGCAGAGATCCATGGCTAAGCTGGCTGAGTTCCCACCAAGACGGGGAGGAGCTAACTTTCTTGATTGTTATTTCAGCTCCTCCCCGTCTTGGTGGGAACTCAGCCAGCTCAGCCACACATCTCTGCTTGTATGTATATGTGGAACTGAATCACTTTGCTGTACACCTGAAACTAACATTGTAAACCAACTACACTTCAATAAAAAATAAAATTAAAAAACAAAAAACAAAGACTTTCTCAGTCACCCGGCCTCATGCAGTGCCTGTCAGAGCCCTGGGTCCGGAGACAGAAACCTCTTCCCAGACTGCCAAGTCTGGTCTTAAAGGATAGGCTTTGCCCCTGTCCAGGAGCTTCTGTGAAGACTAGCCTTGGGCAGCTGACTTTTGTCCCTGTTTGAAAGGGAAAAGAAAAAGATCACAAGTTCCTGGAGTGGCTTCATGCTGAGCAATGGGATTTCTTCTTTGGTAATTCAAAATTAATTTTCCAGGAAGATGAGTCAGCGATTAGAAAGACAAAGTCAACACTTTACATAGTGATTTCAAAACAAGACCCTGCATTTCATAGTATTGAAGAGTCACTCTGTGATAACATTCCTTATGTTTTCTTCAACCTCTATTTCAAGCAGGTAGTAGGTTTTAATTAATTTCACATTTTATGAAATTTCACAGTGTAGAAAATAGCCTTTCATAAAGCCTTAACTGAAAGCATTCATTGGTAGACTGACAACTCAGGGTCATATTTAATTTGATTTAAAGAGAAGACAAGTGTATTTCTTGTACACATGGGCATGCAAACTGAGATTCACACTTTCACCAATAAAATAAGTTGAGCCTTTAATCTTAGCTACTTGCAGAAGGGTCCTGGATAGAGTGTTGTAAATTGGTAGTTTTATCTTTAAAAAACCTGTTTGGTTTTTATCTTGTTTTGGCTGAGATGCAAAATTCGGCTGAAATTCTTCAGAGGAATCCTAATGCACCAGATCAATATACAATTCAAGTGAAAGTGGAAGTTTCCTAATTGGAGCTGGTGGAACCCAGAGCCCTTCTACCTGGCCTGTCTCTCACTTTGATTGGCCGGTAAGTGAAATCTGTGAAGTATCAGGGCTCTGAGGAGCTTGGAGCCATTCTGCAGGTCACAGACTTGCTTCGGTAAGTAGGTGGCTGAGGTCTCAAATAGCTAGTAACTTCCAGGTCAAGCCAACCTTCCTTAGCACTTTACTTAAGGTTCTTCGCCATGTGGCTCATTCTTTCCACCCCCAAGCCCCATCCCTTGCTTTTGTATCCTCCTTTGTATTCGGAGGGACAGATCTGGTGTCTAGCTCAGTGCCTGGTGCATATGATGTAATATGTGTCATTTGAGGGAGGTCATCTTGTAGCCCAAGTTATTCAAGGAAATAGAATGAAATTGTTGGCATCAAGAGAGAGAGAACAAATTAAGCTTTACTTTTTCTCTCTTAGTTTAGGATGACTTCTACACACTTCTACCCACAGCTGGGATTTAATACACGGAAACTACTTGAATCTTTCACTACACCTCTTCCAATCTCACAGGGCATGTCTACACACACATACACACATTGTGTTTGAAACCAGCTGAGAGAGAAGTCACAGAGAAGGTGATCAAAATAACTATTCTTTTGCTAGTAATGCTGGCTCAGAGAATGTGGCTGGAGCAGGCTTCTTTCTCCTTGTCCTCAAATCTAGACTTTGGAAAGAACTGTCTTAGCTCAGTAAATGGGCTTACTTAACCAACCAGATTAGCCTCAAGAATCATGGCCATAGACATGTCTCAGAGTAAGAACAGAGAGACTGAAGTCCCCAGAGCTGCCTCTGGGCTCTGCTCCAGGTATACTTCCATTTGGAAGCAGATGCAAAGCACAACACACACACATACCAGAAAAGAGAGAAAAGAGCTGAAACTTTTCAGAGAAATCTTTCCTACTCCCTGGGGTTGGGGGTAGGGGTGGGAAGTATAGAATTAAGGGTAGGGGAACTATTTCCTAATATTTATGACTGAATAGTTGGTCCCAATCTATAGAACAGGGTAGAAAATTCAGAAGATGTCTTGAAGAATCATTTTTCACTACATTAAACCCAGTTGCATCCATGAAAGGCCCCACTTGGATCTTCATGTCAGTCAGAGATTTTGAACTGTGGTTTTTATGCTTATTGACTGGGGCAAGTCCTTCGCTCATTTCTGACAGGGCGACCATACTTGGTAGGTACTGCAGGATGGATGAGTTCTGAAAAAATGAAACAAAACTAACCCACAAGTTATGAAGAATGTATTTACAAATGTATAACAACGTTGTACATTAAATGCCCTGAAAGAATTTGGCCTTTGCCCTAGTGTACACAATTAAACCCTCATACACACCAAACATGATACTTACAAGTAGAAATTAGGAACTGTGAACAGATGGGCAGAGAAAAATACAGCAATGCAAGTGAAGAGACAGACACAGGGCCAAAAAGCCTATTAGGTCTAGAAAAAATGCTAACACAGTTAAAGATCATCGTAGAAAATTAATCATCCCATTTAGTTAGTACCCCTCCGCCTAAGTCAAGTCCTTAACGCCGAGAGTTTTCAAGGGGAGAGGCTGATGGAGACTGAAGTCTGAGACCAGGCTGAGGATGATATATAAAGAACCTGGGCTGGGAAGGATCCACAGAGAGTGAAGACACAGGTGTCAGTGACAGTTCACAGGGAGAAAAATGGCGTTCCAGCCGGACTCGTTGGGTACAAGCAGCAGCATCAAACTCCCTGGGGATATAAGAGAATTTTTCTAATTCATGGAAGCTTGAAGAAGTAGATTTGGCAGACAAGATTCAAAGAGCGTCTGGAAGCCAGGCAGCAAGAGCACCACCCCTGCTGGACACGACTGCAGCTGTGACATGTGGCCTCCGCTGCTGTGACACAGTGCTTTGCGCTGTAGGTCATTGCTTCCACTACTGGACACCAACCTTGGACACCGTGGCTGCTGAGTGACACCATAATCAATTCCGCCTGCATGTCTTTTTGGCATCTCTTGCTTCCGATCCTAATTTCTTAGTCAAGATGTATCTTTGGCTCAGTCTCTGTTATGTGCCTGTGCCCTGGCTGCCAAAGGGAGAGTGGAAATTTCCCTTCACTTGCCATTAGGAGAACATGCAATGGGAAATCCTCCCCACCTCCTACCCTCCGATGGAAGGAGAGTTGAATGACAGGCAGCCTAAACACAGTCACATATAAAATGAGTGCATACGTTAATTGTCTCGTAAGGAGATTCAAAATTCAAACGCTGAAATAAATGGACATCTGAAAGTATTAAGTGCCACGAAACCAATAAGAACACTTTTAAGTCTCAAAAAAGTGGTGTTTATTATCTAGTTTTATGATCATTTTTAAACAGAAATCAAGTTATATGTCTTATATTGGTAAAGGACAAACTGCCTAGCCACACCTCCCTTGTTATTTCTTCTCCCTCTTCTCTACGTATTTGCCCTACCAATTTCAACATATGTACACTATATGAAGAGTTCGGTGCCAGTCAAAAAAAGTCGCTGAGAAAGAAAAAAGTGAAAATGGCACAATGATGCAGTTTACATTTATTTGACAACATGTGTTGGCTCGTATATTAAAAGGTAGATTGTGCTGGTTATGCCCACTAAATAAAACACCTAAGATAGTAATAATAGATAGTATTTATTGCGTGTTACTGAGTCAGATGCTTTGCATATCATTATCTTGTTCAATCATCACAGCAACTTGGTTGAAATTGTGATTACCATTTTAAAATGAAGAAACTCAGGCTCAAAGAACATAAATGACTTTGGTGAAGGCTATAAAACTGGGCAAGGGGCAGAAGTGAGATCTTAGCCCCCTTCCTGTGTAACCCAGAAAGCCCTCCCACCATGCCACGCCTCCTCTGAGTACAGCACATTTGAATGGACCTGCGTCAGTGTTACTCTGATGGGTGTTGGCTTCCTGCACTGGCACATTCCTTCAAAGATAAAAGCACCGCCGCCGCTCTCACAGGTTTCTTGGCAGAGAGAATGGGAATCTCGGCTGCAAGCTAAAACTGAGGATTTGTTTCAGGAAGTGGGGATTGGCAGAAAAGGGAAAAAAAGGGGTCTTGAATTGCAAGAGGCATGCTAAATAAGACTGCCTGGAAAAGCAGTGCCGTGCAGGGGGAGGATGTCTTGGCCAGTGAAATTGCTTTTGGCCAAAGCTGCCTTCTTCACAGCAGATGGAAACTGATGGTCATCCCAGGATAATGCAGCACAACTTGCCTTTATTTGATGGTTCCCTCTGCCTGTGTGATGTTTCCCAGGCTGCTTTTTATACAAGCACTGACTTTATAGTTGGAAAAAAAAGTTGTTATACATTTTGTAAATCATGACCACTTTGCCTTGGCTTTGGATTAAAAAAAAACCAAAAAACCCAAAACTGCATTGCAGTTAAACTGGAAGTACAAATAAATTCATGAAAATCAATATGCATTCTCTTCCAAGAACACCAAAGGTATAAAAAACCCATAGCTCTATAAGACTTTACACATAATATTAAAATCTTTTTTCCTCCCTAGAGGAAAGACATAAGTACACGCTTTGAATAAAATGGAAAAAAGAATAAACTGATTATAAAACTAGAATGATGTGACTCTTCTCAGATGTTTTCTACCAATGAAGATTTATTTCTTAAATATTCAATAGTATTACTATATCAGAAATCAATTAATAAAGGAAAAAATTACTAATTATTTTGCCACTTTAGTAGATCAAGCACATTTATTTTTTATTCCTTTTCTGTATAAGGTCATGGTATATCCGGATTTCGTCCCTTAACTGCATATCAGACATGTCCTGTGAATATTTAGTATTTTATTTTATTTTTTATTTTTTTATAGTATTTTAAATTACAGTTTATTTGTTGCATCAAATTCAATTGAGGGGATATGGCACTATTTATTTAACCTGATCCCCATTTGAGAACTTTAAAGTTTCTAATTTTTCGCTATGATGGAGGGCACTACGATAAATTTAGGATTGCATTTAGTTTCCTTCACCTCTCCCCTTTTAGAGAACTAGTTTCTTAAAATAAATTTCCTGGAGTTGAGTCACTCAATCTAATGAAATGAATTATTTTGCTGTTCTTGGTAGATATTGTTAAAATTGCTTCCCCAAAAAAGTTTTGTCAATTTATACTGCCACCAGCAGCGATGTCATAAGCCATTTTTCACTACAAATTAGCAGCATAGGGCATTTTATGGCTTTTAAATTGAAGATCTTAAGAAAGGATTTCTCTAAGTTGAAGTGTGGCTAAAAACCAGCCACTCAGCTATTGTGTGAACTCTTAGAGACTGACTATGAAATCATAGCAATAAAAGTTGGAGATGTCAGAGGCCTTTTTAGTTTGATCTGCCCCACTGTGGCAGGTGTTAGATTGTTACCCCCACGCCAGTGCTTTGGGGGACACAAATGTGGAATACGTTTGTCAAACACGTCAGTCATGATTCCCGTGAGGCTCGGCCACAAAATGTCGACAAAGCTATAATACAAAGGCCTGGCTCTTAGCCTGCCATCCCCTGCAAGGCTTGGGAGCTAATGAAAGGAAGGGCATCTCCTGGGTATGCTACAGAGCCTTTCTGGGTTCCAGAACTTTGCTTGGACACCTGGAATTCAAATTTCCACCACTGCTGAACCGGAATAAACAAATGTACCCCAGGGCCACCTTCTACTATTTCATTCTCTGAATGTGTCATTTGTAATATTGAAATGTATTCTGCTAGAATGCCATTGGACTTACAAGTTGCCAGGGCATTGGAAACCATCTAGTTCAGACCCCTTAGTCAAAGAGGAGGAAACTGAAGCTCAGTGAGTGGAAGGTTCCAGAGCCTAGGATTCTCCATTCCCAGCGCAGTGGTGGTGCCCAGCGCCTCTGTGATGAAATATATTTTATAAAAGCTGACTCAGGACTGTCTTGCTAAATTAATCTATTAGTGGAATCTTCCTTGTTACAGTGTTTTAACAGTGTTTTTTTTCTCATGTATCAGGCAATAATTGCAAAACATATACCGAGAAATTATGGGCATTTATCTTAGGATGATTGTGTAGTTCAGTTCCAGTGATAAGTAACATTTATTCAGCACTCACCCTGTGCCAGACTGTGTTCCAAGTAATCTTCCTGAACAACTCATTTACTTCAACAGTTTTCTAAAATATTTTTTTCATCACTTTGATTTTATAGAGTTGAAAGTGGATTTTTAAATAGTATATTAATAGCATAAGCTAAATTAAGCTGCAGTAACACACAACCTCGGATCTCACTGACTTAAAATGGTAAAGCTGTATTTTCCGCATGTTGTATATGTGTCTTGTGTGTTGTTACATACATATACACTTGTACAGATACATATATGTGTATGTCTATAAGACATGTCTAGGTATATATATCCTTTATATATTATATTCCATTTATATGCTATTTATACATTGTATGTTTGTAGATTTTTGTATGTATCATGTTATACACAGTACATATCACATCTTCATTTTAGGTGCCTAGCCACTGTTTGTTTCAACATGGCAACCAAAACTACAAACTACTAAATCTTTATGTTCTGCCATAATTTCATGCCTCAGTTCCAGATTTGTATCTATAACATCCTGCTGAACATCCTCATTCGAATGTACTACAGGCACCACAAACTCAGCATATTGACATATCATATATCATAATATATATAAAGTATCAAACTCTCTATATCATTATGTCTGTCTATCCTAGCTTTTCATTTCAATGCAGAGATTATGCCCCCACCCACCCAGTTCTTATCTTCTCCAGCCTCAGATGACCCAGTTTCCTCCCAATGTAATCTAACTGCATCTGAAAACATCCCAGTTTCCATTTTTGAAGGTACTTTGGTCTGTCTTGAATAAAAAGAAGGGTTTATATGGTATTATTCACCTCTTCCCTTTTTATTTATACCACTGGAGTTATAACTCCCAGAATGGGAATGCATTTTAAATTTAGTTAAACAGTATGATTTTTTCCTACAATGGATTAAATGTGTTAAGCAATTTCCATTGATACAAACCAAGTCTGATACTTAGAATACCCAGAAATACTCAAAGGTGAGATAAAAATATTCCCAAATCCTTTAACACATGCTTCAGAAATTATTACAGGATAAATAATATCTTACTCTTTTGATGAGCAAGATGGTTTTGCTTTCATACTTATTATTTACTTTAAACAACTGGTGTATATTCGAATATAGAATGTATATAGTTTATTTCTCTTCAGTAAATGTTTGACAAATTCTCTTTTTAAATTGGCTTTTAATTTGAGGGAAGCTGTTGATGGAGATAAAATCAAGCCACTTTCAGAGATTGTCTGAGATAGTTTATAGTCTTTAGAATAATATTCCACCCACTTTATAAAAAGCTCTGCAGACGGGAGGACCATGTCTTTCTTGCTCATCACTGACCCCTCAGTGGTTGGTACAATGTATGATACATTGCAGGAACTCAGTATTTGCTGAGTTAAAAAGTAAAACCAATGGTGATCATTGGGAGGTGGCCGTACAATATGCTTCATTTTTGCTCATGGCAGTTGTTCATGCTCAAAATAGCACAAACTACTGTAATTGAGCTAAAGGCATTGGTGGTAGAGTGGTAGTAAAGAGATCTGAGATCCATTTACGAGACATAGCCTGGTAAGATTTAGTGAATGATTGGGAGGTGTGAAAGATTAGGGGAAAAGAAAAGTCTAGAAGAACTCAGGAGTGTCTGGTTTGAGTGAATGTGAATGGGTGGTTCATGGACTGTTCAAAAACAGTCTATTTCTTGTTTTTGTTAATAAAGTTTTATTGGAAGTCAGCCACACACATTTATTTACATATTGTCTATGTCTGTTTTCACACTAAAATGGCAGAGTCAGAGTTATGACTAAGAACATATGGCCGATAAGGACAAAAAAAAATGACTGACATTTCACAGGAAAACATTGGCTGAATCATGCTCTACAGAATATGGACTTTTTTGTTATTATTGGAGGGGTGGATATTTGGCAGATAGCTTCTGTTTTTCAATACACTGAGTATGGTGCCTGCAGAACATTCCAGTGAAAATGTTCAGCAGGAAGTTGTAGATACAAGCCTGAACCTCAGGCGTGAAATCATGGCTGAACATATGGATTTAGTAGTCTGCAGGCAAGTTGTGGACAGGAAGATACCACTGGTGACATACAGTACTCCCTGAGATCTAGCTTGGGAGGAGCATCAGCAGTGTTTGTTTGCATCTCATAAGCATATGAAAAGAAAGACAGGGGTGCGTCTGGTGCATTAGCTTCCTCTTCTAGAATGCAGGGCAGGGGGCTCACTCAGCAGGAGGCCCGGGGAGAGTCCTCCAGCCACCACCCCCTACCTGCTTCGGTGACCATCGAGGCTGCACACCCTCACAGTAGGCCCCGGGCTGAAATCGGAAGCAGCTCTTTCAGCTTTGCAATGCAGCTTTGCCAGCCCAACCACAGAGCATCGCACATTGGTTGATTGGGGGGGGGGGAAACTGAATGTTGGTTAGAGTTGTGAAATGATGCCAGTCCCGGAGATGTGAAGCTCTGCTGTAGCCATCAGGGTTAAGCCTAACAAGGCAGCTCATGTACTTTCCAGGCTGTTTTCCAGCTGGTAAGTGAATATTTCTGCACTGCATGTGGTACTCAGCCTATTGCAAGGACAGTTTGTTCCAACAGAGTTTTTAGGCCAGTTTCAACATGCCTTTGAATCCTCTAACTTCCGGAGTGATTCACTTCCATTTCCTCTTTTGCCAAATAGGGGAAATAGCAATCCCTCTTTCTCATCCTTGGTAAATTGTAAGAATGATTATTTTGAAGGCGGTGCAGAGTGTGCAACCATATGGGTAATGAGCTCCTGGAGGGAAGACCCTGCTGCTTCTACAGTGGAGACTGGCAAAGTAGTAGACACTCAAGATATTGAATAAGTGGGTTTTCAAAGAATAATTTACTGCAAATGTTGTTCGTATAGACTTTCTAATGTAGTAATCTGTACCTTAGACATTGGCTGTCTTAAAGAAGCAAGATTATTGGCAACTGTGCTAAGATCTTCTTTCTTGTTTCCTTTTTTATTTGCCACTGGAGATAATGATCTTCATGGGTGAAGTTCATTTGATCTTTTTATTTATTTATTTATTTTGATAGATTTACCTTAATAGATGGGAAACCTTGCTATTACCTCTGAACCTACTCTAATACACATTCTTGAGCTGTATTTCTGGGAATGTAGTTTCAGAGCAGAAGTATTTGAATTTTTCCAGTTCCAGCAGAGGCCATTATACTAAATACTGCAAAGTGCATTTGAAAAATGGGTGGAACCAAAGGGGAAAGAAAAAGACACTTAAAACTGTGACCAGATTTTCCTTCAGATCACATTATTTATTTATTTTTTTACCTCATTTGGCAATTCTTGAATTTTATTTTTAACAATGACTTTCTGTCCTCTGTTTTTGAATTTCCTGTGTATGGCAGCCTGTGCCCACGTGTATGTGAATGTTGACATGTCAGGATGTGTATGTGTGTCTGTGTGCGCCTGCCTGGCTGGAGTAAACGTGAGGGTCTGTATACATGTATGTATGTGTGTGGGTAACTGTGGGTGTATTTTCCTTGTGGATATGCTGTTCTGATAGAAGGAAATCTTAGATCCCACAAGAGCCACATGCCTATCAGGAGGGATCTTTGTTGCGTTTTTCAGCACATGCATTTGCAGAATTAAAGAGTGTAGGCACCAGGATAACCACAGAACCCTCTGTGAACTATTCTGGGTCTCCACAAAGACCTTTAATTTTACCATTGTATTTAAAGACAATGCATGGCCTCGCATAGTTGTATTTGCAAATGGTTATCTGCTCAGTAGTCTTGAAACATAGACCAGCACCTAGTTGGGATTAACTCAAAGGTTGAAGTGGCATCCACAGAACCTTAGATGAATAGTACACTTCACTAGAGAGTTTTTGTTTGTCTGTTTGTTTTCCTCCTGGCTCACTCTTGGCCCAGACTCAAGATAAACTTTGCTGCCTTTCTGCCTGCTGTGCTTAATTTTCTGTGGTACCTAAAATGCTGGATTTGTAGCCTTTTTCGTTTGGCTGTGGTTTGGCTTCTCCTTTCCAATTCAACGTTCAAGTTTCCTCTGTGTGCAGGACCCAGAAATGTTTCACTTGAGAGTTTAAGTTTCATGATTTTAATTATTCACATCGTCTAAACTTGGCTTTGAAATCAACCATATCAGGCATGACAATTCACCCAAGAGTCTGAAATGGAATAAAGAAAGCAGAGATGAGGAGATATCTGGTGCCAAACCACCCCTGTGAGGTGCCCATATGTTTATGAAAGGGGACTAGGGAGGAGGAGGGGACTTGGGAAGAGAGGAGAACTAACTTTTACAGGGCACCTACGAGGAGATAAGCACTGAGTATGATAAACGTTATGCACTTCATCATCCCAAGAATCCTCTTGGAGGTAGGGATTTCCCAATTATATTTCAGCTCCTGCTTACATTTCTCTTCGTTTGTGCTCTAGGATGGGTACTGTTGTTGCAGTTGGGGTAAATCAAAAATGTTACTCTAACACTCTGGGTTAAATTGAATTCTCTCTCCCCCTCTCCCCTCTCCATGTTATCCCGAGGTTTTTGTTTTTTGGGGTTTTTTTTTTTTGGTCTCTCTGAGTGTTTTCTGTATTCCATTAAGAAATGCCACCCTGGTTTTATGAACTGAAGCTAAAACCTGCCAGCTCTTTTTTTTTTTTTTTTTTGGCCACTGGGGTTTTATTGTTCAACTGTTTCCTGCCCATTATGTGTGGGTTCTTTCTATAATGAATCAACAGTCTAATATTATTGATTACATTAAATACATTGATTTGAAGCCATGATACTTAAGAGTGAAGAAATTCTTCCAGTCTCTTCATGGCCAAGACATTTTCATTTTTGGAACTCTCCTTTAAGAAAGTCACATGCTATGTAGGCACCAAGAGTGGGATCTTTTGTATGGGAGGGTAGATGCATATAAAAATTATTCATTTGATTATAAAAGTGTAAAAATATTGGAAAGAGAAGACAATGGAAAATAAAACTCGTGCATCATCTAGTCAACCCAGAAGAAGTCTACTAACATTTCGTGTATTTTCTTTCCTTTCCTTTCCCTTCCCTTCCTTTCTTCCTTGCTCACTCCCTCTCCCTTTCTTTCTTTCTCTCTCCCTTTCTTTCTTTCTTTCCTTCTCTCTTTCTTTCTCTCTTTCTTTCTCTCTCCTTCTTTCTCTCTCCCTTTCTTTCTCTCTCTCTCCCTTCCTTTCTCTCTCCCTTTCTTTTTCTTTTCTTTCTTTTCTTTCTTCTTCTTTCTTTCTTTCTTTCTTTCTTTCTTTCTTTCTTTCTTTCTTTCTTTCTTTCTTTCTTTTCTTTCTTTTCTTTCTTCCACTTTCTTTCTTCCTTTTTCTTCTTTCTTTCTTTACATATTTTAAAAAGCATAATGTAACCAGTGTCTTAGAACAAATCATGAGATATAATCACAAAGCAAAATTATTTCATTTCTTCCACTGTCTTTTTTTAATTAACTGGAAGGAATAGTTCCTGCTTGTCCTAAAATGAAACACTGGGAAGTCTCATGATCATGCCTAAGTGATAAGAGAGCTGATGGTCTCTTTTTCAACAAACACAATTGCAGTTCAGAAATTATGATTCCATGTCCCTTTAGGGTAATCAAAACTGATTTAAAATTGTCCTGCACACTTCCCCAGCCATGCTGGCTGCCACAGGAGAACCTGAAGAAGGCAAAGGAGGTGTGGCTGGCTTCCACTCTCAGTTTTTGCCCTTCACTCCCATTTTGTTCAGTTCTGACCCCTCCAGGGTTGGAGTCAGGGAAGAACTAGTAGTTTCTTAGCGACTGGTATCCAAGTCGGGTACCACTCTCTGGCGAGGCAGATGTTGAAATCAGTGCTCTCGCTGACCTTTAACATGTTCTTCCAGACACTCTTGCCCCTGCACCATGCCTCCCAAGAGCCTTTATCCTCAGTTCTCTTGATGCTGGTGATGCACTCTCCTTCTCCAACTCATGTCAACTGTCTACCCTCCAGGAGTCCGTTGAATAGAACTCCAGCGCCATACTGGTTCTCTCACTCTCTCTCAATAGTTGCTCTATGAGAAACATTTTCTTTGCTCCTGCAGGAATGCTTGCCATCCGAGACAGCCATCTCCTTTCACTCCTGCCACCAGCAGAGTTCACCAAGCTGATTCCCTCCCTGGAGATTTTCCGCTGTGTGACTCCCAAATTCAAGAAACATACATCAAGTTTCTGGGGGACCCTGTTGAAACTCTTCTTAGTAGGTTTAAGATGAGTTTCAGGGCACTCTCCCCACCAACACACACACACACACACACACACACACACACACTTTGTGGACATCCATAGCGGGCACTCACACCACAGCAACTGTTCTCTCCAAAGAAATTCTCCCCCCATTCCTCTTGACTTTCAAAACTGGATATTTTCATACTATACAGGTAAATAAGGGATTAAAGAGTAATGTAGCCTTTTTAAAATAGCTATTTCCCTTAGAAATTTGTATCTTGATCTGGTGTCTTGCTTTGAAATGTTATGTCTGTCAAATCTTGGTGACAGTTGACACTTATGATTTAACATTTTTACTAGCTTTTATTATCCTTGTTTTCAAATGGCATTTATCTTCAAAATGACCTGTATCATTTATTTTTAATGGTATTTTGGTACTAAAATTAGTTCCCTGTTGCTGTTGTTACAAGTTACCACAAACTTTGTGGCTTAAAACAATACAAACTTATTGTCTTGTGGTTCTGGAGGTCAGGAGTCCTAAATCAGTCTCAGTGGCCTAAAATCAAAGCATTGGCCGGGCCGTGGCTTCTTCTGAAAGTTTTAGGGGACAGTATGTTTCTTTGCCTTTTCCAGCTGCCTGCATTCCTTGGCTTGTGGCCCTACATTGCTCCAATCTCTGTCTCCATCAACAACTTGCCTCCTCTCTCTGCTTCTTTCTCTGATTCTGAGCCTTTTGCCGCCCTCCTCGAAGGACCCTTGTGATGACATTGTACCCATTCAGATAGTCCAGGATAATCTCTCCAGTTCAATATTCTTCATTTAATCATTATCTGCAAATTCCCCCTTTGCCATGTAATGTAACACATTCACAAGTTCTGAAGATTAGGACCTGGATGTTTTAGGGGGACAGCAGGGACATTATTTAGCCAACTTACACCCACGCTTTGGATGTTTCACAATTTAACTGATTTTATTTTCAATTCTTTATTCAAAATATTATGAACAGTGCTGCAGTGAGTTTCCTTATAAATGAAAACATTCTTAAGAGTTTCTCTGATGATTCCCTCAGTGTAAATTCCTAGAAGTGAGTTATTGGGTAAGAATATTTTGAGGACTTTTGATTTCTCTTGCCAAATTCCCTTCTAGAAGGATTTTGTAAATTTTTGACTCCATGAGCTATAAGGAGTCTACCTCACCAGCACTGTGTTTTTCTTCCTACTTATCACTTTTTGGTCAGTTTGATAGCTAAAAATGGGATCTCCTATATGTTTTTGATTATTAGCAGAGTGTACATTTATCATATATTTATTGACCAAATGCATTTCTTCCTCTGTGAAATAATTGTTCATTGCCTTTGGCCACTTTGGTACAGGGTCATGTTGAGAAGTGAGAGAGCTTTATAGACAGATGTGCCTGGTTTTTATTTTATTTATTTATTTTTTACTTAGCTGTATGACCTTGTGCAAATAAGGTAACCACCCTTTGCCTCATTATTCTACCTTTGTACACATGAATAATAACCCCATCTCTGCAGTATGAGGTTTAGGTGAGATGATGGGTACAGAGCAGCTAGATGCATGTTTGCTTGGTGAGAATGGACTGTTGTGTTGTTACTATTATGATTATTCTAATGGGTATTAGAGGAAAAGGATTTGTAAGACGTATTTTGATATATTTCTTAAAAATATTAAACCCTCATTGTTTAGATTTGTTGAAAATGTTTTTCCAGTTCCTTATTTCTCTTCTAATTTTGTATATGTTTTTGTGTAAAAAATATCTAATATTTTGTGGTCAATGTGTTATCATTTTTGATTTCTTTCATTTATGTTATATTTAGGTTATGCCCCATTTTCAAGATAATTTAAATGTTTACTATTATGGTCATTTTTGAATAATTGTTTTCCTTGTTTTTACACAGACCTATAAAACATGTGGAATTTGAACTGTTGGATATGTGAGATGAGGATCAGTAAAGGTTTATTTCTCCCCATATTTTTAGTCATGCTCCCTGATATCATTTGGTGAATATTATACTCCTACCTCATTGAATTTTACTGCCTCTATTGTTATCATGCATGAAGTTCAAGAGTATTTTACACTTGTTCTAGAACTTTCTGTTATGTTCTACTGATACGGCTGTCTAGTTTCATGACAAAATGATCTTGTTTTAATGATAGATTAAATGATTGTTTTGATGGGCAAACTCTCTCTCATTTCTCTTGTGATAAAGCTTGTTCTTGGCTCTATTACTCATCTGTTTTCTTCTGAATAACTTTGCGACCATTTCCCTAATATAAAATCCCCGCTATGATCACGGTAAGTTTATGTATTATTTTAGGGAGATCAGTCATCAGTGTTCATTCATCTCATCTGGGAACTTAAAATTTCTCTTGATTTTGTAAAATTTTCTTTTGCGTCTCTATAAAACTCTGAGGTTTTATTTCCAAAGATCACTCAATTTTATTAAAGCTACCTAGGTGTATATTTTAATATGAGTATAATCAATCTTTTGCACCATGTTTTTTAAGTGGATGTTGCCACTATATAGAAGAGTTAATGATTTTATTCTTAATCTTAATTACTAATTTATTGGCTGATTTACTGAGCTCTCTTATTAGTCTCCTAAGAGTTTTTTCTCTGGATTTTTCCCCTTTAGTTTGACACTATCTAGTCAATCACTTATTAAAAATAAATTTTATATTCTTTTCCCCAGAATTATGCTTTATTTTCTGATTCTTGCTTTATTGTATTGGCTAACTTGTCCAGGAAAATAATGAGTATTAACGTCATTGATGGGTATCTGCATCTTTTTTAATATTGTAATGCTTCTGGTATTTTACCATGAAGTAGGGCAAAGTAGGTTTTCTCCTAATGGAAGCAATCAGAGGTTGTACTAATTACCTCCTCTGAATATCTTCATTAGAATTATTGGAAGAAAACGCATGTCGGTAGCACAGAAAAATAACAGACAACTTTCACGCCATTTGTATGGTATCTGAGTCAATGAAAAGAACGTGTGCTTTCGAGTCAGGGTTCTTGAGATTGAATGCTTGTTCCAACACTTAATGGGTGGACGGTTTGCAGAAACAATGACAATTTTGATTTCTTTCTCTTTAAAATGTAGGTGATAATATTTCTTTATAAAACTGTATCAAAGATTCAATAAGATATGGGAAAAATACCTAGAACAGTGCCTGGTAGACAGTAGGCATTGGACATGGAAGATATTCTGTCTGTATTAGTTTTGTTCTGCAAAATGTGGACTGGAAACCTGCAGAATGAATTTTAATAAGAAAGACTAGACCTTGCTGATGACCTCTATGGATTTAAACTTTGTTTTCTATTTATATGCAAACTAAATGGTTAGTACAGACCCTCCTAGTTGGAAAATCTCTGAGAATTCTGTGACTCTCTCTCTAATCATAGCCACAAGGGCACCCATTTCTCAGATTCTGTTGCAAAGTGGTTATCAGGGCAGCCCTCCCCCCTGTAGGACTGCTGCGGAAGGAAGAGGAGAAGCCACTGGAAGCCTGGGCAGCAGCTGCATTTTCCTTGTCGGCCCCTCCCCCGGGAGCAGGACTGTGTGTTGTTGCAGTCGTACTGTACCGTTCTACCGCATGGATTCATAGTTAACATTTTTCTTCCAGGCACATTTAAAACATTTGGCTCACATCCTACTTGAGCTGTTTTATAAGGGCAATAACCGGGGCCAGGGTGTGCTCTTGTCAGCAAGCAAAGCACGCAGCAGAGGCTGCCAAAGAGTTTCCTGCTCGGGGGCCACCCATCCTTGGCTGCAGGACGCATGGCTGGAGCTCATGGCAGCTTGCACAGAGTGAGAGCTGGAACTTTCTGTTCTCAGGGCTCATGCTTTGGATTCCATCCTTCAGTCCTGCTGCATTGATCAGTGGAGGCTGTTGTGTTTGTGCTTGTTTGGGACTAGCTCAGAACACATGTCACTGAACTGGTTCAAGGCCTAGCTCTAAGGCTTGGAGCTGGGGAAATTCTCTTTAAAGACTAGCAAGAGTTAGCTTGCAGGCACAGAGTTCCCACAGATCAGCTGCAGGGGAGGCAGGCATTCCCTTCATCCCACTCATCCCACTCTTCCCACTGCGAATTCACTTCTGGAATGGGCAGACGACACGGATGCCAAATGGAGGGTTCCAACACTGCCACTCCGCTCTCTTTGAAGTCCACCTTGGCACGAGCTGATCTCTTTTCATGTATTATTTATTGCCAAGATCTGTGACGGGGAGAATCGCAGTAGATCCCCGAAGCTGTTTTCTCAGGATTTCCTTTGATTGGAAGCTGTTGGCTGTGCCTTCTGCAGCTGGCTCTGTCACAGAGCAGAGGGCTCAGTGCATCCCCCAAGTGACAGCTCCCTTGCCAGCACAAAGGAGGTTCTGGCTGTGAAAGATCCTTGACACTCTAAAGAACTACATATGGGACAGGATATCATTACTGCTTCACTCACCAGTAGGGAGGCAATGCCATGTCATGAGTGGAAAGAACATAGGCTCAAGCCCAAGAAGTGCAAGTTGAAATGTCAGCTTTTTCACTGACTCACAGTGTCATCTTGACCTCAGTCTTCTCATCTGTAAAGTGACAATAAAAAGATTCACCCCCAAACTTTTAGTCAAGGTTCAATAAGTCATGTAGAGTGTTTAACTCTTTTCCTCTGAATTCCAAAGTTGCCCTGGAAATTTTAAAAGCAGTCTGGATGACCACTAAATACTCTATCTTCTTCATTTATTCATTATTCACTCAGTCAGCATTTAATAAAAAAAGAGCGAGACCATTTAAGTGCCTTTAACATTTTAGGTAATGTACTAAGTACTAGGAATAAAAAAAATACATGTTCAAGACATGGCGCCACCCCTTGTCCATCTCAAAGATTAAAAAAAAAAGAAATGACAATAAAATGGAAAGGATGTTATAGTGGTGGAAGGGTCAGAAAGTAAGGAGTGTACTCAGACAGGATATTTATACCAGTTTATGGAGTGACAAAAGGTTTTACAGAAGAAGGGACATTTAACCAAGGGGTGATGTCAGTATATAGAGGACAGCCTAAAATATTCCAGAACTTAGAGACAAGGACCCTTTGAAATGTGAGTGACTTAGTCTAGAGATAGACAGTCCATGGGCTGCTGTGGGAAGAGTGAAAATGGCAAGTCTTGTCACAGAGTATAGGTTGTGATAGTCTAACTACATTTAACCAAGTCCGACTCAACAGAACTGCCTTTGTCAGCTGGGAGCAAAGATAGAGCCAGCGGGATGCTTGGAAGCCATGACTGGGATTGAATCATGGAAGGATAGATTTCTGCCTCCTTATCCTACTTCTATCAGAACTACTTCTATTTTTCCTTAACTATTTTGTTATTTCTTTCACTTAACCTTTAGGTTGAACAAAGGATTCCAGCCTAAAGACTTTGTAAACCATTGCAGTGCACCATATTACCTGGGGAGAAATTTTTTGGAAAATGAGTTTTGTTGCTGATGACAGGGAGTGTGTTGTGATTTACAGGATTTTGTCTTCTTCTTCTGTGCCTTCCTCTTCATTACCTGAGGGTACCTGTTCTCCCAGGAAACTATGAGCCCCCTGAGGGCAAGGACTTTGGCTAGTCATCATTTTACCCTAAGTACTCAGTAGCATGTTGGGCAGACTGTTGCTATTCAGATCCTGCTCAACACTGCCACCCAGATGATCGCTTTAATGTACATACTTGATTATACTGCTTGCCTAATGCTACTTAATATTCCTCAGTGAAAGCTTATTAAGGGTCTGGCACAAGGTGTGGGGATGAGGAAGGAATATTAAACACAACCTGAGAGGAATAAGAAGGAACATCTCCTTTCCTTATGATGCAAGTTGGAGTTTAATCCCAAAGGAACAGACCAGACAGTCAAGGTGTGGAAGGAGTATGCCAGGAGGAGAACTGGGAACGATGGATAACAATTCTAAGTAGATAATAGACTTGGTCTTCTCTATGTTCTGCTCTGTAGTTCCCAGGACTTAATATTTTCATCATGTCCCCTGAAAAACTATTCTGAGAGGATTAAGATGTTTGGATATTAACCCTTCCTTGTAGTAAAAAAAAATCCGTTTAAGGGACTCTACAGGTGCCAAGACACCACCAGAATATTCACTTCAAGAACATCCTTTACTAGGGAAGACTCTTGGGAAGCCAGAATGGCCTAGAATGACTAAAGCAGATGTGTAAGTGAAATTGCTGAGATCACATTTATGGATGGGTAAACAAATTCAAAGAGGAAGTGAGGTGACCAAATTCTCATAGAGGTTAGTGCCTGGGATCAGGGCCCAGATTCTCACACTCCTCATCCAGTGCCTATTGTACTAAGATCATGTGTAAAACCAGATCTTTTGTCTAATTCAAGGTTGAGAAGACATGTTGAGGCTAATTTAATCTTTAATTAGGGAAAGAAAATAGCATTATTAAACTCCTACCATATGCCAACCATGGTACCAACATTTCACACACATTCTCATTGATCATCATGATAGTGTGGTAGATATAATTTACCAGTTTACAAATAAGGTACCTTAGACTTGCAGAGACTGTCAGAGGCTTTATACCTTCAAGGTCATTTAGGATCAATTCATTCCATGCTTTCACATGAATCAGTGTCTCATGGTAGTCCCTTTAGTGATAGGACAGGGGATAGTGGGACCCTCTTCATGTTACTGCCACGTCACTTCATGGCATCCCATTAAATAACCCCTGGCTCTTCAGTTTCCAAGCTGTATGTGGTGTCAAGCATAGCAACTGGCATTTAACCGTGGGGCTAATAGAATCCTGAAAATACACTGGGGAAAATACAATTACATCTCTTCTTGCGTAGATATTCATCTTGATATATAATTTCTCTGGATTTAAATTGCAAGTATAGTACCCATGTATATTAATCTTAATTATTAGAAATTGAATCAACCTGTTCAAGAAGACTACTCCTTTTATAGCTTATAATGATATAATCTATTTTTACCAATCTTGTTACTTCACTGATCAACATAATGAGAAAACTACACACTTACAGCATGTGTGTGTGTATGTTACCTAATCAATATTATTCATCAAATTAAACTCTTCCTCTTGGAGGCCATCATGTATACTACAGGAAGTGATTTTGGAAATCAATTTTTCGCACGATCATTATTTATCAGTAGTGGATTTGTTCAGATAAATGCCATATCTTATAAATAAGAAAGTTAGTCAGAGCTGGATGAATCTGGAGGAAATGTGATAGCCTGATTATGTCCAGTATCTGTGGATATGAGGCACTGGAGGCTGAGAGAGTAAATATGTACAGGACCGTGTTTACGAAAAAAAAATAACAAGTCAAATAAAAGGAAAAATTTCTTCTGTGCTCAGTGGCCAAGGTGAGGTCAGTATCAATATTGGCATTGGCACTGCCAAGTCCATGTTTTGCATGACGATAATTTAATCAAGATATATTGGTGACAAAAGGCTTATCAAACACAGAATGTTTTATTACACAGGTTGGTTTGTTTGACAAAACTGACACCCATCTTCTTTCACAAAGCTACTGCAAAATTTATATCCGGCCTTGCAAAACTTTATGTTGACAGCAAAGCCTGTGAGGTACAAATTTATTGAACATTCGACATGCTTATTACTCATCATTAAAAAAAAAAAGGGTGTTTCTTTTCTCAGGAAATGGGGAGGTTAAGTTTTACCCCACAGAAGCAAAAGTGTATAATAAGAATTATATGTATAACCTGGGAGTTCTAACATACACTTACTGAATCTGACAATATTTTATCTACTAGGAGAAGTATAGGTACTGTCCTGTTCTACTGTTTGGTAAACTAAGATGTAATGAATTTGAAATACACATCAATCTTTTCTAGTTACTTCAGGCACCTGTAACAGGCCACAGTCTAATAAAGCCATCCAACATTAGCTTGGAGTTCTAAAAGACCAGCTCAGTAGAAAATTTCATATGTGAATCTATTCTTCCATTATTTAATTCATATATTTATTCATTCAATTTCTGCCATATTTCCAGTTTTAGCACCCTTTAGAGAAGAGGGAAAAATTTAAAAATTTTAATTCACAGGTGATTTCTACAGGTAAGGACCAAATTGAGCTGAGTCTTTTGTTAGTCAAGACAAAAAAGAAAAAGGAAACAGAATATAACCTATCACTATCAGAATCAGAAGCATACGTCTTCATAGGTTGTGACGAACTTTCCTCAAGCAGTAAAGTAAAAAAGAAATTGATCTATTGCTTTATGTACACACACACACACACACACACACACACACACACTCACACACACACAGAAAACACTTATATAACAGTCATTTTTGTCAACAGAACCATCACACCAACGGTGATACAAATGAGAACAATGAATTTCCTTCATGTATTATTCACAGAGCTTTCAAGGCAGTGCCTGGCTACAGGAAAGTGGAGGTCATTTGTAGTTCATTCCCAGACCTCATAAATGGTGAAATACTCTGATTAAAAAAAAGATTATGCTTCCGAAATGAATTTCCCTTCCATGAAGACTGGGAGAAGTTTCCAAACTTATTGCGGTGTGACTGATGAAATGTGACGTGCATACCCAGCCACATTCAGCGCTCTGTGTGCACCCCCAGCAGCCTGGCGTGCTGGACTCCTGCTCGTGCTGAAGGTCTGTTTTAGCAGAGCCACCGCTGCTGCCTTGGACATTCTACCCACCTGCTGAAATTTTAGATCTGGGCCACACCAGTCAACTCCATTTCTTCCTCTAAACTACAGGCCTTCAGCTGTTCAGAGGTGGCTGTCATGATTGGCAGCTCCAAACTTCCGTGTAGAGAGAACTGAGGGGTGATATTCCGACTGCTTAAGGAGCTGGCGGACTTATCACACCACCTCTGTGCAGCAAGCATGCTGTCCTGACAGTCTCTATGCATTTATTGGTGTTGATGAGGAGAAAGAGGTGTTATGGAGATTATGGGATTGAGCTTTAACCTCTCCCACCCCCAGCCATTCTGTGATGCTATTACTTTTTATCAAGAGGCTTTAGAAACACACAGGCAGTGCCCAGTGGTCTATGGGCCACTGGTATATAAGTAAACAAATTAGGATAACTCTATTCCCAACTCCCCACCTGCTACCTGACGGGACTATCTAGCAAGGCACCTCTGCCTGGTGCCATCTGTGAAGACAACATCCCTGTAAGCCCATGCTGGGGAAACAAAGAGCTCAAGGATTCAAAGTCCCCAGTTTAAAACCCAGCTTTAAAGATTAATTAGGCAAAGAAACGGATGGACTGGCAGATAAGGTCCTCATGCTCACGTGTGCCTCAGATGCATCTTACGTGGCTGGGCTATATCACAAAGCCCAGCTTTGTGTATGGTGTAACCTCTTTGTGTTGTTAGGGATGGAGGGATGGAGGAATGAGCTAATGTGATCTCTGCCATGTTGGCTACAGAGCATCGATGTCTTCCTGACCCGGCTGTTCATTTCAAGATTCATCAAATAAGCTGTTTGAGTCTCTGAGATGGGTGGCATAATTCCAGTTAGATTCTTTCTGCTCTCCTAATTTCTTCCCTCATAGAAATGCCAAAATCCACAACCATAATATTAACAATAACAATGACAATAGCAATCCTTTACATTTGTCTTACTTGGCAGTGTGTAAGGAAACTTGACATTTGTTCCTCACAGCAACCCTGAAAGGGTGATCGTAAAAGCCCTATTTTACAGCCAAAAAAACTGGCTCAAATAGGTAATATGATTTACTTCCAGTTGTACAACTAGTAAGTTGCTGTAGCTTTGAACAAGCTTTGACTCCCTGACCTAAAAGGAGGTCCTTTAAGGTGGGTAAAGTTTAAAGGTAGTATTTGGTCACTGTGCCTGAGAATGGGACTTCCTCTGTGAAGGAGCAAAGGGGTTAAAGTCTGAGGCCAGAACAAGGAGGTGAGGCAAGAAGAGGCAGAGAGAGGCTGCTGCTCTGGGAGGCGATCCAGCCATCTGTCTTGGCTCACTCTTGACTTTCTCATTGTCTTTTATTGTATGCTCCTCCCCAACCTTCTCTGACAAAATCAGGTTAGGGTAGAAGCTCCTGCCTGCCTTCAGAAGGTCTGGGCCAGGAGACATGGATCAGCTCTGCTCCAGGCTCTGGGGAAGCTCTTTGCACTTGCACTGACCTGCTGTCTCTTCCTGGACTGGCTTCTCCTCTGCAGAAGACTGGTTAGATTCAGGGAGCTAAAGTACTGGTTTAGGCAGTGTTATGCGGGGAAGAGTTTAATGACTATAAGAGGGAAAAAGAGAAGAGAAGAGGAAAGAAAAAGAAAAAGAAATTCTCATTTGTAGCATTTGCCAAATTCTCTAGTGTGATTACCCAGACCATGGCCCATATCAAGCAACCAACTTGACATCAACTGGCTGGAAAATTTTTTGATAATTTAGCTATCTACTCTCACAAGCCAGTACAAGCTTCTCCAGGACAACACTGGTTAGAAAAGTGGCCAGAGGAGAACAGGCGACCAGCTTTGTCTCAGCTAGGCCACAGGCATTTTCCACACCACTCAGCCTAGCTCACCAAGGGACTCTACAGATACACAGAACCAAGCTGCACAGTTGCAAAGACAGAGCGAGTGGGTTGGACTTTATTCTTGGTACATTTATTTCTTAAAAACTGCAAGGGGGGAACACATGGGTAACAGATCAAAATAGAATGTCCAGATCCTCTACTAGTCTTTTAACTCTCTCTCTCTCAACAAACATGTGTGTGTATGTGTGTATATGTGTATGCACATATGCTCACAAATATACAAACTCCCCACCGTGTTAACAAAATTTATAAGCTCCCACCTAAGTAGTGCAAATATTAAGACTTTGAATGATGAAATAGACATAAATTGGATTCCCAACTCTCTTACTTAGACAAGTTGCTTAAACGCTAATTATCAGTTTGCTTATCTGTAAACTAGGGATATTAGTAAATACCCAATAGGGTAGATTCAGAGTTTAAATAAGATACTAGTGCCTAAAACTTGTTAACATCCAATAAATGGTAGCTGCAGGTTTTAGTTTCCTCAAACCCACCTCGATACATTCTTAGCTGTTACCAACGTCTTTCCTCCCTGTCCTCTGTGGACGCTTCGGGAATAAGCTGAAAAGCACATGATGGCAGAGTGACATTTATTTGGTTCCTGTTTAAACTGAGTGATAGAGGTGTTGATAATCTTGCGCATTTTTTTTATTTAAATAATTTTCCCACATGTTCAAATAATATACTTGTCACCCCATACAGGCCTGGGAACAGATCTTATCTGCTTTGCCACAAAATGGTACCTGCCTGAGTAAACACACATACAGAATGGAGAGGCAGAGTCTTTGCTCAGCATTTGTAACCTAATTCGCTAAAGCAAACAGACAACATGGCCACCAGGCTTAGCCTTCCAGAGCAATTCTAATCGCAAAAGCAATGATTTGTTAGCCTCTAAGTTGCAAATAAAACATTGTTAAATTGTCCCAGGGGGTATCTTAAATCCTTAAAGAAAGGGCAAGAGTGTCGGTGAATATGAGTATCTATTTAGAAATTAAAATGGTGTCTGAAAACCAAGGATAAAATTTAATGTCTTATTATTCCCTATAACTTGATAACATTTATTTTCTTTAAATTATTTTGAATTTTTATCAATGTGATTCACATGCATAGCTTAAACAATCAAATAATTCTACTTGCAAGTATGTACACTCATTCTTTTAGCTTATTCTTTTCATTTTTGCCTCCATATCCTCTAGATAACATGCTTAGAATGCTACTTCTTAGTTTTTATTTTAGTTTAGGAATTATCAATTAATTTCCAATTATGGGAAATGAGGATTGAGATCTCTTTTGCCCTCTGCTCCACTTAGCCCAGGCACATTTTGTTTCCCTATTTAGTCCAAGATAACTACACCTCAGTTGTGGTTTGATCAGTTTTCAGAGTTTACATTTAAAAGATTTTGTAAATGCTATTCAGAGTTGGTCCATGTTGTATATTTCTTTTCCTGCACAATCTTACGGTCTTCCAAAAGATTTTCCTTTTTGCTTAGTTTTTCATTTACAGATCACTAATTTATCCCCAAATTCTTCCCAAGTTATGACAAATCTCAATTTTGATACATTAGGTAATACTGATTTCATCTTGAAGAAATACTTCAGAGTCCCACTAAGTTCTCTTACGTGGGCATTTGTTCTCTTGAACTCTTACGTGGCTGACACGTTGGGACTTCCGCCTTCATCCTGGTGATTCTCCTTTTCCCTCTCCTGTGCTCTTTCTTGGTTGTCTCTCTCTTAATGGTATACATTCATTCTCAAATGGCTTCCTAAGTGAGGGTGTTGTATCAGCCATGTTTTGAGTCCTTTGCAGTTTGGAAATATCTATATTTTATCACCTCGGTTAATGGATAGTTTGGCTAGCTATAACATCCTCATCTGGAAATCAATTTTGAGTATAAGCTGAATTTTCTTCTAGCTTTTAGGTGTGCTTGGAAAAGTCTATTACCTTTCTGCTTCTCAATCCTTTGTATGAAAACTTTTTTTTTTCTCTTTTGAAAGACTTTGAAGATTCTCTTTGTCCCCAGTACCCAGTAATCTAAGATTTTATGATGCTGTGTTTTGATGTAGGTATATTTCCATCTGTTATGCTGGACCCACTCAACCTGAAAACTCCATCCTTCAATTCTGAATTTTTTTCTTGATTTCTTTCTTTAATGATGTCTAGCCTTCTGTTTTACATCTTGTTTTTCTCTGAGTTCCATTTTTTTCAGATTATATGATTCATCTGCTTTCCTCTTCTATTATCCATCTCTTTTCTTTATTTTTCTTTCTGGATGATTTTCTGAGATTTGCCTTTAATCCCTCCCCTCTAATTACTTTTGATTATGCTCTCATTTAAAAAAATTTCCTGGCCTTTTGTGTTCTCATTTCTCATATACTGTTCTTATTCCATTGATGCAAATTCTTCTTTCACCTCTTGGAGACAACTGATGATGATTTTTTGAAATCTTCATGTCCCTGCTTAGGCTGTGTTTCTTGTTTCCTTATTCGTTTTGGTCTCTGTCTTTCTTGTTTAGTGTTTCCCCCAAATAGCTCATATTTAAGTGCGAGACACTAAAAATCTCTGCATACGTGGAAGGATGTTCCCTGATACGAAACCAGGATATGGTTTCTGGTTGTGCCATTTCATACCTCAGTGTTAGTATTTACAGATTTCTTTCAAAATGATCAGATTCCCCAGATAAGCCTCCTCCAGCCTTCTTCCTGGAGGATGTAAAGCTAATCCCTGCATCCTGGAAGCTGTGTGAAGGGAAAGTCTGAATAACAATATGTGGTATGCACGTTTTAATCCAAGAATCCCTTTTCATTATGGCACCCACTTTTCAGCTCTGTGTAGTGTTCTCTAATCTTGAAATCTGCTGTCGTACCCTCATGAGAGGGAAAAAAGGCTTCAATATTCTGCCCGGATGTAACAGTAACAGTTACTTAGCTGCATGGTAAAAGGTAGAGAGCTCACTGATTTTCAAACATACTTTCAAACAATCCTCCTGTTTTGAATTCCCTTTACAGAGGTACCTACTGCTACCAAATCTGGGCATTCTGCAGCTTTCTCTACTGCTGGCTTACAGTTCAGCTTTACTGGGTCTGCTAATTCAGTTCTCATCTGCTTCCTGTTTTCAAAAAATTTCTGTTTTCTCCTACATTTTTTATCCTTGTGGGTTTCTGTCTTTATTTTTCAGTTTCTAAACTATTATTCAGTTTGAGTTTTGACAGAAGGAGAGGAAAATGCATGTGTACAATTTTTAGTCTTTAACTCAAAGTCTATACTTACTTTTCAAAGCAGTTTTTCCTCAGTTGTACTCACTGCATTTCTTCCCATCTTATTTTAATCTACTATATTATCGCCTTTAAGTCTGATTCAACGTGATGTAGGAAGTAGCTGCTAGGAGCCAGTTACTATACTGAGGGTTGTAGATCCTGAAATACAAGAATAAGACTCCCCTGGAGGAATTTTGATGATAATAATAGGAAAAAAAGTCATAAAGTAATTTTGAAACAGTCATTATGCTGAACTTAAATATTCCAGTTTTTTTCTGAATTTTCCCATCTCCCTTTTGGTTAATCTAGAGTTGTCAAAATGTTTACCATTTTCTGTCTTCCAATGCCAATAATGTGAAGATAAGTCCCTTTGCTTCTATATTCTATATATCTTTATGTTTTATCTCCAGTATTTATCAGCTTCCCTGCCATCCTTTGTGTCTCTCCACTTCATCCCTACTCTGCAGCACACTTAATGTATCTTCTTGCTGCTTTTATTCACGTGACACACAGTTATCATGCATACAACATTTAAGAAAAGTCTATTCTTTTATCTTTACATCTGCAGTCCCTTTGTTGCAAACAAAGGTGTAAAGAGATACACCCTGCTTGATGGAAGTACTTGCTTTATTAGATAGATGGATAAGCAACCAGTAGTTTCAAGATTGTATAGCATATGCACTAATGAATGCAGTTAGAAATGAATTATTCTTCCAATGAAGGAAAACTTTCTGGGGATGGTGGTGGCTGAGGTGTTTTGAAGGATGATTAAGAATTGACCAGGTGTAGCAGGATACAAGATTAACATACAGAAATCAGTTGCTTTTCTTTATCCTAACAATGAAATATCAGAAAAAAAATAAAGTAAGGAAACAGTCCCTTTTAAAATTGCATCCAAAAAAATAAAACACTTAGGAATAAATCTGACTAAGGAGGTGAAGGACTTATTATATGTGGAGAACTATAAAACACTGATTAAGGAAATTGAAAGATATCCCATGATCTTGGATTGGAAGAATTAATATTGTTAAAATGGCCATACTACCCAGAGAAATCTACAGGCTTAATGTGATCCCTTTCAAATTACCCATGACATTTTTGACAGAACTAGAACAGATAATCCTAAAATTTATATGGAATCACAAAAGACCCAGAATTGCCAAAGCAATACTGAAGAAAAAGAACAAATCTGGAGGAATAATGCTCCCAGACTTCAGACAATACTGCAGAGCTACAGTAAGCAAAACAGCATGGTACTGGCACAAAAAGAGACATATGGATCCATGCAATAGAATAGAGAGCCCAGAAAGAAACCCACAGACCTATGGTCAATTAATCTTCGACAAAGGAGGCAAGAACATACAATGGAGAAAAGACTCTCTTCAGCAACTGGTGTTGGGAAAACAAGACAGCCACATGCAAATCAGTGAAGTTACAACACTCCCTCACACCATACATGTATGTGATATTTATAATGTTTAGGGTGACATATAGAAGTGAGAGGAGGAGGAAAAAAATCATGTTTCCCATTTTATGCTTTTTGTGTATTTCTCTGCAGCCCTTTTCTCTATACATGGTGTTTTTCAGTTTGATTAAATTCATACTTTGTGAAAGGGCTGCTTTATATCCACCGCTTCCGTTCAGGGCTGGTGGCCATAGAACGACTTCTGGCCTCGTGCGGTGTCTGAGTTTCTAGTGACTGGGAAGAGGTGCTTTGGAGAAATATTAACAGGGCTCCACCCCTGTTTCTTGCCTAAGCTGCACTTAGTCACTCGACAGTGAGTAGAGATGAAGAGGACTAAGCGTGCTGTGAACTGCCTGCGACATAGTGTCAAGGGTTTGCTTCCAGATGCGGGGGCCCAAGTCCTACCCTGCCTTCTATCTTTGTTGGTCCTGGATCCTCTGGCCTAAAGTGATTCCAAAAAACAAAGAAACAAACAAACAAAAAACCCCCCAAAACAAGAGAGAGAATATTTTGGCAGTTACGTTGTCAATCCAAATATATTGACTGATTCTACCTCTATAATTTCAAAATATACAGTTTTGAAAGTAATTTGTTTTTACCTGAAGTATTAATAACCTAAGGAAGCAAGAGCAAAGGAAGAGACTATTTACTGAGCACTCACTGTAGACCATCCTGTGTGTGCTGGCACATTCACACTTTAGCTCTTAAGATCCTCACCGCAACCCTGAAAGCCAGAGCCTCAAGTTACAAATGTGGAAACTGAGGCACAGTGGATTTTAGTTCCTTGACAAGGTCACACGGTTAGAAAGTGGCAACACTGTGATTCTCTGGGGCTAGAACCCCGAGAGTAGATCGAATTTCCCTACTAAGCACTCTTCCAGCTGCACACACTTCTACTTACGCCGTTTGCAATGTTAAACACAATTATATTGTTATTAATTGAATTTGATTAATCTCTGTCTCCCCTACTGGAAGAACAGTTCCTGGAGGTTTTAAACTCTGATTTTAGCTGACTCGTTGTATCTACAGCACAGATCACAGGGTATGACAAAGTTAAAGCTCAGTAAATATTTGTTCAATGTATTCAATCAGTCAATCCTGGTCTCTCTCTCTCTCTCTCACTTTTAAATTAGAGATTTTCAAATTCTGCTCGATTACACTTCTTCAGTTCTCTGGAAACTGTGTTTAAACTGATCAGAGGCGTAATGTTGCTCGAATACAAAGGAATATTAAAGTTCAAACAGTATACATTTCCTCCTCGTTTAAGCTGGAAGATTTCAACTTTTCTTCAAACCTAATGCAATTATAGGAAATAGAATTTATGATGAAAATGGAGTTTATAAAACCATGAGATCTGGGTAAGAATAAAGACAATCCTTGAATATTTTTTCCCTGTTAAAATGTGACTATGAAAGGAACTGCCACATTTATCATTTACATGTTTAATAGTCATTACTTCCTGGTATAGAGCAGAGGGAGAGGAACTAGAGACGGATACTGGATGGCAAATATTGAGCCTCAGCCTGGGAGATCTGAAGATTTGCAGGGATGGTTATTTAGACACGGCTCTTATTTTTGACAGCTGAGTGCCAGGTGCGGTGCTCACTTTTAAATAATCCTTATATTTCAGTGGGCCTTCTGCTTGCCTTCCCGCTCTGTGTTCTAACTGAAACCCTCTAGCAGTGGGTAAATGATGCCCCGAAGGGAGGCCCAGCTGTAGGTGTGAAGGCATCCCTTTTCACCTGGCTGTGGTTTGTGAGTCCTGCAGTCCCTCCCTCTCACCCCCGGAGAGCAGGCTGAGCAACCAGAGAAATGCTCAGAAAGGAATCCACCTGGGGCTCTGTTGGCTGCACTTTGGGGCTCTCAGAACCTTCAGTCCCAAAGATTTCCCTCCTCCAGTTTCCCTTCTCTCCCTGCACATCAAAATCACATGTCAACATGCAGAAGGGTTGTCTAATTTACACTGTTCTTGGTTTAATCCTTGTCTTTGGTTGGTGTTTGCTTGGTGAATTTTTCTTTTAATTGTTTTTGAACATATACTTTGGCCACATTCTGTGCTAAGTACTTCATCTGGATTATGATTAACCTTTATAGTTTTTTAATGAGGTACTTCCGCTATATTATTATCTCCATCTTACAGAAGTGGAAACAGAAGTTTAGAGAAGTGATTTTACTTATCCAAGTTAAATAATATGAGTTCCTGAAGTCGTCCCCAGAAAGCGTGACACAGGAGTCCACATTTTAAAACCAATGTTTTGTCTCAGAGACTATTTCTCACCTGGATGATTGCGACTTCCCTCTGACTACCTCCTTGACTCCCGTCCAGCTCCTAATATTTCATCCTCCAAATGAGCTTTTTACAAAACTTGACTTTGTGCTCCTTAAATTATGTAGCCATAAAAGAGTTATGAACTCTATATTTGTGGCCCTTTTAAAATGATCAAACTTCAACTATTGCAAGCAGTACAATTCAAACTGACAATTTAGTTATAGTAAGATACAAGGTGTGTTGAAAATGAAGCAAGTTTAGGTTTCACAGCAGATTTCAGAGGGGTATATTTCACTTGCTACTGACTTGATTATTTTGATGTTGAACTTGATGAACCAGAGTGATTGCTTTCATCTCAGGTCTGACCGCCATCCTCCTGCCCTCTGTTATATGGACTCTGACTCTGGCTTCAGCCACATATCCCAGCCCCTGTCCACTTCTTTGCACATGATACTCCAATCACAATACATGGTGGGGAGTTCTTACAACATACTTTAGAATATACACTGTTTCTTCTGCCTTTAATGCCCATCCATCAAGCCCATCTGATGATCTGCTAAAAAAAAAAAACCCTTCTAAAGTTTCACCTCCTCTGGGAAGCCCACCCGGGCACTCCCAGAAACTCTCGTTTGTGTACTTTGCACTAATTGTGTACTGGACTAATTGTGTACTTTGTACACATTTGTGGAAATTGAAATTTATATCATAATTCGTTGAGGACACCTGTCTTTCCATTGAACTGTGAACTTCTCAAGGGCAGGGACAATGTAAAAATTATGATCATTTTCATCCCTCTATTACAGATTCAGAGAGGTAAAGCAACTTGCCCAAAGTCACACAGCTGGGTCTCTAGGTATGGGTTATGGGTCCAACAGCTTGATTACTATCCAAAGACCCATTTTCTGAAACTGGGGTTTCCGATGGTGGCTTGTTTCTTCCAGCTTCCATCACCTGTTTTCTTTGGTGACTCAGCACCTGAAGGGAGAGCCTCAAAAGGCCCAGGCTCTCTCCTTGCTGCTGGTAACTTTATGTGGGACCTTGTCTAGTCTCTCCCTCTCTCTGGGCCTCAACTATCTCATCTGTCAAGTGAGGGTGTTGGGCCACATGGCATTGAGCCTGCTTTGATTCAAAACCAGTGCATATGGGTGGCTTGCAACTCCTGGGTGACCTTGTCACGTCAGCAACTCAGACGTTGCCAAAAGAGCTGAGCCAGGCAATGGAAATGGGCAGAGGAAAGAAAAGCTCCTTCACATGGGCCGTTTGCTTGGGTAAGTGTTATCGCCAGAGGAAATTGACTCAAGGAGATAGCACCGTCGTATCAGAGAAAGCCTGGCTATTAGTGGGCGGCCCCTGCAATCCCAGCCCTCCTTGCCAAGGGTACCTCATGGGCTGGCGGCCAGCCTTCCTGACGCTCAGCGAAGATGGAGCCAGGCCCGGGACAGGCCACTGTGGGAAAGTGCAGAGCAGAGTCAGGGCCCTGGGAATTCAGGCAGGCTCAGTTGCTCTTTGTGGCTCCTGCAACACCCAGGCAATCAGACTTCAGGCTCTGTCATTTTGACATTCACTCTGACAGAGAAGGGCAATATTTCCCCCCAAGAAATACTCTGCTATTTCCACAGTATCTGGTTCTCTATCCCATACAGGCCTTACCTGGACCCCTCTCCTTCTGCCCCGTGTACTCCATTGCTGAGCCAGGGGACACCCAACAGTGGTTTCATTCTGCCTGCCATTTCCCAGGAACAGGGAGCATTGGACAGGAAGCACTGAAGCAGCTTCAGCCCATCTTCTATATCAAGTTTCCCCAGCTGTCCCTGCCACCTTTGCTGGGCCGACTTCACCTTAAGCTTCAAACTTTAACCCAAAGGCCACCTCCTCCAGGAAGTCTTCCTTGACTTCCCACAGTCTAGATTGGGCACCAAGCCCAGCGCTTCTTTCTACCTTGGCATTATCATTCTATTTCCTGAGTTCTGAGAACCTTGAGAAAAAAAAATAATTTTTCCCTTTTCACTCATCCATACATTAATTAGGCAAATATTCTCATTTGTTTACTTCCTGAGAAACAAACTAATTCTTCCTTGGAGGAAAAAAAAAACAAACAGAAATTGTTCCCAATGTCGTGGTACATACAGTCTAGTATGGGAGTTAATCAGATCATTGTCCCATACATGAAAAACTAAAATTTAGGTGCTGGGAATGGCAACTCCATGGCACACTGAATAGCAGGAGAGTTTGCTATAGGCAAGGAGGGCAGCAGAACCTTCCCCAGAGAAGTGCTGATGGAGAGGGAGAGCTGGGGTTATAGGCAAAAGGGTCAAGGAGGATCACACCTGTCTCCTTGATCCTTGAATCCTCAGTGTATCTCAGGACCGGAGAGTTACTCACTAAATGTTTACAAATATTGAAGGCACATTTTCTACAAAGTTGGCTCTGAGGCTATGGTCCAGTCCCAAGGCAAGACCAATGCCTTGGTCCATTTGCCCTGTAGCTGTTTTCAGCAAATATTTTTATTTCACTGTCATTCTGGGACATATTCCTGTCTTGCTCAAACTGCTTACCCTCAAGATCCGCATTCTTTGATCTAGCCCTGGCCTAGAACCCTGGCTGTATCATTGGCTGCAGACTTTCAAATGTCCTCTTTCTCCAAAAATCCCGCACACCTTGGATCTCTGTGTTTCCTAGTCTTTCCTTCCTGGGCAGTTTGCCTGAACCACCAGACCTTCTCTGCCACTGTAACTCCAGCTATTACGGTGTTCACCTTGCCACTTGGGCTCCTCTGAACATACTCCCGATTTCTCCCAGTGCCTCCCAGTCTCTAGGGAACAGGATTAGTTCTAGGCCCCTGACATCCTTGATTCATGCAGCAAACCAGGCATGCCCAGCACCCTCCTGAGATGCTACCTTAACTTTCTTAACATAGGGTTCATCACAGCCCAAAACACATTTGGTTAATCAACCCTCTTTTTCAAAACTGGAGCCACTCTGATCAAGATTGAAAATGTGCCCCCATTGTAAGTGGCTACTGTTTCCAATTACATATGCTTCTCCCAGCCACCATGCAATCTGTTCACTTCATGCTGGTTTGCAAGAGCTGTTCGCACCAAACCATTGACAGCCACTATCTAAACTGAAACCATCTGCTTAGCCATTTGCCATGCACGGCTGGGTCTTGCAGGCTTACCCAGTTGAGGCCCTGTGGAGCAGTCCATAAAACAAGCATGAATTAACACAGCCTGTTTTTATTAAATGTCTTGCAACTGATGGGAAGATGGACAAGCCTGTCTGGCAAGGATAATGGCCAATCCTCAGAGCATCTGAAGTCTTGGATAAACTCCAGCAGCACCCTGCATCCCAAGACCGTTGAGTGTTTCAGGAGTGTGGTCGTGCTTAGAAACAGTTTGTCTATAAAAGCCTTTTTAAAGACTTTGTGGTTTCTTCTCCTTCTTGTGAAATAGAGTTTATTGGTGAGGTCTTTGGTCACAACTATACTCCTTCTGTTCTCCTTGATGTCACTTAGATGGGAATTCAGAGAGAAGCAGATCAGAGTGGCTAAGAGCCTTAATGGAGGACGAATATCCACAGATATCCTCTGTTTCTATTACCGGCTCTAGAAGATTGGGGTGGTTAGATTTTCTCTTACTCATACAGAAAGCGTACGCAAGAGTCAGTCTGGCTTCTTCCTAACCTGAAATACTCCTCATGCACTTTGTCTAGAAAACTTGGCCAAGGGTGTGAGGCTCCCAGAAAGAAGATATCTTGACCCATTCACACTAGCCACGACCTTGTGACTGGAAGTTTCCTGGTACATTGGAGAGAAAAAAATCAGGGATCAAATCCAAGGGCACTGCCAATAATTGAGAAAATTTAGCAAATTCCACTTGCTTGGATTTCAGTGTCCATCAGGCTACTTTCTGATATTTTGGCTTCTCAGGTAGGTGAACTACCCATAAAAAGGGCTCTAGAACCCATGCAAGCGTCCATCCCACTTGATAATATATTTCATACTGTCAATTAGCACAATGGCATAATACAGGTTTCTATTTCATGTACAGATAGATAAATAGATATACATATAATAGAGCGGCATTCAAGGTTTTTCTTATTAGTTAAAAATTTGTTCAAAGTGAAATAATTTTTATTTAAAAATTTTAAATGAATTCAGGAAGAAGAGTTCAAGCAAAGAATGGTATGCCCCTTCCCCTCTGCAGGGAATAATCGGAATATTTAACGTTGGCCACTCACTCGTGGTGGACTCTGGCTGAAAGCAAGTGGGTCAGCCATACTGGCCTGTTCAGGCTGAACAGCGGTGTTGCCTCAACCGTATTGTACATTTTATTCATTGGAACTTAGACGAATGGAAGACTGTTAACTGGAGTCACGTACTGTACCTTCCCTGACTTGCTCTTTAAGATCACATACTGAGATGATCGCGAACATTGTGGCTACCAGCATTGGTTGTATGAATTTGCTTTTGTACTTGCTGTGAGATTACAGTCACGAGTCTGTGATACGCTGATTCATTCACTCAGCAGTCAGAGCCAGCAACCCCTCTGGACTCCAGGAATCTAAAGATGAAGGATAATGTGGTCCCTCCCCGCAAAGCTCACACTCCAAGTGTAAGAGACTGTCCTCTCTGTTGTTCAGTGTTCTTCACATGAGTTCCTAAGTAAGATGTTTCTTTAAAAATTAAGCCCCAGGGGAAAAGGGAAAAGAAAAACCCAACAAAACAAAATGGCAACAATCCCCCAAAACAAACACGTTTATCTTTTTAAGCAGCTTTTACAGGTTTTTGCTGCTCAGATAAAAAACGCTACAGAATTTTGGATTCCTGTTTTTTCGCACTGCTGGGAAACTCAGAGCCCAACATGAAGCTCCACCACATCAAGGAGAATTATGTTACCCCTTAAAGCTCCCAATCTTTTCTTTTCTCTTAAGTATTTGGTTCTGCTTTACTGCTTAGTTTTTGGTGAATTTCTACATACCTGGCCCTTACTGTAAACTGACTCGAATCCTTATTGGACAGAGCCTAAAATGATACAAGTGCATTTTTATAAATAAACATCTTTAAGTGAATGAATTTTTTAAAGAGTAGTTTTGGATTCATAGCAAAATTGAGAGGAAAGTACAGAGATTTCCCAAATACTCCCTGCTCTTCACCCCCACCACACACACAAATAGCCTCCCCGGTTATCAACATCCCCACCAGAGGATGGTACATTTGTTACATTACAGTCAATGAATTGACACATCATAATTACCCAAAGTCCATAGTTTGCATTAAGTCTCAGTTTTGCTGTTACACATTCTGTGGGTTTGGACAAATGCATAATGACATATATCTACCGTTATAGTATCATACAGAGCATTTTCACTGCCCTAAAAATCCTCTGTGCTTCACCTTCTCATCCCCCCACCTCTCCCCAACTGCTGCTTTTTTTTAGATCACTCCTTTATTGGCTAATTAGCCAAGGGAAAACTGAGCATTGGCTGTTTCCAGTACTGTAATGTTTACATCAACAATAAAATACTTAAGCATGAGGTATATTTGATGTACCAGAAAACTGTATACATTTAACATATACATCTTTTTTTTTTAAAGTATAGTTGATTTGCAATATTCCACTAGTTTCAGGCATATAACAGTTACAATATTACTGACTGTTTCCTGTGCTGTATGTGACGTCCCTGTGACTGACTTATTTTATACCTGGTGGTTTGTACTTCTTAACCCCCTTCACCTATTTTGCCTTTCTCCTTCCTCCTCCCCACGGACAACCATGGACCCAGAGGGCAAGTTAAGTGTGAAAAACTAAACAAACAAGCAAATGTAACAAAATAGACACAGACTCACAGATAATGTATAGATCTTTCTGGCTTTGGACAAGACACACCTGTGATACCATCACCACAATCAAGGTGCTAAACGTATACATCACCTCCAAAAATTTCCTTGTGTTCTTTTTAAGTGGTAGGAGCATTTAACATGAGATCTATCCTGTATTTTAGAGTGTACAATACCACATTGTTAACCATAGATACTGTACTTACAACAGGTCCTCCTCCCACTCTTAAGTGAAGAATAAGGGGTTCTTTATTGGTTTGCTTGTTAGATTCTACATATAAGTGAGATCATGCAATATTTGTCTTTCTGTGTGTGGCTTATTAAAGACACCTCTAAGTGACTATTCAAAGGTACTGAGTGCCCAGAAGCCTCAGGATTCTAGTGGCGTCTGCAGTTTCCAGCATCTTCCAGCTTAATCTCCCTGAGCAGCATCCACCCAAGTCCATGTGTTTTCAGATTTAAAGTAGACTTGGGAGTTCCATGTTGACCCTTTGTATAACTAGAGGCACCATCGCATGGATACAGATCTGTCCCTGACATCACGGGTTGGCCTCAGCCGCTTTGATGTTACAATGGTTTACTAATGGCTCTGTCATTTCAGGGAGCTCTTTGAGCTAAACACTGATTGATTAAATGATGAATTCATTCTGCAGATTTGCATCTGTTCACCACACATTTGCCAGCGTGGACTTCCTTGTGTGCTAGGGTTATAGAGATGAATAAAAGCTAGTCCCCACCCTTTGTAGTTCTCAGACTAGTAGGTGAGAGGCCCCAGTAAACAAAGAATTACAATACAGTGTGATAACTGCTGTAATAGATGCAGATGCAGTGAGCTTTGGGGACACAGGGCAGGGAGTGAGTCATTATGTGGGGAAAAAGGTGAGACAGGCTTCCTAGAGGATGTGGCATTTAGTTTAGATCTTGAAATCTGAATATTAATCTGTTAAGTGGGTAATGAAGAAAAAGATGCTTGAGTAGAGAAATAGCTGGGGGAAAAAAAGCATAGAGGTTTAAAATAAAAGCCTGTTTGTGGGGAAAGCAGACAGGAAATGTGATAGGAAATGAGACTGGTAATGTAAATTGGGACACCACCATAAGGGGCTTTCAGTGCCAGGCTAAAGGGCTTGGATACATTCTGCAGACTTACAATGTCTAATATGGTAGCCACTAGACACGTGTGGGTCTTTAAATATAAATTAGTTGAAGTTAAACAAAAGTAAAACTTCAGTTCATCAGTTGTACTAACTGTATTTCAAGGTTCAGTAGGCTCACGTGGTCAGTGGCTGCCACATTGGATGGCACAGATACAGAGCATTTTTGTCACCGCAGAAAATTCTATGGATAGCGCTGTTATATATGATGTAGAATAAGTGATGGACTTCAAGGGGATGGTCCTGGATAGACTTGGCTGGGATGTGTAGAATGAACTTGAGTGGGTAAAAGCAGAGGCAAGGAAAACAGTGAGGGAGTTACTGTGACATTCTAGACAAGAAATAATGAGAACTGAATTGTAGCATGGACTGACCCTGTGCAGGAGGACACCAAGGCTATCTTGCAGCTCGTGAAGTATCAAGAAGCCGAAGACCATGGTAATTCATGCTGTTTACCAGTTGGGATCTGATGAGAGTTGAGGGAAATACCAGTCTCATCTCTTGTCATGAGCCCCCTTTGGCTCCAAGCCCAAGCTTGAAGCTTCCTCCCTGGCTCTGGGGGTGTGGACAAACTCCCAAGTTCATGTGAGCTCTCCGGATTCTCCCTACCCCTGCTTGCCTCTGTTTTGTCATGCCATTGGATCTCAATCAGATGAGTATCTCATTCGGCTCCTCCTCCACCCATGGTGACCGGAGATTGGAACAGGAGCATTGTATCGCCAGCCCATGCGTCTGTTTTGCCCCGAGTGTCTGGGTTCCATGGTTATAACACAGTAATGGATACCGCAGAAAAGCAGTGGCAGATTTGGATGATAAGATGTGGTTCCTCGTCTCCTCCCTGCCTGATAGGATCTCTGTTAACCATAAACAAATTACTTCCATTCACAGCTGACAGGAGGTAGAGCTGTACTCTGCAGGGGGAGTTGCTGAGTGCACTGTAGTAAGGAATGTAGACCATTTCCCAGGAATGCAAAGATGTCCTCAAAGACAGTCATGGTGCCGTGGACAGTTTAGCCCACCCCAGAGGACAGAGCCTTGATGTGGACTCTTCCCAGCCATGTCACCCCGGGTGACAGCCTCTTTCATCACAGACAGTCGTTACTGTCACTGGATCTCTCAATCCTTTCCCAACAGTGGGAACTGTTGAAGAGCTCATAGGAAACATACAACCCCTAGAGAAAGAAGCAAATTCTCGGACCGTGAAACACTAATTTTCTGAAATCCTACTCATTCGAACTTTCTTCAAGGCCCATCTCAAGCACTAACTGCTTTGTGAAGCCTACAGATACTTAATCCTGCTCAAATGGATTCTTCATACAAATCCTGGTTTGGCACACACCGGCTGTAGTTGGATGGTCATGTTCCTGCCAGCTTCTCTACATTATGAGCATTTCTGAGCAGGATTTGGCTTAAATCAGGTTTGCACCTAAAGGATCTGCTCAGAATTCCATTCTGTAAAGAGTCACTAAATTGTACAAATTATCATGCACAGTTTCCAGTATATCTGGAAAAGAAGCAAATCAGAAAAGGTCTGAGAAAAACTTCAAATAGGAAGCTAGGGAAGGCAGCAACCATTTATGTTAGGTGGGTTTATTGTCGCTTTATGCTTCCATTCATTCAAGGATGCATGCATTCATTCCATTACTGCCCAAACATTTACTGAGCCCCTACTGATGGCCAAGCAATGTTCAGCACATAGGGAGGTTAGTAAAATTAAAAGGTCAGAAGCTGGTAGTGTCTTCAAAGTTTTAGGTAAATAATGACAGTCCATTGTGGGGACCACTCTGCTGGAGGGATACACCACTGGCAGGTAAGGGAATCAGGGAGAATCCCTCGCTCTGTTAAGTGTGGAGCAGCGACTCTGGAGTTCGAATCCTGGCTCCATAATTAGTAGCTGATTGGCCTTGGGCAGTTTGTCTCTCTGAGCTTCCATGTCCTCATCTGTAAAATGGGCAGAGTTTTTGTGGGGGAAAATGTGATAATATTTACAAAAGTCTAAGCACAATGTCTAGACAGAGTAAATGCTCGATCAGTATTATTTTTTAGGCCTTTGTGTTTGTTAACCTAAGCGATCCAGACCATTTCCAACTTCTCTTTGTTGGAGATGAATGTACCTGAATGTATTGAAATACCTAAGGCCAAAGTGGGGTGCTCCGATGTCTCTGAAAACACGTTTGAGATGATTCAGCCTTTGGCCAGAGGCCTTCCTCATGCATATTCTCCTGGATTTGACTTCTAGAAGACCAAATTAGAAAAGTCTGGCTGCATTTCACTTTCCTGTGAGAGAGAGAGACATAAATAATCAGAGAACTGTAACTGTTTGGTGCTGGGATTGGGGAGTAATTTTTCACAAGCTTTCATTGTAAACGTATTCATTGAGACAAAAAATTCTAAAAGGGCCATAGAAATTTATTTAAAACAGTATGGTGATACGCTCCATGGAAAGCACATATATACCCAGGTCATGATTTTGATTTCTGTTGTCATCATTAAGCCAACAGGGAGTCGCTATCAGCATGATTGTAGAAAATGGTTATTAGTATTTAGCGTTGGTCAAAACAGGGAGGAGAGCTGCTGCCACAAAGAACCTATCTCTTCAGAGAGACAGACTTTAAAACTCAGAGATGCTAACCAGTTACTCAACATTGTCATCTTTTCTCCTGTGGAGTGAATAAAAGAACGGCTGGTTCATGTACTCGCCGACTCCTCCCTTCACTCAGAGAACCAAGGAGAGGCCATGTCAAGTTTTGGTAATTGTCTCAAAGAGGCAGGCCAGGACCATTGGTGGCAGGAGTGAGGGAAGACTCCTCACTGGCCTTTCTCTCTGAAGTTCTTCTTGCTCCTTTTTGATTGAGAACAAACATCCTGGACAGTCAATGATCTCTCAGTTTAAAAAGTCTAATTTCTAAACCATTGACCCAGAGCCATCGAATTTTCTCCAGTACACTTAGGAATTGCTACCCCTCCGATTAGTTGCTTAAAGGGAAAGGAAAAAATGTTTACTGGATCCTTGGCTTCAAAATAATGGATTATCTTTATACTTCATTCAAAAAATCAAAAGCTTTTCTTAAATAATGTGTTGGGGAAAGCAGGGGTAGGTGCTTTCACTAGCCCAGATGCTCTTGGTTTTAAGTTACAGAAATCTAACTCAGAAGAGTTTAAATGAACGTTTCTTGGTTTATCTAATTGTGAGAGAGAGAGATGGCTTAGGAATGACTTGAAGTTGCGGAATGTATTTTATTTCTCGATTTATCCCTAGTTTCTTCTCTCCTGGACTAATATGACAGGATATTCTTGAGACTCTTTGAATGAATCTATATTTGTAGAGAAACCAGATAAAACCTTTGTTTGCATCAGCATCTGGGATGTTTCCAGTCACATGTCTTTTGACAATGAGTCCAATTGCTATGAATTGATGGCTGAGTCTCCAAATGTCTTCTGCCAAGGTTTCCACTCAGCCTGAGTCCTTCCTTTGTTAAGAAACTCATCGTCTTCCGCGGTACATAAATGTTACCTCGTGAGGCATTTGTTAGAGACTCTTTATTCCTTCAGCTTAATCATTCCCTTTTCCTCAATATATTTTTCTTCAATAGTACCATCATGCAGCATTTAGACCATTCACAGTAGAGCTTTCAATACTCAGTTAATTCCCACTGTCAGTTTGATTTGATTCAACCAAAATTGTCTGAGCACCTTCTGAGTATGTAGAACTCAGCTGGGTTCTGGGGACACAGAAAGGAGTGCAATATACTTACTGTTCTCAAGATTTTGTGCCATAGATTGTGGCATGGATGTAATTTTAAAAAATCATATGTGCTTTGGAATAAAACAGAAATTGTATATGAGGTATAAGGGAGGAAGTTGCCAGGTGTTTTCTTAGGTCCTGGGAACACAGTAATAAATTTTTTAAAAAATAGTGTCACTGTTCTCAGGGAACTCCAGGACTAGTAGGGAAAATAAAGTCATTATTTATCATGATAGAATTATTATTGTAATATTATTAATAATATTAATGATTCAGTATATTACTACATTAAATATCACAATATTATCAAAATACATTGTTATAATAAAATTATCGGTGATTGAGAATTTAACTATCATTTAAAACTATATATACACATATATATATAAAATGTAAGGGAAGGAGGGAAGGAGTGGTCAGTTCCATCACAGTGAAGAGGTAAGGAGTTTCACAAAGTCCTATAAGATCTGTCACTTCTCCTTTCAGACATTCAGCCACCCTTATCCCTGCCACTACCTCAAGTGCCTCCCCACATTCCATACTTCATAGAGCTGACTCCTGCTTTTCACTTAGTTAGAAGAAAAAGAAAAGAAAAAAACATACGATAAGCTGGTCATATGCTTTATAGTATCATCCGTGTGCCAAATATAAATATATGCCTTTCCTGGGAGTTATCTCTCCAGGAGTAAAATACATGCAGAGAAGCAACCTCTCTCCTGGCTAGAGAGAGCGCCATCGAGCCTGAGCACTTGCTGATGGAAGCAGGGATCTCTGAGGTGGTCCCTTCATGACGCGAAGGGGTGGGTCTCCTTGTCTGGATCACTTGGCCTGGATTTTGCATTCCCCAGGATTTTAGTATCACAGGGCTGGGTGGGGTTGAAAGGCCATCAGTACAACATTTTCTGGTTTTCTTTTAATTTCCCCAGAGGCAAATAGTCTGTGACTTTCTTCAAAACATTTTCTAGTCTTTTAACATCATTTAAAGTGGCCAGTTCTTCTTAAGTGGTGCAGGTGGAATTTGGGGTGGAACCATTTTTTGTTGTTGTTGTTGTTGTGCCGAACTCTCCCTTGATTTTTAGGATATTTATCTTTCTTGATCCCTGTCACTAAACAGGAGTAGAGCCCTCACCAGCCATCAAGATGACCAGAAATGCCTTACGCTTTTCCCAACACCCACCCCCAGAGGAACAGTTCCCCCTCGAACTGAGTGCCATTGTATGATGCCACCAAACTTGGTTTTAAATGAGTCTCAGTCACATAAATCTTACAAAAACTCAGCACCTAAAGCCGATTGTGCACCTTTAATTTTCACGTGCTGTGAGGGCTACAGAGAGGAGTAAGACACTTACTGAGATCTTACTCCAAGTATCAAGAAAAGATGGACACAGCTGTTTAAATATTTGCTCAGTCATCTGAAAATATGTGCCAAGTATCTGTTTAGACTGTTTTAGGGACTGTGACTCAAACGCTGTTCCCTGTATCCAAAACAGAAGGGAGTGCAAGGACCATGTGAGCTCAGAGGGGAAGAGCATCCTTCCCAGTGGGGATCTGGAAGTTACCTGGAAGCGATGTTTCAGATGATTCTTGGAAGGATTTGGGTCGCTAGAGATTGGTGATGCCTGGGGTAAGACAGCCTAGGTGGAGAAAGCCACACATGGAAGTGAGATGGCAGGTGACCTCCCTTGACTAGAGTGACAAGGGACAACAGGGGTGTGTGGGAAAGTTGTCTGAAAATGTGAGAGTAAAGAGTTTGAACTCTTGGGGAGTTTAGTTTCCATTCTGTTGGCCATCGAAGGGACTTCAAAGGGCATATATATCTCAAGTCCAGAAGCTGTCACATACCTGAAACCATTTCTCAGGCTTCTCACCTCACTCCTGTTCCCCTCACACAAGCACACACCTGTACATGCACATATGCACATGCGTTCACACACCTCTCCTTTTCCCTTTTCCAAGTAAAATATCCTTTGTCCATTTATTCTCACTGAACTATTTTTTCAGTGCAAGAGGAGAAGATAAAGACTTGCAGATAGATTTTATTTAGCCACCGTGACTTATACAAATTGAATTTGTGCCCAGATCAGACAGGTCCAAGCCAGTTCACCAGAGGCCCCAGCACTTCCTACCGCCCACCATTACCTCTTTCCTTGGTGCTCTTGGGGTTACAGTTCTTTTGCCCGACCTTCAGAGCCTCTTCTTATTGGGCCTCCGCTTGCTTTCCAGCCTCACCTTCTGCAGGTGTCCTCATGTACCTTCACCCCAGCCATTCTGAGCTGCACCATTGGATCGCACTCCCCTCTGCCTGATTTTCACCACTAATTCCCAGACATTTGGTGCTCGATTCACACACCACCTCCCCTGAAATTCCTCCCTGAGCCTCCACCGTAAATTAAATGGCACCCAACTACCACTCCCCACTCCCATCCTGATTTCTTTTCATCAGACCCCAGCTCACGTTTTGATAATCCTTTAAACTACTTCAACACTTTTTCTCTTTTTACCACTTGTTTTCTGAAGTATTCATCTGGCTGCATAGCACACATGGTTATTATGATCAGTTTTCTTTTTCCAGGTTGACAACTTACATGCAATCCGCGTTGCTTTCCAGCATGCTGACCACCTTCCAGTTCGGTCGTGCCCCGGTGCCTTGGTGCCTTCTTTTCTCTGTTCCCAGAATGCACCTCCCACCTTCACCCCCTGCCGCCCAGCCCTTCCCGTGACCTCCCTTCACTAAATCATCCTCTACTCTTCTAGATCTCAGCCCAGTGATCATTTCCTCAGAAAGCCAGGTTTCTCTGATTAATATAGGTCAACTTCAAGCTTTATTTATTACTGTTTCATTGCATCAATATCTGCTCCTTTACATTTCTTTGGATAGCTTTTTGATTAGGTGTATCTGCTTCAATAACTTGTAAGCATAAGAGAGCAAGATACTATATTTCTTTTTGCTCACTCTTGTTCCTGCTCCAGCACCCAGCATGTAGCCATTCCAGGGACTCACTGAGAATGAATAGGTTGACTTCATATGTTGTGGAACTTCGTATCTCCTGCCATGGAATTTACATGATCTACACATAATAATTGACAAATGGCAGGAAATATTGACTAGAATAGCACTATAACTCCAACCTCTCCTTAGCCTGGAAAATTCTGGTCAAGAAAAAAAAAATAGCAATTGTTTTGTTAGGCTAGAAATTGAAAGTGGAAGTTTTGAAGGAATTTTGTTTTTCTTCAACATTGAGATTTATTGTGTGCATGAGACCTTACAGGCAAACTTGGCTCCCAAAGGATGCTATCACTGACTCATCTGGGAGAGATATAAAAATGTGGTTTCTAATCAAATCATCTGTAGAGCCATCAGGTGCTTCTTCTGAATTCTGCGGTAATTAAGATTCTGCAATGAGATACCAGTTATTAGGAACTTTTCTCGTAATCCTGTCAGTTCTCCTGGAAATAGAAAGTCTCTTAAGCCATCATTCAGGCACACTGATTTATTAAAACCTAATGACCTGGGGCCACAATTAGGATTCCATACTAATGAAATGCTTTCTGGTAACTCTTTTTCTCTGGGGCTCAGAGAATGAATTTACAGTTATTAAGATCAGGTCTTGCTGTACCTATTTCCAAACTTGGAAGCAAAATGCAGTATCAGCCAAAAAATTAGCAGCCCCTGAACTCTATACCCGGGGTCCATCTTTCTGTATCAGTCCCTTGAAGGTCCTGGGCCAGAAGAAGAAATGAAAAATTTAGAAAGCTGGGGCCCAATTCTCCACTCAGGCCATTGTGCAAATTCTTACCACTGGCTATCCCATCCTGCAAGGGGCAGAAGAGGCTGGACTTGAGCTGTGGCCTTCAGCCAAGAACAGAGGATTCCGGCAGAAGGAGGGGCACATTACCCAGTGACTATCCCCCTATCTGCAAAGCAGAGAAACAGGGCTCAGGGAAATCCCAGGCTCAGAACAAATGAGCAGGGTGATGAAACCGGTTCCTACTCATGCCACGACAGTTCAGGTATCATCTTCTGTATCTTTCTGGCTTCTTTCTCTCCTGCCCATCTGCTTCCCAAGGCTCCTTATATCTTTTGCTTCACAGCAGTGTCCTCCTGAATACTTGGTCTTCTTCCTGAATAAAGACCACAGGCCTGGCTGCATCCATCCTCCAATATTCACCAGGATCAAACATCTTGTGCCTTCTTCCCTTGTGCCCTCACTGCTCCCCCACCCCACCTATATATACATGCATACACCATGCAGAGACTCTTCCTCATTGTAGCCAAGTTTTAGAGACATTCATCAGCCATAGCAGATGGGTATTAATGGGATGGGAAACAATCATTTTGAAGAAACAGCCTGGAGGGCTGACCTTAGGTTGATTGCCCTCCAAACCAACCTCATGGCAGTCAGGGTGAACTTCCTGAAGAAGAGCTCCCGCACTTCTTCTTTTAACAACTTTAGATCTCTCCATGATGCATAGATAACAAAACCCGGGCTCTTTAAGCCAGCTCTCATTGACCTTCATTCCTTCCCATAGTCACCTTCTTTGGTTCTCCTTGGCCCTCCCGTCCTACACTCCCATAAATCAGTGTTTTCCTGCTTCTTGCCATGACACCGCTTCCCATGCCTCTCCATGCTTTGCCAGTGCTATTGTATCTGCCTTAAATTAACTCATACGTGTACATCTCCACCCGGAAAACACTTCTGCCTTCAAGACACAGATCTGAGACGTTTTGTCTTCTTTCTCTCTTCTCCATCCTCTTCACTCCCAAATACAGGCATTTCACTTTCTATGCTCTTTTAGCTTCTAATTCCACCTTGTTTAGTTTCTATATCTCCATTAGGAACAAGAAGACCCTGGATTGTCAGATACAAGTAAGGGTCTGAAAGCTGGAGTGAAGTTATCAGGATGCGGAAGGGAGACAAACCAGAGTGTGTGGTCACACTCGCCACCAAGTATGGGTGAAGCTCAGGAATGAAGGACAGCACCCAGACTCGAAGTCATATTTAAGACTGAGGGCCAAGGGTTCAGTCCAAGGGGGCCACATTGGCAGGCAGAAGCCAGATGCCCTGCAGTTAGACCAGAGGGAATTGTACAAAGTACTGTGGGAATCTTGAGGAGGGAAGGAAGTGATTCTATTTTGTGGAAGTTGGTCAAGGTCAGCTTTCACTGAGGAGATGACATTTGAACTGAATTTTGATGAATTTGTACTTGCCAGTCTCAAAAGGAAGGAAGGATATCCCAGGCCCTTGTCATCAGTATTTCCAGCAGCAAGGGGGATGAATAAATGATCACACCAGAGACTGAGGGAGTAGCAGCCCTATTCATTTTCTACAGAAATATTATCACTGCAATTTTGATAATCATCTGCAATGTGTCAGCAAGTTGTATGGAAATAGTGATAAAATTATCTAGAGTTTTTCTTCAAGCAGGTTCTTACTTACGAATACTTCAGGTCACAGATTCAAGGAAATTTATAAACTCTGATTCCAACATCATTGAGGAACCTACCAGGTCATTGTTATAATGATAGTATCTACTGTTTATACAGAGACTTACAGTTTGTTATACAGAATAACAGCTGGCACTTTCAGTGTATTTGGTACGTGTTCTCCATGCATTATCTTAGTTAACCCCCAGAGAAAATCTATAGCTAAATCCTGCTCTTACCCACATTTTAAAGATAACCAAACTGTGGCATAGAGAAAAGATTTAACTCATCCAAGATCATATGGCACAAGCATTTGAAACTAGGCAAGTTCACACCATGAGCCCAAGCTGTTATTTGTCTCAATTTAATCCCCTCAACCACTTCTGAATAAAAGTGGGTGGATTTTGTTAAGAGAATTATTTGGCGAGAACCATTCCAGTGCTAATTTCTTTTCAATTCAAGGTAAGCGATGGGACTTCAATAGGACCACTTAGAGAAACTTGAAGTGTGTTCTTTATGTTTGACAGGTGTCCTTCCTGCCTGGAAAATCTACGGAGTATGAGACTAAGAGCTTCAGGGTCAGAATCAGGAGAGCATGCTGGCTTTGACACCAGTCTGCTTTCCTAGGTTGCTGGAGCAAGGGATTTGTATTTCCTATGGACCAGTTGTGGGGTGTGTAGAAAAGAAAATTCTGTGAGAGAGAGAGAGAGAGAGAGAGTGTGTGTGTGTGTGTGTGTGTGTGTGTGTGTGTGTGTGTGTTGCGGGGTTTGTATCTTTCTGCTCACTCAGTGGTATCGTTTTCGATTGGGGAAGGAAACTGGTGGTGGTTGCTGAGATGCTGGGGTCACTAGAATCCTAGGACTGAGGAAAAAGTTGAAAAGGACGAGCTAGAAGTGTGCTACCCACCCCTGTCCAGAAGCAGCAAGATAGCATAACCCAGGGTGCAGAGGAAGGGCTTTGCATCGTGATCTTTGATAAGTGACCTACAGAGACACACTAATAAGTCCCAACCAAAAGGCCTGTTTCTTATGTGTAAATGGTTAGAAAGTTAATAACTTAGAAGTCATTACTGTGTGGTTACTGTTAGTTGTTAGACTTTGGCCAAGCCATTTACCTCGAGCCCCAGTCTCCTCATATGCCAGTTGGGGTAAGAATAGCCCCTCCCATGCCTCCACAGGTGGGGCTGCAGGTGGGGCTGAGCGATAGGGTGCTGGGGGAGCGGCCAGTACAATACAGGCAGTATCCCAGTGCCTTGGCCTAGCTGCGCTCCCCGATCGTCACGGCCTTGCTTCTCTGATTCTTCCCTTGGCAGGTTGAATGGTAGGCCTACCCATGTGGCTGCGTCATGACCTGTGAACCCAGCAGTCCAAGTCCCTGGAATAACTGTCACACTCTATGGGTCTGCATCTTGTACTTACCTGCTTTCAGGACTCCAAGGGCCGGTGGGTGCGGGCTTTGTCTGGATTCTTTGCTGGCGGGAGGTCCGTGCTGCTTACACACACAGCCCTCATCCACTACCCTGTGGCTCAGCAGGCCCCTGACAGGAAGCACTTGCCTGTTATTAACAGAGAATCTGTGGACGAAGAAATCTTATCCAACCACCTTTTCCCTGGGTGTGTATATGTGTGTAGAGGGTAGTGAGAGGGAAAAGGATCAAGCAAAAATGCACCAGCTACTATATATGTGCCGTAAAGTGAAAAAAAAAAAAAAAAAAAAAAAACCCTGAGGCAGTCCTACCAGTACTGCAGGGATCCGTGTGCTAACCAGGATGTGCTCTGGGAGATGCTGGGCTGCTTAAAACTTGACGATCACATGCAAGGGAGCCCTAAAGTTACGACTATGTGCTGATGTAGATGTTACTGCAAAGGGCAAAAATAACAACATTCGCCACTCTCCATATGTATACTGAGAGAGAGAGAGAGAAAGAGAGATAAGATAATTGAGAAGTCCTGGATTTGAATCCTGACTTGACCATTGAACTGCTGAGTGCTCTTAGACAAATCATATAATCTTTCTAAAGCTCATTTTGATACTTGAAAAGTGTGACAATAATAATTTATATGCTATGGAGTTGTGGAGATAAGTGAAATGTATGATGATGTGAAATTAAGACTGAATGGTAAGTGTAAATAAATGTTGGAGGCTACAAGGATCTTTGTAGATAAATGTTGGCTGTCATCGGTGTCACGGGTTTCATCCTCAGCCAAGTATGAGCTTTAGTAACTAGATTTCTTTGATGGTAATTGTGCTGGGCTGACTGTTAAACTCTGAGTTGCTCAGTGTGTTCTGGAGCTTCCAGAATTTATGTATCTTCTTTTGAATGCATAAAACAGAAGTTATATTTTTTTGAGAGACAATAATTTACTAAGTACATGAAACCCTCCACTACGGCTGTATATGGGTGGTGGTGTACTCAGCCTCCAAGATGGCCCCCAAGGATCCTGTCTTTTGCTATTCACATCCTTGCCCTCTCCCATGTTGTGCCAGCATTGGTCTGTGTGACCAATAGAATATGGCAGGAATGATGGTATGTCACTTCCAAATTAGATTATAAAACACACTGTGGCTTCCATCTTGGGTGTTCTTTTTCCTTCTCAGATCTTCTGCTTTGGGGAAATCAGATACCATGCTATGAGAGGCTCACATGGGGAGAAACTGACACCCCTTCCAACAACCATGTGAGTGGACGTGGAAGTGGATCTTCTAGCCTCAGTCAAGCCTTCAGCTGATTACAGCCCCAGTAGACAAGTTGATAGCAACCTCATGAGAAACTTTGAGCTTGAACCACCCAGCTAAGCTACTCCTAGATTCCTGACCTTCTGAAACTGTGTAAGATAATAAATGTTTCTTGTCTTTAGCTACTAAGTTTTGAGCTAACTTATTACACAACAGTAGATAACTAGTATAGGAGGTATGACCATCCCTGTTTTATAGATGAGAAAACTACAGGTCAGAGAGGCTAAGTGTTTTTTCCAAGGTCATAGAGTTGAAAATACTAGATTTGAACCAATTCTTTTTGACTTCAAAACCAGCATGATCTTACCACTAAATATGCTGCCTTCCTGTGATGGAAATGCCCTATTATCCTGAAATGGAAACAAGAATAAACATAAAAATTAGACTTTTCAAGGAAGACACTTTCTTTTTATATATAACTTTTATGACTACTCCAAAGCTCCAAAGAATTGTTTGGAGTAATGAGTACCCTAAGCTGAATATAAAACAGAGTTGGTAGGGAGGAAGGGAAGAATCAACTCCTTTTTACACAATTATCTCGCCATCCACTGAAAGCCATGTTCTAGGGATAAAGCTGAATATAATTGGATGGTTCCTGTTCTCATGGAGCTTACAGTCTGCTGTGGAAAAATAGTTCAATATATGAGATTACAACTGTGAAGATAGTTTAGAATTGTGATTGAAAGCAATAGAATCTGGCAGAATTTGGTAAAAATCTACCACTTAGCATTTGTGTGGATCTTGGACAAGTAATTAATTGCTTACTATACAGAGGACCTTGCTAAACTCTTTGGCTCCATCTTCTCTTTCAGTGCTAAGCTATTTACATGCATTACCATACATCCCAAGTGCTAAGCTCTTTACATGAATTATCCCTTAATGCTCATGAAAGTCCTATGAGTATTGTTGCCCCAGTTTTATGGATTAGTGCCTCTCTCATGGGTTGCTAAGAAAATTAAAACATGTAGCCCACATAAAGAGCTTGACCCAGTGTCCAGCTCATGGTAAGTGCTGACTAACTAGTAATGAGTTAGTTTAGGTTACTCCAGAATCAGTCCCTGAGAGCTTATGTGCAAGTAGCTTATATTTAGAAAAGGATTCAAGGAGCTATGAGAGAGTAATGTAGTGAGGTGCACAGGGAGAGGAAGCAGATAATAAAGCGTGGGTTCATGAGCAGGTGACTTCTGTGGGCAACTGGGTCTCCGTTCCACCCGGGACTCCCTGAGAAACAGCATAGAGCACACCTCAGGATTGTCCCCATGGCGCGACAAAATGGGTTATTTTATCTGTCAACTTGTATACCTCCTTGATTGAGGGTAACCTCGCCGTGCTTCCAGCCTGCCCTGGGTGTGAGTCAAACATGCTCTGTGACCAAAGAATACCTTCTGGTAGAGGCACAGGAATCTCTTGAACAGAGAAGACGTCTGCCAAAGACTCAGAGGTAGACAGCATATGTTTCAAGTAGTTATTTCTTAATAATTCTGTTAATTATAAGCTAATATTACAGAATGATTAATACCGTGATAGGGATATGGTATAATTTGTCTTGGAACACAGGTGAGGGTCACCTTCCAAACTTGGAAGAGAAAGTTAGGACAGGCTTCTCAGAGATGTGGGGTCAATGGGAGATGCACAGAGGTTTGGGGGAGACAAGAGGATAGAGAAGTGTTCCAGGCAGAGAGAAGTTTGTGTGAGAAATCCAACCAAGGGTCAAGAAAAAGGAAGGCTTATTCTAGAAAATGAAAAAAAAAAAATGGATTGTCTGAATTTTGAGTCAAAAGAGCCTTGAATATCTAAACGTACAGGCTATCGAAGTCAGATCATGCAGGCCTTATAGGCTATGTTGAGGAGTTTGGATTTTATCCTGAGAACAAGGGAAATCCTTAAAGAATTTTAAGATTCATGTTTTGACATTTCATTCAAGTTCCTGTAAGGAAAGTAATTTGCAGAAAAAGAAGAAATATGAAAGCAAAGAGACAGATTAGAGAAGCAGCTGCAGTAATTTAGAGAAGAGTTAACATGGACTAGGCAAAAATAGAGAGAAGAAGGCTTAGGAGTGAACATCTACATCCCCCATACTTTCTGTGGGTCAGGAATTTGGGAACCACTTATCTGGAGGGTCTGGCTCAGGGTTTCCTGTGAGGTTGCAGTCGGAAAGTTGACAAGAACTGTAGTTATCTGAAGGCTTGACTGGGGCTGGAGGATCTGTTGCCCACATGACTTACTTGCATGAATGTTGGCAACAGGTCTCAGTTCCTGCCATGTGGACTTTTCCATAGGGCTGCTTGATGCCCTCACGTCATGGCATCTGGTTTCCTTCAGGATGAGTGAGATGCTATGTATTTTATGACCTAATCTCAAAACCCACACTCCATTATTTCTGAAGTATCCTATTGATCACCCAGGGCAGCCCTATCCAATGTGGGAGGAGGCTGTACTGTACAAGAATGTAAATACCAGAAGGCTAGGATCATTGAGGGCTATGTTGGAGGCTGGCTGTGACAATCTGATCTCAACCCCCAATGGCTCATATCCCTCCCACATACAAAACACATTCCTCCCCAAGGCTCCCCCGAATCTCATTCTATTACAGCATCAAATTGAAGTCCAGAATCTCATCCTCTTGATCTGAACACCTGTAAACTCAAGAGAAAAATTATCTGCCCCACACACAATGGTGGGACAGGCATAGGGTGGCTACTGTAGATATTCCTGTTCTAAAAAGTTCACCAGGGCAATTCTGAAATCTAGCCAGGAAAATGGTGGCCTTTCCTTGACTCGTTCTTAGTCTTGCTCTTTCTGAGGAATAGTTCTTGTCTCTCCGTGGTTCTTGGATCTTCCCTACTACTGCCTTGCATTGGACATGAAGCCCGAACAGAAAATAAATGCATGTCACTGAGAGTTTAAGGTTTGCTTTTTAGTGCAGCAAAGCCTAGCCCATCGTAACTGGTAGAGTTCTCATTGGGGGAAAAGTACTTAAAGGGAAGGCAGAGAGGTCTGCAGTGGGAACTGAGAAGTAGTCAGGGAGATAGAAGGAAAATCAACAAACCTCAGGGTTAAGGAAGAGAGCCTTTCATGAAGTGGGGAGTCATTCAGTACCTCTGAGAGGTCAGACTACCTTGGGAGTGATTAGGTTTTTTAGAATTAGGAAAAAGATGGTTTGGGGATCCATGGGAAGGATCCATTTCAGTAGGATGGAAAGATCAGAAGTTGGATTATAATGAATTGAGAAGTAAGTGGCCGAGACTTAGAGGCAGGAAGTATTGGCTTTGAAGAGTGGTGGCTGGAAGGAAACATGAATATTGGGGGCTTTTGCTACAATGGGAAAGAGTCTGCGTTTTTAGGCTTATAGAAGGGGACAAATTAAAAAAAGGAAGAGACCAGAGACAAGGTGAGGTCCTTGAGAAGGAAGGCAACAGGGATCTAGAGTTAGAGAGGAGGGGCATTTAAGCATCTTAACAGGAGAGGAGGGAAGGATGGGACATGTCTCCTGAAGTGTGTAGGGTAGAATGGGAAGGCTGGGGAGGTCGTGGTGCGTTCAGGTTATACGAAAGGTTCTCTGTGTCTGGAGGGCTGGCTGCCCTGGACGCCAACAGGAGGAAGCTGAAGGAGGTGAAATGGGAGAAGAGGAGAGGAAGTTAGGGAGGGGCTCCCACTCGAAGGGACTGGAATGATAAGTTGTAGATAATGGTTATTCATTTAGGAATTCCAAGCAGCATGACGGGCCTTTCCTTACAGACAGAATTGGTGGCCAAATTACCTATGAGGATGAGGGAGAGAATGGCTCTGACATTCTGATATCTTGGAAGATCGAGATGTTGATGCCACTGATCTGCAATAGGGACCACCAGGGGGGTAACAGGATTAGACACTGATTTTGGCAACCCCAGAACATTTTTAGAATGGCTGCTGAGCTGGGAGACCCAGGCTCCATATCACTGATGTAAAGTGGACCCAGCAGTTCTAGGTTTCAGAGCCAGGACTTGTCAGAGCCTCTGAGGCCATGTCTGACACCGAGCAAAATGCTGATGCTGAAGTGGCTTTCAGTGGAAAGCCACGTCATGAATGGAATTGGAGATGAGCTTGAAAGTGAACTTTTCCTGCCTCTAGCTGGTGCCCCCTGGAACCAAAGGACAAATGAAATCCAGGCAAAGTTGTCAGTTTAAAAGACGGAGGCACTGAGTATCAGAATTGCAAGTCATCTCGTAGCTGATCTAGCCCTGGGTCCAGCTATATGATCTTAGGTATATCACTTGATACCTGTATCAGACTCCTCAGGTAAAGTGGTGATGTGAATGCCCGTCCTAAAAGGTTGCTGTAAAGTCTAGTGATTCTTTTGTTCTCACTATTCATACAGTGCTTACAACGTTACAGGCGCTTTGCTAAGCATTTGAGTAATGTTACCTCCTCAGCCCTCATAACCATCACATCGGGTAGGACTATTAGTATCTGAATTTTTAACATGGGAAAAATGAGGCCCCCAGAGAAGGAACTTGGCTAAAGCCACCTAGGTCTTCAAAGGCAGAGCCAGGATGAGTTCCAAAACCTCCTGACTCTGAGACCCGCGCTTTCCGTGCTTTTAACTGAATAAACACAGGCATTTTCCAGCTGCGTCTTCATATACCTGTGCGTGGCTTGTTTCCAGGATGTGGCTTATGCCTGAGGAAATGCTGGGAACACCGGGACGTTAAAGGGTCACAGAGGTTTCTATTAGCGTTTCACGAACATCCTCTCCCCAGGCCTTTGGCCAGCTGGTGCTAACACTGTTAGCCCTGCTCTGAGCGGAGAGGAACACCCCAGAGACTGGCCAGCCCTGCAGCAGCAGAGTCGGGAGGATGGGTTAGGATTGTGGGAACCCATGTCCTGGGAGAACCGCCCCCGGGGTCTACCCTTTCCGATCTTGTTTATCTCAAGAGGATCCATGTTGCTAGTTTCTGCATTACTTCTCACTGCCTTGGATCATTTCTTCACTCAGCCGTTTCAGAGAGGGTCCCAAGCTTCAGGGAATCATGACAGAATTTGAAGCAAACAGTATTCTCCTGCCTATAAGTTACATGGTAGAGACAGGAATGTGGACTCTCCATTTGCCTCCTGCAGAAATATAAAAAGAAAGGAGGTGACCTTAGCTTTTATGTATAAACAGAAGAATGACAGACTCACTGGGTCAGAAAAACTCAGTGTCCCAGAGTCATTATAATCAATCGCACACATGTTGCCAGGTTGTTAAAACCCTTAAACTCCATCTGGACCAAGTGCTCATTTGATGCCTGGAGCTCGTCCGCCCGTCTGCGGATTGGGCCTGGACATACAGCGGGCTCAGCGCTTCCAGAGATGAGCACTCCGCTCCCTTATGAGTTGGTCAAATCCCCATCCAGAAATTTCTGAATGCTAGAAGCTCTTCATTGCTCTTAGTTCTAAGATTTCTCTCTGCAACTTCTACCTCCTGGGCCTAGTCTCGGTTTACTAAAGGAGTGGTTTTAGAGGGTCCCTAACCAGCATCCTGGACAATGGAGGCCAAGCTACTATTTCTTACAGAAATCTCTCCTGCTGGTTCCTTGTTTAAAATGGAAATAGCTGTCTTTTCTTTCACCATCAAAGTCCTTTCTTCCCCAAACTTCAAATAAAGTGCTTTCATGATTTCAAAGCTTTTCATATTCTAAATGACCTAATTGTTTTATCGAAAGAGAAAAGAATGGAGCCCCCCAAACCCTTCCACATGCAGATATTCGGGGAACACCTGGTACCTGGGAAATATTAAGCCAGGTCCTGGTCACAGGAGGAAGTGATTTGGATAATCACATCTGGTGCTGGACACCATCATTCTGCTGTTCTGTGTGGACCCAGGAACCAGCCCGTGTTTCAGATCAAAGGAGCAGTCGGGCCGCAGGGGAGCTGGTGGGGAATCGCTGGAGGAGCAGCAGCCAGAGAGGGACAGGGGATGGGCAGGAAAGCTGGTTCCCAAGAACGACCAGCTACAGAATTTGCGAGCCTGGTGAAAAAGGAAAATGTGGAGCCTCTTGTTAAAATTGTTAAGAATTTTAAGTTGGCAACAGCAGAGTGTTAAAGCAAGCATGGGCCCTGGGTAACTGTGTAAGAGCCACACCAAGCCTCTGGACAGTGTGGCTGGTCCCCTTGGTTCTGTTCAGGGAACCCCTCCTGCGTAGGGCAGAAGGTGCCGAGGGAGGGACCTTCTCCATCCTCTTCCTCAGGCCCCCCACCCCCAGTGGAAAGATAATGGGGCCATGTCTCCTGGCTTCCTATTTAGTGCATTACCTACTCCACGCACATTATTTTCTCATCTAAAGCAAAGAAGGCATTTAGAAATGCATTTTTCACTTTCCAAAATGTCTCAAAGGAGGTGAGTGGTACAGAGAGTTGGAGAGAGAGGGTCTGTCATCCAATTCCAAGGTTCACCGCTCACTAGCCAGCTACTAGGCCAGCACCTAAAATCTCCAAATGGTAACAGCAGGATGGGGGTTGCCTTTATATCATAGGCAGCTTTAGATAAAAACAATTCAGCACATGACTTGGCCAGAAATGTCAGTATCTTCCTTCACGCCTACGTGCCTCACCCTCTCGCACACAGTTCTCTCATCCTGTCAGTTCTACTTGCCCGTTCCCCTGGCACTGCCCCATTCGGGCCACCATCACCCTGAACGTGGAGCTTCTCTCCCTTCCTCCTTCCCTTGGCCTCCTCTCATCGGCCTTCTAGGCTACAGCAAGTGACTTCTCCACAGCACTATCCTGATCGGGTTCCTTCCCAATTAAACATGGTCACACCTCCTTTGATGTTTGCAGGAACAACTCCTTGGCCTAATTTTCAAAGCACTGGTTGACGTGTCCCCAGCCTGCCTCCCTGGCCTCATCCATTCCCACTCTCTCCGTGTAGCCCAGTGACAACCACATGCCAAACATTGCTGTCCTTTTCACCTCCCCACCTTGGTTTAGGCTGTGTCCTCTGCTGGGAGTGCTGGCCTGCTCCACATTGGCCTGATCATTGCCTGCTCACCCCACATGAAAAGCTCACCTAGGGTGTTCTAGCCTCACTGAACTCCAAGCCTCTGATGGTACCCCTCAGCCCACAGCCCACCCCCCAGAACTGGTAAGGAGCCCTGATGACCTTGCATGCTAGTTAGTGGTCCATGCCTGTGGTGTCCCCTCCCTGAAGGCTGAGATCCCTCAAAAGCAAGGACTACCTGCTCAGAACAGACATCAATGGATAGTTATTGATCTAAACAGCTTCGCAGTAGGTCTGGCACTGGTGCTGGCCGTGACTAGGGCACAAGTGCCTAATTAAAACACACTAGAGACACTCTGTCTCTCCTTGCGTCAGATCCACCCCAGCAGATCCTCCAGGGGAAGAGACAGTATTAGCATGGGCAAGTACATTACCGTCAGTGGCTCATCAGAAACTCTTAATTAGGAGATAGCTATCTGAAACACATGCATTTCAGCAGTTACAGTCTATACAGAGAGCCCACTGACAAGTCACACAGACTGAATGGGTTTCAGGTCACATGGCTGTTGATCAACACGGTTATACATTATCTGCATGCTCATCCGAGGGAGTGTGGACCAGTGGGCAGGCAGCTCGGGCATCACGCCTCCTCGCTTAAGCCTAGAGATGTGAGTTCCAGAAAGGTACAGCAGCTGAGTTGAGAGGGGGTCAAACTGGCCAACTTAGTACAGGGCTGTGGGGCACCCTGACTGTGGAGGGGCTTTTGGGGGAAATGATGTCAGCTGCTGTTCACAGGATGCCAGCAAACCCCTCCTTGCTCAGTCTCTTCTCACTGGGTTCTCATTTCCCCACTACCCTGTTTTAAAACCTGCTCAGTCTCAGGTAGCATTTAACAAAGTTCTCTCTCATGCACAGTCTCATCAGAGACTGTGGGGAGCAACCTGAGGACCAGAGAGGGAGAGAAATGTGGTCAGAATTACCCAAGTGAGTGGTGAGTGGCAAAGACAGGATCCACAGGCAGTCCTGTCTGTTTTCTCTTGCTGAATCTGTCTGTGATGGGTTGAATAGGGACCACCTCCCAAAAGATCACGTCAACCCAGAATCTCAGAACGTACCTCATTTGGCATAAGGATCTTTGCAGATACGATTATGGTAAGGGTCTCAAAATGAGATTATCCTGGATTAGGATTAGGGTGTCCTATAAGGATAGAAAAGAAGAAGACACTCAAGAGAAGACAGCCATGTGAAGACAGGGACAGAGACCAGAGTGATGAGTCTACAAACCAAAGAACACCAAGGACTGCCAGTAGGCACCAGAAATTGGGAGAGGCATGGGGCAGATTCTCCTTCAGAGCCTCCGGAAAGAACTAGACCCTTGATTTTGAACTTCTGGCTCCCGAACTGTGAGAAAATGCATTTCTTTTGTTTGAAGACACGCACTTTGTGGTACTTTGTTACAGCAGCCCTAGGAACTAACACCACCTAAGCTACCCATTGCTGCCAGTTGTACGGCACAGTTGAAAACCCCTAACACAAGCAAACAATTCAAAATTATTTTTCATTTCATTTCATTCTTGCAAGGAAATAAAATCCCCTTAACGCCTTCTCTAGATCATTATCAAGGAGGGTAGAGTTTGGCAGAGGAGAAGGGGGAGAAAAAGCAGTTTGGATGCCCCGCTGTGTACCGTCAATAAGAAAATACTCACTCTTATTATCTTGATCACTAAACAATTTAGCGTGATCAGTAGTACTGCAGCTTTATTTTATATACGAAGCAAGCAAGACTCCAGAGCGACTGATCTGAGATTGGAGCTGTGTTGACGGATGGCAAACCCTGTGTCCTGCAGGACCAGACTGATGCCTTTGCTTCCTCCCCCAGGGTGTCCAGATCAAGGGTCCAACCCCTACACACAGGAACCTGCACCTTGACTTCTCAGAGAGGCTCAGCCCTGCTCACCCTGTACCTTACTCCTCTCCTAATTCTTTTCTTGTTCTCCTATAGTGTTTGCCTGGGTCGCAGACAAATCTTATCTCTCCAGCGTGAGTGCAGGAGATCCCAGGCTCCCACAAGGGGTCTAAGGAGTCCAGTGGCCCCGAATCATTCAGTCCAGAGACTGGATCTGACTTAGAATTTCATGTGTGTACAGCACTGGCCCCATGGAAACGACCATGCCAGGCTCCCTGCAGAGAGAGAGATATAGCTCACTGGATGCCCCTGGGCCTCAGTTTCCCCTTATGTAAAATGGAGGATGAAGTGACAGTTCTTCATTTGGACTGATTCTGTTAGTTACCTCTTAAGTCACTTTCCTCTCCAAAACTCCATGTCCCGCGTGGGTCTGAGCAGCCAGTGAGAAATCATACCCTGAAAGATGCAAAGCTGCATGCAGAGAGCGGCTTGGAGGTTAGCAGTTATTCTCCAGTAAACCTAACCGTATCTGATTTGGACTATTTCTTCAGCTGCCACAATATTTTTGACAGCCCAGCATAGCACTTAAAAGTGTGACTCTGGTGCCGGAGTCCCTGGGTTGCCTCCCAGCTCTGCTATTTACTGCAGTGTGGTCTCAGGCAAGTAACCTAATCTCCACGTTGCTTAGTTTCCTCACCTGTAAAGCTGGAAAATGCTAGTTCGAACCTCGTGGGGCTTTTGTAAGGAATGAATGAGTTAATACACATGAAGCTCTTAAAAATAAGACCCAGTACTGGGGAACATTTAATGAATATTGGCTTTTCAACATTTAACATTTAACATTTTTCAAAAATATATTTTTGTATTCCAGTTACTTTGTATTCATAGGAAATGATCCAGACCTGGTTTTATTGACCTAACATTTAGACTGGAGTTAAAAATGTACTTCTATAAAATGCAGGTGGAAACAATAACCCAAAGGGATTCTTTTCGTTAGAATGGAGAGGTGGCTCGGTATAGTGAAGTTTCTACCTTGAAATGAAACTCTGTCACAAAGGACTGTGTGCTTTGGGGCAAGTTGCTTCTCTTTTGTGAGATTCAACATACTAACCTGTGAAACGTGCACACAGGGGCTCATGCATGCATACAGATGTTGGCAGATGGTGGGAGAGATGGGGAGAAACTGTGATTGGACCAGGTGATGGTCTGATTCTGCACTTCAAGGTTGCGTCTGGCACATGGCAGAAGCTGTTGATTCCCAGTGCCAGCAAGCCATCTCTGTCACGTAGCCTTGAACAAATAGTAGGGATAATGAGAAAGACTGCCCAGTTCAAGCCAACATTGGGACGAGGACCAGGCAGCAGGCTTTGAAGTCAGCCCAGGCAAAAAAGGGATAAATGTGCTCAGGACTGCTGGTCCTGGCAAGCTGCTGACACAGCCAGAGCTTCTCCAGATCCAAGGTGGGATCTAGAAAGGGAACAGGGAGAGGGGATGCTATTCAAGCCATGCTCTGATTAGAAGCAAAATGGCATTCCGATCAAACCACAAAGATCACTAGTGTCAGAACCGCAGGGCTGACCAGAGCTGCTGCGTATCCTTTTGATACAGCCATGCAAAACACAAGTGAGTCTAGCCTCTCTCAATTTTCCAGACAACTGTATTTTATAGCCTCAAAACCCAGGAGAATCATTCTATTCAGACAACATCTTTCTCATTCCCTGGTCCTCCGAGCGTGGCATGAAGAAGAGACACAACCACATGGTGAACTTGCGATGCTGGAGTTGAGGAGTGTGGTCACCTTCCAGCACACTTGCTGTGTGACCTCCTATATGACATTCTATCTCATGGCTTCTGTTCCCTCATCTGTCAAACCAAGAGGATAGATCCATGGATCTCTAAATATCTTCCCACTCTGGAATTCTGCAATGTAGTTTTTCATGTGAAACCTATCTTTGTGCCAAGAGTCTCAGTTCACACAAAACAGAACATTCCTTATATTTTTCTTAATAATCCTAAAGGGAAAGTAATAGGTGTCCTTCACCTAAAACAATGTACATTCACTGGGCTGCTTTGCCATAGAGAAACTTGAGGAAATACTTGCTATTCTACCTAAGGAGCATGTGTTTTGGAATTAGAGGAACTGATTTTGAAAAGTCTCCTGACTTTGCTAGAGATTCTGTCCACCTGTCCTTAGCCTTTTGACACCCCTGTGTATCCACCCACGAAACATTCAAAGGCAGCATGGAGAGCAACGTCTTAAACATTTCCTAATGCTGTGTTCCCGGTACTCTTGATTTGTGTCTTCCCAAGGTGTTTCCATTTCTGACATCTACTTGAAGTCCTCCTTGTTTCCAGGACCCATTTAGACAGACATCCTGGGGTACCATCTTAACCTTTTCAGACTTGTCTCAGGTAGCCTGTAGGCTACCCTGATTCCAGCAGCAGTGGCTACTCTGGCCACTCTGCATAAAAGACACTCATCCAAGGGGCCCTCCAGGCTCTCTCCTCCCCCCCCCCCCCCGCCCTACTCAGGAAAGGATTTGAGTAATAACCTCATCTCTCAACTGGGTAAGAGACGACATCACCTAACAAATGTGGAAAAGGGAGCTTTGGAGTTGGAAAACAGCCATAAAAACTGCTGTGGGTGAAATACTAGTTCAGAACAATGGAGGAGGGAGCCGATGGGACTGGGTTCTGCTGTTGGCCCATTTGGAGCTTGGAAGAAAGCAGTCCCCTCCACCTCTGCCGTTCCGGCCTTTGGCAAAAGCAGATTTCAGAATTTGCCAGCTCTTCGCCTCAGAGAGGTCATGATGCGGTTCCTCTTAATACAATGGGGAATTCAAAACCTACAGTGCGGCGTAAAATGTGAATTCAGCCCAGGCTCTGAGTGCCGTTGCACGCTGGAGAGGAAAGAGGGAAGTGGTGGGAGGGGGTGTAATTTGTGCAGAGGAATGACAGATGTGGTTGATCCACTTTGGATTTATCTGCCCATCTGGACTTTCAAAAGAAAAGAAAGTGGTGTGGTAACAATTTCATAGCAAAGGCCACAGGCTGGTTAATCTTCAGGGATTTTTTTGAGCTAACTTCTGAAAACGTCGATTTGGCCTATTGATTTCATATTAATTGCCTCTGACTAGCTGGCGCAAGGCCAGAGAAATCCCGGCACGTTGCATGCTGCAGTTGTCAATCCCGCCTTCTTTGGAGCTCTCTGGGGTGCAGCGTGGCTGGGTGGCTTCTGCCACGGCACGTGGGCCCTCTTCTCGGAAGCGCTTTTGGCCAGACTCACAGATTCTGCAATGGAAGGAAAGTTGATGAGGAGGGAGAAAAATTAACCCTCAACGTGCAATATTAGCTCTCCTGAGAACTGAGCCCATTTCATTTGGGAAGCAGGCCAAGCTGCTGAGCTTCAAAAACATTCGAAAAGAGAGAGGGCTGGGGGCAGGGAAAGAAGAGGGAGAGAGAAAGAGAAGAGAGGCGGAGAGAAATAGTAAAACAAAGAGAAAAAAAGAACAGAGATACAGAGAGAAAAGGAAAACCAAGAGATTGAGACATAGTGACAGAAACTTATAGAGACAGAAGGAGGCAAAGACAGGGACACAGAGCGAGTCAGAAATAAAGGGAAGCAGAGGGAGACGGTGAGAAAACAGAAAAGAGAGAGACAGAGACCAAAAAGAGACAGAAAAGAGAAACAGAGGTAGAGACACAGAGAACACAGAGACTAACTCAGAGAGACTCAGAGAACAACACAGAAGCACAGAGATGTACATTCAGAGAGACAGAGTCAGAGGTTGATGGGTGAGAGACTCCTCCTGCCAAGAGAGAAAACATGGAAAGGCTGGGAGTTGACCAGAGTACAGAGATAGGGAGGGACAATGATGACAAGGGGCCTGACAAGTTGAGAAAGAGATGAGAGTAAAGGAAACTCCCGCAGCGTTGGCCCCAGAGAATCCCAGGGGCCCTAAGAACAGCCTCACCCTGGGGCTGCCCATCCCGAGCCCCTGCAGCTGCCCCTGGCCAGCCAGCTCCAAGGGACAATCGCGGCCGACCTTTGCCTGCAGCCCCCCAGGAAGCCGAGCCATGGTCTCAGTGTAGTTCCCATCGCAGGGCCTGCAGAACCGGTTAGCATGTTGTGTGATGGAACAATAACTGAATCATGAACAACTGAAAACAAAACAGGAGAACAAAGCGAGGAGGAAAAAACCCACACGAATATTTTGGAATCCTAATTTGCTGCATGCAGTTGCTAAGCAGTTTCCTGCTGTGTGTGTTTCTCTGTCTCGGAAAGAACAAGGACTGTGAGGAAGGCAGGTGTCAGGAGGTCTGCTGTGTGGTCTCCGAGTTCGCCACCGTGGAGGGGCTGCTCTTCTTGGGCGGCCAGAAGCGCAACTATCCAGAGAAACAAAATAAAAATGGACTGACTTCCGAGCCTCAGTGACTCAATTCTCTCCCAAGTACCCACCAGAGGGGAACAAAAGGGTGGCCATTTAATATAAGGGAACTACCATCACCTAGGTCAGGGAACTGGCTCATGTGACTTAGCTCTCTATGTTACTCACTGGGTCCCCGGGTCCCTGAAGCCCCCTCTGCCTCCGCGGTATGGCTGTAGCCCTGATTATTCTACGCCAGGACATCACTACCCTGTGCCTCCAGCCTGGGCCATTTTCCCCCAGCACAAAACTAACTGCATCACCCAAGGGCAGAGGCTGTATGCTATCCATCTCTTTGGGCCGGTGCTCAGCACAGAGAAGACGCTCAGTTTGTGGTTACCGAGCGAACGACAACTCCACAGTGATAGCATCATCGTTTCCCAGGATCCGGTCACCTGGCCCCGCTCTGTCACATTACAAATCAGTCATCTCAGAAACAAACTGAGGAAGATATACAAGTTCCCAGTGTGTGTTCATTCAGTGTCAGTCAAGGTCTTGGTCATTTATAACCCAAAGTTTTACATTGTTTTCGGGTTCTTTCCCAACTCCCCACTCCCCACTTTGGTTTACAGTAGCTCAGTGGGGATGTGCCATTACTGGGCCACATGCACACCTGCCCAGAGATGCCAGTGGGCAGTGACTGGAGCCCCAGCCTCAGCAGGTAAAATTCTCACTAACCTGGGACTCAACCAATTAGGGTTTTCTTGATCACGAGCAATGGATCTACTAACTACCCTGAGAAACCAAACCAAAAAAGAATTTATCAGCAGAGTATAAGTGAATTCACAGGAAAGATAATGAGGCCATGGGTAAACCAGGATCCAGGGCAGCCCTGAGATCCAGGTTGCAGGAAGCTGTGGACGGGCTTCTCACATCTCAGCTCCTGGGATGAGCTAGTGCAAGCTGTACTCACCCTTGTGGGACTGCTCAAGTTCCTGGGAGGGTCTGAGTGACTTAGATGGGACAGGGGTCCCCCTTAGCCAGGAGAGGGAAGAAGCTCTAATTAAACATCTCCCTAAGGTTGACGCTCAATCCCACAAAGACAGCCTGACACCGAGGAGCAGAAGTGCTCTGCTGAGCAATTTAGGTGATGTTATGAAAGGAGGAGGGAGGGGACACTGGCGAAGCAATGACACCCACTCAGGGAATCCTGTGAAACTCCAGAGGCATGAGACAGTGCCTTGGTGTGTGGGTCATTCATATTTAGGGTGAGCTATTTGCCTCCTTTTCAAGTTGTTTGGGAGCGTGGGGGTGCCTAATCTCTGGGGAGGGAAAAGGGGAGACTGGCGACAAGGCTTGGTTTGTGGTAAAGCACTTGGGGAGGAGCAAAGGGATGGGTGTTCATGGTCATCTGAGCTGGGAAGCAAGTAGGGAAGGATCACCCTGGCCCCAAGGCAGAAGGACAGAGAGGAATGCATGATGAGGGTCTGGTCTTGTCTTTGCTTTCATTGTCTGGAAACCCCAATTCTATATAGGGGCTTTACATAGTGTAGGCTAACATGCTTTCCTGTGTCAAACTTATATGAGAATACAGGGGGATATTCTCCAAAGATAACAGTCCCAGGCATTCAAACAAATGAGCTTACCCTTTGGCAACAGTTATAAGATTCTCATTCCTGAGGCAGATCAGAGTGGGCAAGACCGGATCCTTTAATGTCCCAGTGAACACCCACTGCTCACTGCTCACCACGACCTTGTCCCCAGCTCTTTCCCATAATGGAATATGTTGCGAAGGCCTTGGTGATTCCATTGTGCCTCCAATTTACAATATTCCAAAGGCTTAGTTAAAAAAAAAAAAAAACTTTCTGCATAGAAGTACAGATACCACTCCCAATTATGAGCATCAAGTTTGAAACTTGGCGGATCTTCACGCTGAACACCTGGGCCATTCTGGTTGCTGCCAGTGGCTCAAGGAATGTGCATCTATTTCAGTACAGCCCACACAATAATTAAAAGGACAATTTGCTTCTACATAAAGAATCACGGAATACAGCCCCAAACCACATAAAAGCTGTTTCTGCCCTCACTGCAGTTTGGCTCTCCCGGGCTGGCCACAGTCTGTCCTGGAAATAGTGGATGCTTTGTCTAGGGACTTCCAGAGGCAGCGAAGTGGTGGGGAAAATCCCCAGATCCTTACCTTGGCCCTTCCCATTCCCATGGAGCCACTCGAACTGCGCATTTCCTGTCGGCAAACTGGAAATAAGAGTATGAACTCTATCCTTCTCATTGTTGTGGGACAGCTCAAAATGAAGAAATGTGTGCGAAATCACTTCAAACAATGTAAAGGCGCTCTACAAATAGACAGTCTGTTGCTTTGACATCTGTGAACATAACACCAGAATTTCTCCAGACGTGCACAACTAGAGAGAGAGGACTTAATAGCACCATGGGATGAGGGAGAAAGAGAATATAATCCAGCAAAATAATGGGTCCCCTCAGTTGAATGCAATGTTAAGTCAGGGGTGTGTTGGTAAATATTTAAGAACCAGTTCTCTGGGGGGGAGAAAAGTCCTCAGTTGTAGCATTTACTAATTTTCATGGTGTGAATACTGCCAACCATAGGCAACTCCAGGATATCAACATGACATTGACTGGCTAGCCAAGCTCCTCGGAATTTCTCTCTTTCTCTCATTGCAATGATAATGCACTGAGACGAGTGCTCTGGTGGCATTTGGCAGCTTCCAGGTCTCTGGGGGATGCCTCTAACTGTGGAGGAGGAGCACATTTAAAAAGAGCCACAAATTGGGCATCCTTTCACAATGTCTAGGAACAGTAAAAGATTTTCTGAATGTGTTAGCACACTTTTTGCCGAGGGGTGTAAACTGGAGTCATTTCAATGCGCCATCCTTCAGTGGCTGTTGAGTTAAAAATTTGGAGGTGAGTTTTGTGTGGCTTTGTTTTGACTTCTCAGTATTTGAGAAATGGGGATACTGTGCCCCTCTTCAGAGAGCACTGTAATGTTCATGATGTGACGGGGGTTGGGGGGTAGCTGAGTGGTGCCTGCACAGTAAGTGGCAGATCGCGCCCTGCAGTTACTCTCTCCTGCACCTGGTTCTTCTGCACCGGTTGGGCTTATTGGTGAGTAGAGTCACACGGTCAGTCATCTGTCTTCTTTATCAGTGACTACCTGGCAAATCTCTCCTTGAGGCCCATCTCAGGGGCGTCTGGAATGTTCTGGATTCCCACACGCCTCGGACCTGGCTTCCTTGGTGGGCTGTGACATCAGGACACAAGGAAGCTGAGAGTCTCTCAGATCCAAATGGTGCCTCTGAAGGATCTGCTGACTGTCACAAACAACTAATAAGGCAGCTGTTCAGGGCTCCCCAAAGGGATGGATTCTCTCTCTCTTTTTTTTTCTTTTTCGGCTTATGCAAGACCCAGAGATCCAGCCCAAATCCTCCAGTAGTTGGAATTGGGAAAGTGGAGTGTTTTCCAGGGCCCCAGAAATTTCAGCTCATTGGTCTTATTGAAAAGGAGTCTGTGGTTTCAGGCATGAATAGCTGGGGCTTAGGGAAAGAGCCTTGATCCATTCTACGCCAAATGGAGACACATCCCAGGAAAGCCATGGGGCATCTCCAAATGGGAGATGATTTTAGCTCCCAAAGCCCAGCCAGGGAGGGATTTACTGCAGAGGAGAAATTCTTCCTGTCATGCAAATAAAGACTAATGACATTCAGCAATTTTCTGGAGATTTTGTCAGCAAATATACCTAGAACAGCTTGGACAATGCCCATGGATTTGGGGAGAGAAGGGAAGAGTCTCCCTCATTTACCTGTCGGCATGTCAATCCAGGTTGTGGCACTTTTCGTTTTTCAAAAGCAATAATGACATGTGTTCATTGAGCTCCGTTGCTATCTCAACTGAGTCATTTGGGAGTAAACAGCCCATCAACATGCCTGTATGTAAAGGAAAGCCAGGACTCATCACCTGAAACATGTAAAGTACATTTCTGTGATTCTGCATGTGATCTGGTGAGAGGAAACTTAGTTTTGAAGTCTGACACTAAGCGTCAGGGGTTTTTTTTGTTTTTGTTTTTGGTTTTTTTTTGTTTTTTTTTTTTTTTTTTGGTGAAATAGGGATGATGTCTTTTTCCTGTTATCCCAATAGCATGGGGGTGGAGAGGATTATGGGAAGTTAGGACTGTGAAAGCATTCATAAACTGTAAAGTGCTGTGCACATAATGAGCAGATTAGCCTGGGGGTCTCCCACCGCCATGTGGCATTTCAGAGTAGTGCGAACAGTAATGCTTTTGCTTTTCCTTCCCCAGTGGGACATGAGAACTATTCAGATGACAGTGATGCTGTGAAGGATAAACTCCTAGGTGCATTTGCAAAGCTGTGATTTATAATAAGATATGTAGATACAGATATATTTGGTCTCTGTTCCCTTTTCTGGCACAGAGCTCCTAAAACCCTTGGAATTTCCTAATTGATGAGAGCAGTAAAGATGTGTTTTGTTATGTTAATGAGGTGACTTTGAAATGCCCCTAGGTCACCCTGAGGCTGAGAGCAGGTTACTAGAGGAACCAACCATGGGATAAGAGGGTGGGAACTTTCTGTCCAGTCCCTCTGGGAGTGGAGAGACTAGAGATTGAATTCAATCACCAATGGCCAGTGATTTAATTAACCATGCCTGTGTAATGAAGCCTTCATAAAAACCCAGAGGACAGGGCTTAGAGAGCTTCCCACTTGGTGAACACATGGAGATTTGGGGAGAGCGCCCCCTTCTTAGAAGCCATGGAAACTCTGTGTCTCTTCCCACATACCTTGCCTTATGCATCTCTTCTATCTGACTGTTTCTGAGTTATATTTTTTTTATAATAAACCAGTGATCTAGTAAGTAAAATGTTTCTCAATTCTGTAAACTCTTGTAGCAAATTAATCAAACCCAAGGAGGGGGTCACAAGCCTAGAGGGGTGGTTTCCTAATTTTAGAGAACATGAGAGGAATGACCTAAGGAGTAGAAGAATGCTTCAGATACAAGCTACTGAATCACTATGCTGTACACCAGAAACTAACACAGCATTGTAAATCAACTGTCAGCCGCACGAATCTAGGAAAGTCTAAGGGAGAAAAGGGAATTGAAGAAAATGACACAGAGAGAGCGGAAGAGAGATTTCTCAAGGATGGATACCTCTGCTGCAAATATTTCCAGTGAAATTGGCCGTTACTATTTCACAACTTCCAGCATCAGTTGAAATTAAAATTTAATTAAAATTAAAATTCTTCTTCTAAAAAATTCTTCCTGCATCAATGTTAAAAAAAATTAACCAAGCCCCACCCCTAACAGTTCTGTTCTCATGGTCTGGGATGGGGCCAGGGCACTGGTCTACCTTAAAATCTCCAGATAATTCTAAGATGCAACCTGTTAATTTTGTTTTGTTTTGTCAAGTATAGTTTCCGAGGAGCTCCTGGCTCATCCGGAGCTAGCATAAAGTCTGCTTTCAGGGGATTCTTTCACTCATTCAATTATTTGTTCATTCATTCACTTATTCATTGAGGAGATCCCTAAGCAGACAAAGGGTGAGGAGCTAACAGGAGAAAACCCACGATCTGTGGGAATTCGTCTGCACACGTGGAGTGACAGGCATCCAAATGGGATCTCCAGTGGGATCCACAAGAAGACAAACTGATACTGCTCATTTTTAAATGACCTAACAGTGTTGCAATACGTATCTGAAAATATTTTGGTCTTTAAGAATTAAGCGCACGCATACAACACACACACACACACACACACACACACACACACACACACAGCCCCCCAAGTGATCACTAGTGATAGGAAGTGTGGACCAAGGAAGCGATTTCTGATTGTTGTCAAAAAGCAGGAAGGGAAGGGATGCTGGAACTTGTGAAATAATAACAGCCAATTTCACTGGAAATACTTGCAGCAGAGGTATCCATCCTTGAGAAATCTCTCTTCCGCTCACTCTGTGTCATTTTCCTCAATTCCTTTTTCTCCCTTAGACTTTCCTAGTTTCCTGTCTGCTCCTGTGTTGCTAACTGTCTCTCCATGGCAAACAAGAGAGAGAGAGAGAGAGAGAGAGAAAGAGAGCTTGCAAATAATAAAGAAATGACATTCTGTTTCTCTCCACTCTGCTCCCCAACCTCAGTTCTGATGGTCTCGCTCCTGCTTAAACCCCTCCATGGCCTCCAATATTGCCCATCAGAGCGTGGGGTTAGAGGGAGGACACTGGAGCCAGACTTCGGGGTTTGAATCCTAGCCTGGCTGGACCGGATTGTGTTAAGCTCGAGCAAGCTACTTAGCCATCTCTGTGACGTGATTTCAGAGAGATAATAGTAGTTACTATCTCATAGGACGGTTTTGAGGTTTAGAGTTAATACATGGAAAACGCTTAGGCGTGCATCTGGTCCGCATTAAATGCCCAATAAATGTTAACACAATTATGTTGTTGCTGCTATTGTGATTGCTCCTGTTATCACCAACGGCCTGATTCTCTCCAGGCCCTTCCCCTGTCTTTCCTCCTCCATGCAAATAACACTCCAGCCACATGGAACCACTCGCAGTTACTGGAAGTTACCATTTTCTTGTATGCCTTTGGGCAGTTGCTCGTGCCTCCATTTTGGTGAACCTTCCCCCATTTTGTTAGTTTTCTATGGCTGTTTTGACAAATTATCACAAGCTTAGTGTCTGGAAAACACACAAATGTACTGTCTTAGAGTTCTGGATGCCAGGAGTCCAGCGTGGATCGCACTGGCTAAAGTCAAGGTGTCGGCAGGACTGCATTTCTCACCGTGGGCTCTGGGGCACAATTCCTTTCCTTGCTTTTTCCAGGCCATCCACTTTCGTTGGCTCATGGCTCCTTCCTCCAGCTTCAAAGAAAGCAGAAGTGGGTTTGAGTCCTCACATCACAATTACTCTGACCATTCTTCTGTATTCACCTCTCCCTCTGACCAGAGCCAGGACAGAAGGGCTCTCCATTTTTAAGGACTCATGTGACTATATTGGGCCCACCTGGACAATCCAGTCCCATCTCCTCACCCGAGATGCTTACTTTTAACCACATCTGCAAAGTCCCTTTCATCCCATGTGAAATAACACATTCTCAGGTTCTAGGGATTAAGACATGGACATTTTTCAGGGAGAAGAATAGTATTTTATTTTTGCTGCCTTTCAAAATGTTTGAAACGGAAATGTTTCCTCTGAAACATTACTTCTTCTGAGCATTTTCTGTTTCCTCAGGCAGAGCAAGGGGTTTGTGTGTGCTCCTTGTCCTTTGAAAATTTGCCTCTTTTGTAGGCTTTACCACAATATTTTGTAGTCATTGGCTTATGTAACTGCTGACCCCACAGAATTTGGAGAGCTGAGACTGGTTTCATCCATTTTTTAATTCCTTGTGCCTGATAATAGCCCTCAGTGACGCTTCTAAACAAATGAAACTTCTTAGGACTTAGTGCTTCTCTGCCAATGGAAATACTACCAAAAACTTGAGGAACAAGGTCTCAACACTTAATGGCAATAACTAATCATCTTCTGTGTCATCCTTCACATAGTCACATGCCTTGTCTTCATCTTCGTCACAGTCCTACAGTGAAGACAGCACATCACCATTTAGCAATTGAGAAAACTGGAAGTCAGACCGCTGAAATTCCTTGTCCAAAGTTATTCACACAGCTCTTTATCTGCAAAGTGAAGAATCATCAAATCTAAACGATAAGACACATCAATTCTATTCAGCCAGAAGAGTAGCAGTATGATGATGAGTTATTTAACCTCAGAGGCAGCTTCAAATAGAACCTCTTACAGTTAAAAATCCCTTAATTTGGAGTAGTTGGATGGTGGGGCAGTAAAAAAAAAAAAATTAACAGAAGGAGTACACACTTACTATAATTATAAAAACAGTCAGTTTTTTGCAGAGTACTCTATGCATTAAAATGTTTATTACACAATATTAAATAATTAAGTCATATAATATAAAGTTCTAGGTACTTTGATTGGATGGAAGAATCAGAGGTGAAGCAGACATAAGTTCTATTCCAATGGAGATCACAGAAGAGTAGAAAAGTTCAAATTCACTTGAGTGTCTTTAGTACGAGGTGGTGTGACACGCCACAGGGAGGCATGATTCGGCGCTGTGAGGGCGTAGAAGTCTAGCCCCAAGCACTAGAATGGGTGTTGTATGAAGTCCTTTTCATAACAGCCTTAGTGGATGAATAAGAATTAATTTTTAACATCTTCATAATGGTATGATTCCTGTACAGTTAACCACACATATTTGAGATGAACAATTTGACGAGTTTTGGTATGTACACCAATGAAGCCACCACCACAAGCAAGATCGCTAACATTTCCATCCCTCCCCAAGAGGTGCACGTTTCGCACTCCCAATTTATCCCTTCCCACCCCTTTAACCCCCTGGTAACCATAAGTTTTTTCTCTATGTCTGCGAGTCTGTTTCTGTTTTGTAGATAAGTTCATTTGTGTCCTTTTTTTTTTTTTTTAAGATTCCACATTTAAGTGATATCATATGGTATTTTAAAGGAGTTAATTTATATATCTTTAATTGTTTGCAAATAGTTCCTTTCTGTGGCCAAAGTTTTTGCCCTCGAGCAGGCAAAATATCAATTCAATAATTGTGCTTGTTATCATTCGTTTGTTTATTAATCAATCATTTTTCTCATAGATAAGGCAAAATAAAATCTCCCATCACTATTTATAATCTAAAGTCCTAAAGCAGTATTCCAAAGGCCTCGATGGATGACCTTTCACAAACCTTGTCAGTCCCATGGTCCAATAGCTATCTTTTCTGAACAGGTAGAAGTTCAGTGATGATCTGAGTGTGTTTAATATAAAACCATAACTAGACCCAGAAAACAACATTCTGAAAAGTCATATTGTGATGTATGTGGAAGATGTTCATTGAAAGACTGAACATTTGCAACCCATCAAATTTATAGACATTGGCAAGTAAGGATGTGGCTCTTACAGAGGAAAGGAATGAAGAATTGGAGCAATTGAGTTTCTCACACTGTGCTGACCGTAATGATGGCAATCCTTAATAAAGAGTAGAGTGGGGGATACCATCACATGTTCGGATAAAGCCCTCTGCCTCCTTTCCCCTTTGTATCAGACACAGTGCTAGATGAGGCCCCTGGGCTCGTTCACTCTCAAGGGTCTTTGCACTGCCTAGGTCATCCTTCTTCATACCCTTTAAGACCCTTCTCAAATGTCACTTCCTCTGTGAAGCCCTCCAGGTAGCCTTTGGTGAAATTAATTGCTTTTTCTTCTGTGTTTGCATAGTCCTAAGTTCATTTCAATCACATCGTTAGCTCTTTTTGAATCCGTCTTCCCACTAGACAGACAGATCCTCAAAGGCAGAATATCCTCTTCATTTTTGTATCCTCTGATTCTAGCATGACATAAAGAGGGTGCTTAATAAATGTTGGTTCAAATAAATTATATTATAGTTTAACATTATCATTCCAAAGGTCTGCCCCAAACCCTGCTTGCCTTTAATAACTGTGTATAAACACAGGGATACAATATATCCCCCAAGTCTCATGGAATTTCAGAAGCTGAAAAGCTGTAATTAATGGCACAGACCTACCAAGTGTTAAATATGCAAGATGGACAACTTTGAAGTCAAGGAGATAATACCCCTCTCCACTTCATTGAGACAGAATACTCCATGTGACCACATTTAGGTCATATCTGTAATTTTTACCAGTGTTCTTTATATTTTATGATTCCATTATCTTTGTAATAAAAAAAAGTATGCAATTACACAGTGACTCCTGCCTCACTAAATCAGAATTGGGCTGGACTCCAGGGGTTCATTTTTTGTTGCTTTTTTGAAACTCATACCATTCTCCCAAAGAAACTTTCGAAATGCATATCTTCTCAAACTTTCCTATGAGTATCTATTTAACTCCTTTATTACTAATGGTGCTTTTAGGGACACAAGTTCAATGACTTTGAGTAGCTAATGGAAAAAGAAGCAGGGATGGAGCAGGTTAACTTCTTGGCTCATTTCAAGTGTCATCTCCCCTAGGAAATCTTTCCTTACACAGCGCCCCCAACACACACATACACCCCGGGATGGGTTATAGACCTCATTGTTGATTCCTTTAGCTTCTTGGGCTTGTTTTTCGTTTATACCTGGGATTCTTGGGCTCTGTATCCCCAGTGCCAAGAACAGAGCCTAAGAAATCTAACACTCTGAATGAATGAATGAATGACCAAAAGGATGAATTCTGAGCACTAGTAACTTATAAATCCTCCTGTATCACTTGAGGTTCTTTGGTAAGATTCTGTAGAAATTAACTGTGGCCGACCTTAGGTCAGACAAGGACTTTACTGGAATAAGAAGTGTTAGCTAACTCCTTAGACCTGCAATAGGACAGGCCCTTGAGAGGCTCCAGGGAACAGGCCAGATGACTAGATAGCTTTTTCAAGTCACTATCTTTTGGGTGAAAAAAAAAAAATCTCTTAACCATTTTATTCAGTCCTTGTGTGACTCTGCTTAAGATTCAAATTCCAAGGGGAATGAAGGATTGGCTTCATGGGGTTTAGGAGAGGTGAGGGCGTCTTGATGGATATATCAGGACTGCATCCAATAAAGGAAAAGTCGTTTCTCAAATAAAAGAGAGAAGTGGTGGGGGATGGGTATGAGGCAGGGGAAAAAAAAATAACAGCATTCCACACCAGTTCACTTCCATGAAAAAGTATATGCCATGGTTCTGCTGACATAGGCTTTAAACACCTGCAAGGACAGGCTTCAGTTTTTCATACAGCATCCCTGACTAAGACAGGACTTCTCTAGTAATAGGGATTGCCTTCCTTACCCAGTCAATCCAACCTTTAAATGTTTCCTTCAGAATCTTCTGGATATTAAAAAATATATATTTATACCTATTCCTTTTTTTTTTTTTCCTTGAGCTGAAGTTTCTAGCCTTCTCCCCATCCCACAGGATTTTTCCGGAACAAATTAACTCCTTCTCTAGGACAATTGTCTGAGCTTTGACCCTGTGCCTTTACAAGTACCTGCCTTCTGCCCTCTCCACCACATGGCCACTACGATGCAATGCCTCTCAGCAGGCAGGGCTCACATTACTGCTCACATGCACCCTTCCACGTGGCCTTTCAGTGCTTTCTAAGGTTTACCTGTATCTCCCTGGTTCTGCCTGGCCCTGACTGCTTCATGTGTTCCAGCCCACCTCTCCCAGCCCCTGCTGCCAGGGCACCCTCCTTCCCAAATATTCTCACCCTCTCTTGCAGTCAAGGGTGTTGGCTTTGCCACTAGGCAGATCTTGTTCTAAGCTGGCTCCACAGCTTATGCTTCAGATTTCCGGACAGCAAATGCTTAAACTCTCTGACTCAGTTTCTTGATCTGTTCCATGATTTAACACATACCTTTAGCTTATGGGTTGTATGAGATGACCCACTTAAGACAATTTTCACGATGCTTTGAAACTAAGTACTTAACAGATGGTAGCTGCTACAATTATCCTTTTAAATACTGATTTTACCATTTACAGAATCACAAAAGTGATACTTATCTCTAGCATTTTTTAAAATCAAGCCATATAGCAATAAAAATGAAAGTGAAAGCACAAAATAAAAAGTGAAGAATCTTCTCTAATTTCATATCCCTCCCCAAAGTTAATCACCGATGTACACTCTTGCAGAAAGTGTACAGTCCATACCTACCTCCTTGTCCATAAGCATATCTTGCTTTTTCAGTATATAATATCACCGAGACAAATTTCCACATCCATATTTATCTCTCTGTCTCGTCCCTTTTGATGGCTGCATAGTACTCCACAATATGTATGTCATCATTTATTTAACCATCTCCGCTATGTTGCACATTTAAATTTCCATTATTTTGTACATGTGTATATATTTCAGAAAGATCCACTCTTAGAATGGAATTGTTAAGCCAAAGAATTTACACATTTTACATTTCAGTAAATCTTAATAAGTTACTTCTGACAATAAACTTATCAGTTATATTCAGACCCACAGTTTTATGAGAGGTGCTGCTTCTCCACATCCTCACCATAACATTATAATATCATTAACTTTTTTGTGTTTTATAAACCATATAGATTAAAAATGGATATGGTAGACGAGTTTATGGTTACCACTGAAGTTCACTATTTTTTCTTGTGTTCATTAGCCACTTGTATTTTCTAGTCTGTGAACTGCCTCCTTATGTCACTTACTTATTATTTTGATTGGGTCATTTTTTTATTTCTTGAACTTTATAGACTCTTTACATACTCTTTGTATTAAGCCTTTGTGTCCTATATAACAATTTTTTTTCTCCTAGTATATTTCCTATCTTTTAACCTTGCTCAGGTTAACGTTTTCCAGTCAGGAATTTTTAGATTTAAATTAAGTCATATTTATTGTTTTTCCTTTTTTTTTTTTTTTTTGGTATATTGTTTAAGGTTTATCTACCCCAAGAATATATTCTCTTATTATTAGCATTGTAGTGGATTTTTTTAAATTTGGGTTTTTAATCCATCTAAATTTATTTTTGAAATCATATAAAGTGCTATAGATACTGAGTGAATAGTCAGTTGCTGATTTAAAATGCTCCTTTTACTATATACTAAATTCATACTAAATTATGCCCTTGAGTCCATTCCTAGCTTCTCTTTTCTCTTCCATTGAGTTATATAGATACTCTTGCATCAGTACTCAAAACTACTAAAATTACTATAGCATGTATGATGTATTGTATAATACTCTCTATATATTACATGTTATATATGCATATAATGTCATATATTGTATATATTTTATATATCATCTGCCTACATGCGCCCATTCAAATTTGGAAGTACTGGGTTATAGGATTTCATGCACGCATTCAAATTTGGAGGTACTGAGAAAGGGCTATGGGATTTCAGAGGTGGAAGAATTTGTAATATGGGAAATTAGAGAACAATTTGATCAGGAGGTGGCATTTGAAATTCGCCTTGAGGTAGGAGTTGGTCGTGACTGATAAACCCAAGTGCATTCCAAGAAAAAGGAATTGCTTTAGCAAAATGACAGAGGCAAGAAGACACAGGTTATGACTCTATCAAACCACCAACTCATGAGAGCAAGTGTTGTAACTTGGTTGGAATACAAGGAATGTTTGGAAAAGAGGATGTTGGAGATAAAGTTGGGGGAGTCAGATTGGGGCAGGATCATAGAAGCCCCAAGTGCCTGGCTAGGCAAGATGAACCATCTTGATTCTGGGGGCAAGAAGGAGCTTTGGAAGGGTTTAGCAGTGGTATGGCCTTCCCTGTGTTTTAGAAAGGTGACGGCGGGGAGGCGTAGACCCAAGGGAAGCCAGAATGGGGACAGGAAGAACGATCTGAGCAATGCCGTAGCAACCAGAACAGACCCTCCCGCTGGCTGGGCTGCTGTGGCAGCTCCAGTAAGAGCAGAGCATCCGGGGTTTAAGGATGAGAATGTAAAGAGCTAAACGCAGTTGGCCTTCATTCTATCCAGGAAGATTCCCGATAGTAATTTCTTCTCAAGTTTAATGTGCATGTGGCTGCTCTCCTCACCACCCCCTCCCCGTTTTCTCTCCCTTCCAACTCTTCTCTCTTTACTTATAGTTGATTCTTTCTCCTCAACCTTTACTCTCTTCCTTTCACCATCTATAGAAAATTAAGCTATTTTATTATGGATTCCAGTCTTTGCTTTTTTTTTTCCTCTTTCTTTCCCATATCACCTTCTCTACCTCTCAACATCTTTCTCTGACTGGGATTTCAAAATGTAGAATAGGTAAACAAGATTACACTGTATAGCACAGGGAAATATATACAAGATCTTATGGTAGCTCACAGAGAAAAAAATGTGACAATGAATATATATATGTTTATGTATAACTGAAAAATTGTGCTCTACACTGGAATTTGACACAGCATTGTAAAATGATTATCACTCAATAAAAACATGTTAAAAAAATCTTTCTCTTAACTTCTCATTACGTATTTACTTACTTTAAAACAAAAAACTGTGCTCCCTGTTCACAATTTTCAAAGTAGAAGACTTGAATATGAAATTAAATTTCTTTTCATATTTTAATCACATTTTAATTAGATGTAAATTTCAAAACCTTCCAGTCCCCTAAGTAGAAAGAATTTCTAGAACTCTTTTGACACATTCCTCCAACTTCAGATCTTTCCCACATCACTGCTCTCACAAAAATCTGTGGGGATTGTTTTAAGTTTTTCTTAGCAGCTGGTTTAGACAGAGTTGGAGGGATTAACATGCAAGTATGGGAAAAACACTGGGTATTTAGAGAGCACTGTTGTTTCAAGAATCTCTGGAGAGCTTGGTTACTCTTAACAAGACTGGAAATATGGTTATTAACACTCACCTCAGCTGGATTTCTGCACAAAAGGAACGGTTATCACCACCGCCTGCCCCATCCCCACCCCCAACACAACTACCCTTTCCTTCCATGTCCTCATGCATTCTCTTGGCTCCCTCTGAGCCCAGCGTCGCAGGACCCTTTGTCTCTCTGATAGTTCTCCTGCTGTTGCTGTAGGTGGTGCTGGAAACTGAGTGCTGATGATTCTCTTGGACAGGAGCCCAGGAAAACTTCCTTTTGCACATAGTAGGCACTCATTATGCAGGCCACAGTTACCCCATAGCTGGGGGTGGAATTTGTATCTTAAAACAACTCCCTGTGATTTAATCTTTAGTACCTTGTAGGACATGTATACACACCTAGGAAACACAATGCAGAAGGTTTCAAAGAGGCACCGGCTGTTTTCATAGGTTGATCAAACAAGGGTGAAAAATAAGCCAGGGCAGTAGTTTAGTGAAGTTTGCTCTGGAAAGTGCCCACCAGTTTCCTGGGAAATTTTACCGGCCTGGGCTGGGCTTAGGACTTGGATGTTTCCATGGAGACACACCCAAACCTTATAGGAGAAGAAACCCAACAGACAACCACTGGAATGGGCAGATGGACGTCAACTCCCACTCTGTTTTTGACATCCAGGCTGGACATCCCTCCATTTGTGAGGCCTTCCCTTCCTCATCGCTCAGAGGAGACCACCTTGCTTCCGTCTCTTTGATTTACCACTCTTGTTTACCGCTCTTAATAGGCTGCCTTGTAACAATCCCTCTTCTTATCTCTCTCTATTCCTTGAGGGCAAAGGCAAAATTGTATTCTTCTCTGTGTCTATACAGGGTCTAGCACGGAGCCCAGCCCAGAGCAAGACTGATTTAACAAGACTGATTTGGCCGTTGAAGGGCTAAGTGCCACCCACCACCTGTTTTTGTAAATGTGTGACTGGTACCCAGCCAGGCTCATTTGTGCACGTACCGTCTATAGCTGCTCCTGCTCCCACGGTGGAGTTGAGTGGTTCCAACAGACAACGGATGACCCACAAAACCTAAACTGTTCGCTCTCTGGCCCTTTACAGAAAAGGTTTTCCAACCCCTGCGCTATGGCGCCCAGCCAGTTTGAGTCAACCAAACTGTTGCCACAGGAATGTTAACGAGACCTGGGGAGGTCAGGGATCCCTGAAATGAGAGAATCCTTTCTGTCTTCTCTCATGAAGACCTTACCTTTTGCTTCAAAAACCTGGAACCCATCTCACCTTTTCTTTTTTCCACATTTGGTTTTTGTCCTCATTTTGCACCCCTCCAGGGTATTTGAAATTTTTTTTCTTTCATTCCAATAATGAAATACGATTTATTCACTAAATATTATGTTTAAAGTATGTTTTATATCATAGTAAATGATACTAATAACACCAAGTGAAAAAAAAACCAAAATATATAAATTTATATACAGTCTAATTCCAGCTAATGTTTTCAAAAAGCAGAGTTTGGGAACAAAAAGGAAAAAATGTACCACACTGCAGTGTCACAAGTTATTACTTCTGGATGGCTAAGCTTGGGTGATTTTCACTCTTCTCTTTATACGTTGATATATTTACAACAGCAAAGAATCTACCACATCTGCCAAGTACCTCTGACTTAGGCAGTTCTGAAATCAGTGCCTCTGTTGTTACATGGACACGGTCTCTAATAGGTCCTCCCACATGTCTACATGTTAGACTCCCTCATAAATCCTACCTATGATTCATCTTCATCGTATGTGTGAAACTTCTTTGGATAAAAGTGACTGTGTTGTGGAGAATATTGTTAGCTCCATTTTTTTGCAATTAAAAAAAAATCAAGTCCTCCCCAAAGCCTAATTTGTGATTAATTAATTCTTACTCATCACGTTTATTTGTGAAGACAGATTCCACTGTTTCAGTTGCTTTCTTTAATTAGATTTTTCTTTTTCTAATCCAGACGCCTAGCTTCTGCCAAAGGGTAAAAGAGAAGGTAGCATACACAGTTCGGGGAAAGTGGAAAGGCATCAGGGCATGGTGCCATCAAAAGTGGGCTCCAGCGTGGCTTTGCTGTCTCCAAACCATGTGATCTTGGGAGAGGGTCTCCATCTCCCAGAGCCTCGGTTTTCTCATCTGCCAAATGGTGTCACTAACAACTCACTGGGTCACTGGGAGGTTAAAGAGAGCAGTTTTTATGTAAGCGCTTATGTCAGTCTAGTACCCAGTAGGTGCTTGGGTAAATAGTCTTTTATGAAAAAAAAAGAAAAACCAGTGAAAGTACTTGTTGTGGGAGGAAATGCAAGGTGCTGCCAGTGGAAGAGCCCAAGGAGGAAACGATACTTCCTGTCTCTCTGACTCAGCCAGAAGCAGGGAGAGCCTTCACTCACAGGCTCTATTAGTTACAATCCGTCGTCTGGTTGAAAGAGCTCTGAAAGATGAGTCAGGGGGTCCAGGCCCAGCTCTGCCCCTGCTTTGCTGTGCAATCTCAAATGCACCCTCGTTGACTCATCTGTAACATCAAGGCTTTAGACAGGAGCCCTCTGTGAGGTTTTACATCGCTAATACAGAGAGGCTGTGCATTCAAAAGACTGCGAGAGCGTGTCCTATCCACCAAGTAAGCCAATGAAAAGTTTTTAAATGTCACCTCTAGAATGAAGAGATACAGCAGCGATGCAGCGCTTTACAGTTTGCCACACGCTTTCATATCTGTGATCTTTAGGACAGTCCTGGGAGGCGGGAAAGCCAAGTATGATGATCCTATGTCACAGGAGGGAAACAGGCCCAGGGGCACACAGCTAGCAAATGATTGAAACTGGGTATGAACCCATGTCTGTCTCATATCAGCTTTTGCAAACTTTCTACTCTCCCAAGAATACATTTCAGTGCTCTGGTTTACTGACCTTGAAGACCTTAAATTTCCAGTGAATCCTTTATGAGATGACCCACACATTTTTCTCTTTGATTGTACATCTTGCTTGTTCTGCTCTAGGATTTAGCACCGTGGGAAATTCATTTGCACAAGGTCATCTGTGCAATGTCCATAGTTCTAGGTTTTACTGAAGGGGCGTATCTCATTGAGAGATGCTCCCACGGGGCGCAGCCAGTAACACCAGAAGCAAAGAGAGTAGGCTCGGCAGCGGCTCTTCGTTCCATGGCCTCGGGAAGCTGGACGAGAGTCACTCCAAACAGAACTCCCACTGGGTCTGTCCCTGGGCGAGGCAGCCGCTCTGCTAGGGAGTAGCCTGGACTGGAGGCTGAGTGCCGGGCAATCTGGGGCAAGCCACCTACCTCCTGGGAGTCTCACTGTTCCCATGGACACATCTGTAAAGTAAAATACCCAACAAACTTCTCCTCGACTTTAACCAATTGGCTCGGATATCTTTTCCTCTAAGAAGTCTCCCCTGATTCCTCCGAACAGGATCATGGACCTTCCTCTCTATCCCGACATCAGTCTTTGTCTGCTGAATTTATCTGTTTGTCACATGTGTTGCTATTGTATGTTTAGTTACGTACCTCTCCTACTAGACAGTGAGCAGCTTGAAGGCAAGGATTGTGTGATTTTTTTTTTCTCTCTATTTTTGCTGTCTGAGCTATTCAAGTCCCCAGGCATTCAGACTTGGTGTTGGCAATATGGTACCCTGACAGCATCTTCACAACAGCTTCAAAGACCTTACAAGACCTCCCCTAGTCTCTTATCTCTCTGAGTCTCCATCTTCTCTCCACATCACTCATTTCACTGTAGCCTCACTGGCTTCCTTGCCGTCTGGCACACACAGGGCACACACAGGGCACACTCCTGGCTTGCCTCTTCGAGGGAACTCTTCTCTCTTTCTGGAAGTCTCCTCCCCCAAAACCTCTAGGCTGACTTCCTCACTTCCCTCATGTCTTTGCTTTGATCTCCCCATCTTACCGATGCCGAAATTGACCACCCATTTCATTCTGCAGCTGATTTCCCTTCCCAGTGCCCTTCCCACACTCCACATGTCTTCTCCTCCACAGCAGTTATCAACGTTGAGCGTACTGTTTGGTACTGTGACTTTTGTTTACCATCTGCCTCCTCTTCTAGGATGTAAGCTCTATGAGAGAAGGGCTCTCTGCCCTGTTCACTGGTATGTCCCACATCCCCAGAAAAGTGTCAGACGCAGAGTAAATGCTCACATACAGCTGTTGAATTGAATTAAATCGTATCTCCTTTCTCTTTCTTCTACTTGAGCTGTTTAAGTCCCCCAGAACAATCAGTCTGAGCTCTTCCAATATTTTGGACCTAACATTTCAGCTGATCGCTTTCTCTCCCCTGGCCTTTGGGTAGACGTGACCCGAAAGATGCAGAGTCCCACGGCATGGCTTTGCCCACGGGAAGGGATGAGTCCTTTAATAATACAGATCTCATCTAGCTATTCTACAGCAATGGCTTTTGCCTTTCGAAAAAATCAAATTTTCAAAATGGGTGGAGGCGTCATAGGCCCCCTGGAAGGTGGGACGCGCCTCCCTTATTTGGAGAGTACTGGCCTGGAGCAGAAACCCCTTTCTGTGGGCTCGCCTTCTCCACTTTCATTGTCTTTCCGCCTCTACGAGTCATTAGCTGTGCTAATCACAACTAAAACAAAGCTAATAATTGCTTCTTGGAACGTTGTGTAACGCCGTGGAATGTTGCCACGGGCCTCTGAGAATCGGCCCCTAGCTCTGCTCAGAGTAATTTCTCAGGGATTTTAACTCAGCCGGTCTTTAAGCTGAATGTTTATCATTTTCCTTTTTATTGTTTCTGGCTCCTCCCCTGCCTTTGAAGTCTCTGAAATCTTTAAACTCTTGGCTGGTCCCTATACACCACAGGTCTTCTCCCTCAAAGAGGGCACCTGGCCAAGAGAAAGGAATCGGAGCTCCTCTCTTGGCTGTGCCTATAAAACAATCAGATTGCTCCGCAGCCTGCCATTTGAAACGTGAGCTGTGCTAAAAGTACAGATAATGCAGCGTGTTCCAAGGAGATTAGAATATCCCAGTGGGATTTCTGGTGAATGGAGATGGAGAGTAAGCGAGTCCTCCACACGCAGTGTAACCCTCTCTTCCCCAGGCTGCACTGTCTACAGGGGAAGGTGGAGGGCACAGGCCTGCCCCCTCCCCTTCTCATTGCCACCCTGATTTGTCAAATGTTCCAAGAGTTTACAGCTGAGCATTCTTCATGGGACGCTTTTCTTGTCCTCCTCTGAGCCATTTGGTAACTTCCATCAGTAGTTACGCTTTCCTTGGTCTTGACAATCCCAGATCCCATGGCTTCTCACAGAGGAGGCAGATCTTGACACTGTTGCCCCTGTTATTTCCCCTCAAAGTAGAGAGAGGTTTCTTCCCTACCTCCCACCCCCGCTCCCAGGGTTTCCAGCTCTTTTTGATAATTTCCAAGAGAAGGCCTGGGCTCCAGCCACTATCCCATGAGGAGACCCTGGATAATCCAGCTCAGAGCCCAAAGTGAGCATTGATATTGAAGAGAAAACAGATCATATATTGGAAGCTTAATTCTCATAAGATCAGAGACAACATAGGCTTTATTTTTACAAAGACTCATTCAAATATTAAGGAGTTTAAAAAATTGAAGTGACTGGGTTCACCTGACTCCAATGTCAGTTTTTAACACACTTTTTTTTTAAACTTTCTTGGCCTATGTTTGTTATCTCTTTTGTATTGTCCATGGAGATCAAACTTAGCCTCCCATTGGACCAGCAGCACAATGATGAAATTCGTGTACCTGGTAGGAATGACAGTACGAAGCAGCCTGCAGGTGGGGCCAAGTGAGGCAAATGGCGATGGGACTCAGAGAGTCTCATAATTTAGCATGAGTGGAGATATGGCAGGGCCAAGCCTGCCTGTGACATGTCCCAGACCTCCCGTAATAACCAATTCAGTGTAAGAACAGCCAGATGGGCAATGCAATTGATGAAACTCCGGCTACTGAAGAAAGAGGGGATCATTGTCCAGCCAATCTGGTAAGTTATGGAATTCCGGACCTTCAGATTGTCCACCTTCCATCCTTGTCACCCCTCAGCAGGGGGAGTTATGAAGATCACACCAAATATCAACGAACACTTTCTTGTGGGAAAAAGCAGCAAATGCCACAGTGTCTCTGCCAAGCTCACACTCTAGTTAATTATGGAATCACTGATCTCCAGGACTGAAAGGACCACCCTGGTTGATTACCTCTCTCACCAGTTGACACTGGCATTCCAGGTACAGAGTGCCTGATCAGAGCCCCTCTTGTCTCTGTTTGGATGTTTTTATTGATGGTGAGTCCCTGACTCTCAGAGGCAGCCACGTCTGTAAGCACACATGCTGTTTCTTTAGACTGGATTATTAGGAATGTGTGATGATGTGATCTGAATGCCTACTGAATGGGTCGCTGTCTCTTGAAAAATATCAGGATCTCATGGTCTCCACTATTTCCTGGGAATTCCTGAGGAAAACTTGCATAATCCACACGTTTGTGAAGGTGGCCACTTACAACTTCTTCCAGCTGCCAAAGCTCAAAACAGTCGCTGCTGTAGGAGTCACAGGACACTTTGCATTGCCCGGACCCGCAGCTACTCCAGGCTGTCAGCAGTTCTCTCTCTCATTCTCTCTCCCCTGATTCACCGTGCGCCAAAGCACCACTTTTCTCATTGCTCCTAGCAGAGATTTCTCTCAAAATCCGCAGTCCACAATTCCATCCTAGGGATCCATCCCTGCCTCACTCTCAACACAGGGATGGGAAGAATCAATTTTATCCCTCCAAAGAGAGCTATAAGGTCCCCCTACCAAACAGGCCCCCTTTACGTCACAAGAGTAGGCTTACAATAGTTAAAATTGCTTGCGTGCACACTTGCGCATGCGCGCGAGCACACGCATCCATTTCAATATGAAGCATTTGGATTGATTCATTGCCTTAGGTCAGTTTCCCTAGAAGCAGGCCCTGAGATCACAGAACAAATGCAAGTGATTTATTAGGGAAGTGTTCCCAGGAGAACTTAGAAAAGGAGTGAGGGAAGCAAGATAAGAAAGGGGAAGAAGGCAAGCAAGGTGCAATTTCAGCCAAAGTCCAGCCTCAGCCTGATCCCGCGGGAGGCTCCAGAGTAGAAATTACACCGAGTTCATCCAGACCCAAGGCCAGCGAGCTGAGTGTTCAGATTGTTCACTCCAGTCAGTTGTTGGCAATGGGCTGCCCCCGCAGGTTGTAAACTCCTGGGTATTTCCGGCTCTCTGAGCTGTTGGGTACAGTGTCCCCGGCAGCCGAAGGGTAGCATCTGTTAGAAACAGTGGCACCAGAAGCCAGGGAAGGGGTGCATAGAAATGTAAAAGGGATCCTTGGGGATCTGGGCAGAGCATCCACATGTCCACTTATTCCCCACATCACACCCAATGAGTCTGCTTGTCCCTAGACTTTCTGTACCTCCAGCATAACTTGGTATCTACTGTGAAAAATGGTCAACAACTTTTAATGGCGTTCTCAGGGTAGAGTGGGACTGGGAAGGTCCGCCTCATCACACACCCTGCTGAGCAGATGTAATGCAGTCTAGATCCACTCTGGCTTTTTAGTGTACGTTCACGTTTTGATGGACACTGTTCAGATAAATCTTTTGAAGTCACTTTATAGAGGCTGCTGCAAAGTCTTGTTTGCTGAGCCTCTGTGCACATATGAGCTTGGTCATCTCCCCTCCTTCACTAGAGTTTTCTATCCATCTGCCCATCGAGACCAGTCGAATCACCCCCCAAAAGACAATAAATGCTTTTATGAGCAAATCTGGAGCTTGTATCCCAGTTCTGCAAACACTGGCATCTCTTGGAAAAGATTGCCTGTGTGTACGCAGAATCAGCCACACGGAACTCCTCTGCAGAGACAAATACAAACTCAAATAAAACTGCTTTTACTTTCCTTACAGTAAACAAAGCAAAATCTAGAGAACTATTAAATTAGGTCTTTATCTTGATAGGTATATTTTTATTTAATTTTCCAATAATAACTACTAGACTTGTGGTGCTCTATCATTTTATGCCCAAGAACCCATAACATGACAAGGGAATCTCAAGGCCCTGCCATTTCAGTTTCTATCAGAGTTTTAATGGGCCATCACTAGGCTCTGGCTTTCTCTCTCTCTCTCTCTCTCTTATTTCCTCCCTCAAGTAAATAAAAGCATATGTTCCTTTCCCCTTCTCCTTATATCACCTAAAAAGGCAGGAGCGAGAAAGCCCCAAAGAGCAAAGCTCTTAAGTCAAAGCAGTCGACGTGAGTTAGACTCTCCTGTCTCTTAACAGGATTCATCCCATTTCCTCTGACACCCAGTCTGATCCCTGGCACATGGTGGGAGGCGTTAAGCAAGAGTGGCTTCCAGTTTCTCCGTCCTTCCCTTTCTCTGGCCCTACCAAACTCTTCCCCCGTGCTCTCTCCCAGTCCCTGTGTCTCGCCTTGAGAACTTGTCTCGCTGCTTATCTGGTTGTCCACTGCTCCCCCGGAGACAAAGAAATGAATAAAACCACATTTCTGAGCACTTACTATGTACCAGGTAGCACCTCCCACCCATCATCTTATTTTAATCCTCGTGGACTCCCCTGTGAAGTAAAATTATTTTCCCTGTTTTAGATACAAGAAAACAGAGGTGCAAAGAAATTCAGTTAATGTTCTAAGATCATGCAGCGAGGAAGGGAGCAGAACTTGACACTGAACTCATGTTTGCCTGTGTCTGAGTCTAGTCATTTCTGTCCGCCCCTGTTTATATTCCCTGGAATAAATGCCGGGTCTTCAACTTCTATGTGAACGCTGTAGAGTGTGGAGTATTTCTGAGTCCCCATGTTGCTGATCCAACCATGAAAAAGCCCTGATTTTAAGCACATAAAAATCTGTAAAAAAAAAAAAAAAAAAAAAAACAACAGCATATACTTGGAAAAAGAGAAGTGACATCTTCCTTCACTCAGAAATGCCTGTAATTGACCAGCATCATTGTCAGCCCTGTACGAGACTGAAGGAGCTCTTGTTTATGAATTCCACAGAATGATTTTGTAATGTAAGTTTTTAAAAACATCTCTAATATATTGTTCAGTCCAAACGACAATCCCTATGGCCTGCAATTCAAAATGTCACGGTGGTGAAATGCTCATTAGTCACTTGCTCTAAGTTCAATGGAACGTGCTCGGGCACGGAGTCTGTGAAAGCAAATAGTCTTGTTGAGCCATCAGGTCACATAATGCACAGCCTCACGCTAGGACACTGTCAACAGGAGGAAGGCTTAGATTGTGTGCTTCACAAACCGAGAAACTGGTTTCTGGAAGCCTGGCTTTTCATTGAACGCTCTTTAAAGCAGAGTTACTGTGTTTCCTACTGTTATAACAACGCCATGTGAGTCACATATGTGGTTTCGAGATTCCTGAACGGGGACTGTGCGGCTGGTGATGTAATCAGAAATAACCTTTGGGTCTTTGAGACGGGAAGACTCAGGAGGAAGGCTGGCCAGCTCAGATAATTGCTGGTTTTCCTTAGTGCTATCACCAGCATCCCAACATTTCAGTTTCTTGGGAAATTATTCATTAATACTCTATTTTCATTTGGAGAATGTCTTTACTACCAAGGCAAAAATATTTCTGGGATTTGGCCCACAAACTTATCTTGACTCACCACCTGGATGTAGTTTGTTATGGGGGGAAAGAACCTGAGGTTGAATGTCAGGCAGATTCATGTTTGAATTCCAGCTCTGCCATTCACCGGCTGTGTGATTTCAGATGGGTTCCTTCACCTCTCTGAGCCTTGATCCTCTAATCTGGAAAACGGGGCAATTATTCCTACCTCACAATGTGGTGAGATAAAGCTAGACACAGAACAGCATCTGGTAAAACAGTAGGGTATGACACAGACAGCCAGCTGTTTGGACCCACTCGTGGCGCCAAGGAACCTGTCTTGACTAGCCCTCTGCATCATGAGCCCTGTGTGGCCAAGATAGGAACCTGCACTCATTCTGGGCCCTCCAGACCCTTGCTCCTCTCCCAAGCCTCCTAACCGCAGGATTCGTTCGGAGACTCCCCAGGGCTTCACAGGAAGCAAGTGGAAAATGAGAATAAGGTAGGGGAGGGAGGTGGCGGTGTTGAGCCAGCTCTTGCAAGGACAGCCTTCCCTATGGGTGTGCCATTTGTCAGTCGTTAAGACTGCAAAGTGGCAGGAGTATGTGATTGAGAATTCTGACCTTCAGAATTTCTGTAAGCAGCCTCTTTGATTTAGAATAAGAAGGAGGATGCCAGCTGTGAAAGAAGATCATGGAAATGCTGCAGTTTCATGTGGGCAGAGATCAGGGTAGAGGAGAAATCGTAAGTCTTCTGAGAGCCATGGATGGTTCTTTAAACAGGGAAGAGGTGGATCTGTGTAGGGTGTTTCAACTACCCAGAAGGGAAAATGAAAGATTTGCTCTGAGGACCACATTGTAGCACTTGTATCCTCAGTCTTCTTCCAGTTAAAAAGCTTTTTCATATAGACCCTGTATTTCGAGCCTCACTCCAACACTCTGTCAGGAACCTGCTTTTGAGAGATGAGAAACTTGAGGCACAGAAACCCTGTCTGACCTGAGAATTCTCTGCGAGCTTACACTGGAGAAATAGCCACATGTTGCCTCAGTGGGATAGGTGTCCCTTGGCTTAAGCTTCTTTCTTAACTGCATCATGAACTTGCATTATATCCTAAAGATTTGGGGAAGGGCAAAGGATGTTATCCAGTTTATAAACTTTTTTTTTTTCATGTTTTAGTGGTTGTATTCCAAAAGAAGCAAGAGGGCAAAAATTAAATTCTGTGGTGAAACACAAGGGCATAGAATGGCTACGGTCTTAAAGGCTTATTAAAAAAAAAAAATCTTTAAGAAGCAATAAGCATTTTTATCAAAGACTGATATGCAAATTGCTTCATCTTTCTAATAATAATGACAATGATAAGTTCTTATCATATTCTAAGCAGCATATTAAGTACTTAACATTCATTATCTTTTCAACCCAATGGAATAGATATTACTATTCTTTTTCTTAGAGATGAAGAAGAGGAGACTTAGCGAAGTTAAGTAACTAGCCTGAGGACACGCAGTCCATAAGTGGCAGAACCAGGATGTAAACACATTCTGATGCTCTGATGCCACCTCCCAGAAACTGTACTGGCAGATCCCACACAAACGTGTGATCTGAATTATGCAAAAAAAAAAAAAAAAAAAAAAGCCTCATGAGGGAGGAATTATTGCTCTAAATTCTTAGATAAGAGGATTCAAGTTCAAAACCCTTAACGTGACTTCTCCGTGGGCCACACAATTGGCCAGGGCAGCATTAAGATTCAGACCCAGGACCTTTGATTTTGTGCCCAGGGCTGTTTCTCTCTTCACACCTGGCATTGTAATTCTTGATGAGGAAAAACTGCAGGTTAGTGCAGAATCTAATTCTTCATAAGAAGAAGTTTTGAATTGCACAAAGACTTCCAGCAGGGGAACCACCCCACTCGCTGCCAGAATACTCATTCACTCAGATGCCAACCAGTATTTATAGAGCATCTCGTATGCACCAGGCATTGTCAGGAACCTTGGAGTATAGAACGAACACAGAGTAAAGGATAGGTGTCTGTCCTCATGGTGCTTACTGGGTCCCCAGATACCTTCTTTTCCAGACACACTTTCCCAATATTGATGAAAAAAGAATCTGTCTCTAAATCTCAGTGGTTTCCTACTGAACTTTCCCCCTGAAACCCCCATCGCCTTTGACATGGTTTGGCAGCTTTGCGGGGAGTGCTACAGAGCTGTGACCCCAGCGAAGCTGGCTGTAGTGACCATTTTACAAATACTTTAGACCCCTCCGTCACTAGCCTGGAGAGCAGCTTGTCCTGAGCAACTTCAGTGGCAACTTCAGAGCACAGACATGTGCCTTGATGTCATCCTGAGTGCAGACACCTGCACAGCAAGTCTCTTTGGACCTTCTTTGTGATGGCTTGGTTTATACCAGGGAGACCCCTTTCTGAGCCCTGTAGACTGGCTGCATACATGAGTCTCCAGCATATCTGCCAGAGGGAGATTCCTTGGAGTGGTGATGAGAGTGCATCTTGTTTGTCTTCCCTGAATGCAGAGAAAGACTGGAAAGAAGCAATCGGATGAGATGGCTTGGCCATTAGCAGTTTCCAGCTGACTTTGCCAGGCCCAGAAGAACTATGACCTAACCTCTGCTTCAAGGAAACTACAAACAAATGTAAACAATCAGTTTCCAAGGCCAGCGTCCAACTCCTGGTGTCCTGGTCCCGTCTGCATTGTAATGTATGTCTCAGTATCCTGGTAACTGCTGAGAAAGGCTGTCAGTCGTGATGACCAGTGCAGACTGTGATCTCAGTAGAAGGCAAGGTCCACGTGTGCACATCAGCTTTTTTTTTTTAACAGTTAACAAGATCCTGCTATTTCTAATATCTCACTTAATCCCCAAATTAGTACAGAAAGTAAAATTTTGCTGTTCGTATGTTATATGTGAAAAAACAGAGGTGCAGAGTTAGCAGCAGACCTGGGGCTAGATACTAGGTCTAACAACTAATGGAATGATTCTTCTCCTTTTTCTTTATGATAAGATGAGATGATTAATATAATAGGAAGAACGTCCTTGAAAATTTTTTATATGGGTTGGAGATTACATAAATTAATAAATGCATACATGTATATCACATATCTAGCTATATACATACATACATATGGCATTTAGCCTTTTACTTGGCACAAAATAGTTCGTCAGTAAGAAATAGCTTTTTTTTTTTTTTAAGTAAGGTAGCATAGCAGAATTGTTGAGCCACGGTGTCTGAACTCAAGTCAACTTAAAATGGTATCATGACCTTAGACAAGTTACTTAACCTCTCCAGGTATTTATTAATTTCTTTATCTGAAAATGGGAACAATGATTAAAACAAAACCCAAAAAACTACCTAAGGTTTGAATGAGAGTTGTATAGATAAAAGATAGGAATTTGCTCCCTAACCACTACTTTGGTAAGGTGGCATTGAAGTGGCTTGTCTCCTTTCTTGGCCATTGTACATGGTACCTGAAAGACAGAAGAATGTACTCTATTCTTAAGTTCATAACTATTCACTGAGATGTTAAAATGAAAAGATTTTTCCATTCACAGACAGGAAAGTCTTTGCCATCATGCTAAGCATGAGTATTGGACTATTTTGTAAAGATCTCAAGATTTTGACTCTCAGTGGTCAATTCTGTGGCATCCACGCCCCAGCTCATCAGAGGTCCTGGCACTTCTAAGAATGCTGCAAAAGTTCCTGACACCTGTGGAACCTGCCACAGCATGCTCCCCAACCCCAGCCTCTGGGATGATAACCTTTGCTTAACCTCGTAGGGCCAGTTCTTTCTCCTTCTCCACCCCAAATGCTGACTTCCCTCAGTAGGTCCCTCAAACAAAGGCCTGGAGGTAGAGGTAGGCATGAGGGTGTCTTTTAGATACTTTCTCTTCTTTGTAGGCCTGTAAAACAAAGGCCTTTAATAACTCCTTCAGAAGGAGGGAAATTTTCTCCAGACACATTTTTCTAACCCCCTATCAAGTAGAAAACACAAATTAATATCCCAATATTTTTTCCTGATTAAAAAAATAATAATAATAAAGGAGGAAGAGAAGAAGGAGGAGGAAAAGGGAAGGAGGAAGGGGAAGAGGAAGAAGAAGAAATAATACATGTAATGTCAAGTATGGGACAGCATATTTTACATACTTAGTAAATGGTAGTATAACTACTGTGGGGTTGCCGTTTTATGTTACTGGGACTGCCCTGTGATGCTTCAGCACTTCTTTCTGTGCTTTGCTAAAATAGGATCAGGACCTTGGAGTGAGAAACTGTGATACAGAAGAAGCACTTTGTCAGATAGACAATGACCAGGTTCTCCACAATGAGCAGAAATGAGATCATGAAATCTCATCGGGGCCTTTTCTTGCTAACCTCCCCTTACTCTCTAAGTGTAGTTTGGCTTTTGGCTCAAGAAAGGGGATTTGGCACATACTGATATTGGGTAACATCATTTGTGCAAGTATCATAAATAAAGTGTGAGCAAATCCAATCTTGCAGCATCTTAAAAGAATAGTGCACTCTGACCAAGCAGGACTCGTTTCAAACACGCAAGGATGGTTCAATACTGAAAATGTTGATAACTGCATTACATCATTCATCAGATGGTAAAGGACAGAAAACATGCTCATCTTGATGAAATTTACCATGCTGTCCTTACTAAACTTGAATTAATACAGAAGGAATAGAAGGATAGCTCTTACATGGTAAAGAAAATAAGAAGTCAATTTCAAACTTAATAATTAAACACCAGATGCATTACCACTAAATTTAAGAACAAAACACAGATGTCGACTATTATCTGTTATGATTTAAGATTGTTCTAGAATTATGTCAGTGAAATAAAGTACAAAGAGATTAAAAAAAAAGACATTTAAAAAGGAGATTTAACAGTCAATTATCAAATTCTGTTTCTTAATCCCAAAAGAAAAAAAACTAAGCACTTAGAGTTTAGAAAAAATTGCTGGTTACAAATAAATATATAAAAATTAATAACTTCTCTATATAACTCTATAAGTAATTGGAATATTAACAGGTAAAAAAAAGGGTAAATTAGTTTTATAAATTGAATGATGTAAACCATCTAAAAATAAATTTAATAACACTATATATATATGTATATATATATAAAATAGCTCTATATTTGTGGAGAACTAAATGTAAGAGCTACAATTTTATAACCCTTAAAAAATATAGGAATACATTTAAATTACAGTAGTTAGGCAAAGACTTCTTATATATGACACCAAAAGCAAAAATAATAGAAAAAAATATAGATTAATTGGACTTGGTCAAAATTTAAAACTTTTGTACTTTAAAGAACTCTCTCAAGATAGTGAAAAATAACCCACAAATAAGGAGAAAATATTTGTAATTCATGTAACTGACAAAGGACTTGTGTCTAGAATGTATGAAGAACACTTACAACTCAATAATAAAATGACAACCCAGTTTAAAAAATGGGCAAATGATCTGAATAGACATTTCTCTAAGGAAGCTCTACAAGTAACCAATAAGCACATGAAAAGATACTCAACATCATTAGCCATTAGAGACACGCAAATCAAATCCACAATGAAACACCACTTCACGCCCACCAAGGTGGTGTGGTGTGAGAACTAATTACTCAATCACCATATCAGGATAATGTCAATAAATAATGCCTAGCTCAACATATGTCTAAAATTGATATATCAAGAAAGAGCATACAAATTTTATTCACAAATACTGATTAAATAACAGTTAAAGTAGTTAATAACAGTTAAACTCTGAATGTGGGGTCAGAACTGGTAAAAAAGGAGAGAGAGAGAAAAGATTGCCAGTCTTCATTGTAAAAACTTTAGTAGTATTTGATTTTTAAAAAATCATAGTCATGCATTAATTACAACAGTTGGAAAATTTTAAAATTGATTGAAAAAAACAAAAAGAAAGACAGATACCTCAAGTTCTGTATTAACTGACAGATTCAAAAACACAAGCAATTTGAATTTAAGAGATTGGAAAGCCAGCTCCTAACTTCTTGTGTATATGATCTGAAACAAGTCATTCAAACCTCTCCGAACCTTATATTAGCTGTTAACACTTCTCTGACCTACATATCTTCACCAGACTGTGTTGAAGATCAAATGAGAGCATGGAGATGAAGATACTTTTTAACTGTAAAATTCAGTACATATGCTATAACCAATTGCAACACAGTCAACAGTCCTTCGTCACCTAGCACAGTGCTCCAGAGTAGGAGTTTCATTAATATATGGATGAACGTATAAGAATTTCTTGATCGCAGTCGTTTTCCAGGTACTGTATTCAGCAATACAAAGGGGAAGGGATGTGGAATTGGGGAAGGAGACAGCATTTGTCCTCAGGCTTGAATTATCAGTGTGATTTTGATACTGATGCCCAGGAGAAATGTCTAGGGTTGGCATGAGCAAAGGCACAGAGGTGAGAAGGAGGAGCAGAGTTTAGGGATCAGTGACTCATCTGTTCTGATTGTTCTGATTGGCTGAAGGTGAGAGGTTGGAGACTGAGAGAATTGGCAGAAGTCCTTGAATGTCAGACCACAGAGCTGGACCAAATATGACCTGTAAGAGATGGCCCTCCTAGATTTGAATGCAAACCTGGGACGTGAAGCAGAGCCAGACTTTGGGAGGATCACTTGGGCGTCCATGCCGGAGGGGAGATTAGAGTGGAGAGAGTGGTAAGCAGGTAGAACTAAGGGGTTATCACCTTAGCCATGCCTGGTGCAGCCAACGAAGGGAGAGATGGCTCCACAGAGTTTGATGCTTTGGAGAGATCAAAGAGAACAGAGCCTCTCAGTAGAGCCTGTGGGGCACCTGGGCCATTATATTGGTGTGCCAAATACATAGACTGGTGAGGTACAGTGGAAAGTTGGTTAGAATATTCCCAGCACCCTCCTTAACTAAAAGGTTCACCCTGCAATCCTGCTCCTCTGACTTTTGCTAGAATAAGCATATACCATTTACATTAAAAGGTAATTTATGAACCAGAAAGATCCCAGGGCAGTGTGATTCAGTGGAACAATACCCCTTGGATAGACAAGTCCCAGCTCTGACTCTCAATAATGTCATGAGCTTGGGTGAATTGCTTAACAAGCTTGAGCATCAGTTTCCATTTCACTAAAATAGGCGTAATAACCTCTACTGTGCAGGCCTGCCGTGTTGATGAGAGAGAACACACAGAGAGCCCAGCTCAGGCTGTCCAGGCCATGCCTGCCGCGATGTCGCCCACTCCCCAGGGCCGCCTCCCAGCCTGGAGCCCTCCGGCAGTCCTCCGTGTGAGGCCTCGTGCTCTCTGTCGTTGAAATCTTCTTCGTTTTTTTTAACCTTCATTTTTTTTTAATTGAAGTGCAGTCAGTTTACAATGTTGGGTCAATTTCTCGTGTACAGCACAATGCTTCAGTCATACTTGTACATACATACATTCCCTTTCATATTATTCATCCACATGCTCTCTGCGGTTGAAATCTGTTGCTTTGTGCACATTTTCCCCAGGAGAGATATAAAGAAGTTATCATGACCTTTTCTCAATCTGTAAGTTTTTAAGTCCACCACCTTCACTCTGCCTTTCGTTTGCCATTCTGCCTTATTTAATCATGTATTTAGCAAATCTAAACGGTGGCTTCTCTAATCCAGGTGATACTTGCATGAGCTCAGAGGCTTGCTAAAATACCAGGGGTATTGCCGGGGTGCCCATCAGCTGGCACTGCTGAATCCCTTCCTTTGGAGGTGCCCATGCTTTCCTCAAGAAGCGGTTCCCATGACAGATTCACACGCTCAGTGCCTGTCTATCACTGCCTGTCTCCCAAGGATGGGCAGTAGCTGGCCAAGGGTGGCTTCCTACCAGGTGCCAGCCCACCTTGTGAATGTCCCTCTTAGTTTATGAAAGAACCAGGCTGAACCCAGAATGATTTGGTGACAGACAACGGCGGGGGGGGGGGGGGAGGAATGAGTCAAGGCCAAAAGCAGAACTGAGCCATAGTGAACTTCAGTCACCAGAGTGGCACCTGCCATTCAGCAAACATTTATCGAGCTGCGCTGTGGGCTGCTGTTTTCTCACGTGTCATCTCACCAGTTCCTCAGTTACCCCGGGAATAGGCATTATCTCCTTGTTTCACAGAAGAGAAAACCAACCCAGAGATGTTAGGTAGTCCTCTGGGAGGCTCCCAGCTGGTAAATGCTAGGGGCAGGATTTGAAGCCTTGTCTCCAGATGAGTTGTTCCTTCCGTGTCAGAGCTTCCTCTGCTTCACGTAGTGCGTTGGTGAATGTAGTGTGTTAGTGAATCCTACCTCTGGTTGCCTGAGAAGGCCTCGGGTTGAAGAGGATGAGATTTGGTATCTGAGGTTTTTGCTTTTCTTAGGACAATGCTTCCCCAGCTCTAAATGTCTACACATAAATTCTGTGGTGATTTACTAAACACTTCCTGTGGGCCTGACACCACGTTGAGAGCTGGAAATTTAGAGAAGATGAGGACATGGACTCTCTTAACACCACAGCTTGGAGAAGAGCAGAGAATATATATAACCAGTGTCTGTGATATGGATAAACCCCAGTGCCCCAGGCTGACTCTCCAACAACCCATGATGCCCTCAGCTTCCAAGTCCAGCCCTACCCGACCTGCTCAGCAGTTTTGTTCATAATTGAGGAGATGGTACAACAGCAAGTTAGCTCTGAGAGGGGTCCTGCCACTGATCACTGCCAGTAATGACAGCTGTCCAGTGAGCTCGGCTGAAGCCACTGGGCAGCTCTGTGCCCTGGGGGTGCTTAAAGCCTATCTCCATCTAAGGCAAGTGGTACCCACTGATACCCCAGGCTTTCCACAGCCCCCTCCACACACACACACTCTTGACGTGAATCCCATCTCCTGCTTCGACAAATGCCTGGTCTGAGACTTAGATCTCTTGGCTAGGGTCCTGAGGACACATCTCTATCAAGTTGCCTTCTTTCTAAGTCCTGAGCTCTCTGCACCACCCCAGGCCTTTTGTCAATAAAGCAGGATGTTTCCTAAACTGAGCAGACCCAGGGTCAACCGTGCACGCAGATTGGAAGAATGAAGGACAATGACCCAGAGCTCTCCTCTGCAGACCGTCTGTAGCTCTCAGTGTAGGTGCAGCCCAAGCCTCAAGCAGGACACGTGGATAGGTGTCTCTTTACGGTCGCAAATAACAGAAAGTCAGGCTGCCTCAGACACAGAGTGTTTCTTTTTTTTTTTTTTTTTTTTTGAAAGATACTCAGGGGAGTGAGGAAGTTCCAGAAACTGGCAGCTGCTCTCCCAGGCCTCGGGGAGAACAGCACCCCTGATGCCTCGTGACACAGGACCCAACAGCAGCCTGGAAGTTTTGCCCCCTCTGAGGCGGTCATGGGGCTCCCTGTTCTAGGGCACCTTACGCCAGCGCTTCCCTTCTGTTCCTCTTTCTAGCTCCACTTGCTTCTCCCTCTACTCACAGCTTTCCGTGCTATTGCTACTCCTTTTCACTGAATTTTTCTAAGTGTCATATGCACAACTTCTCTAGAGAGAACTTGATCCGACCCCTTTGTCAGCAAATAGTAGGAAGTGTTCTGTAGGGCAGATGCTCAAGTTGGATTCTCAAGGCTGCTGCTCGTTACCTGATGTCTAGATTCCAGCCAGAGAGCAAACGTTTGGTTTCATCAGTTGTTACTGGGTTAGGGAGGTCACAGTACACAGTGCATGACAAGTTATACCCAAGGCACTGTAGCCCCACCATTCATATCTCATCAAGGATTGGCCTTATCTCACCTCCTTCTCAGTTACCCGGCCAAGGGAATCCCGAAGGATCCCCGAGACCCCAGCATGCCTTGCAGTCGAGCCCAGTTAAATGACCACAATATCATTCATACAGAGTAGTTCCCTGTTTGTTGGGGGGGTGGACCCAAGGCTACGAAAAAGAAGGAGCCATCTGGCTTTTTTCAACTACTGCCCTTCTTTCTGGTTCATCAGGATCCCAGTTTCCTGTTTTTTCACCCTGCTTTTCATCCATCTCTTATGACGAAAACAAACCTGATTTCTCATGAGCTCGTTTAGTCTCAGCTTCAGCTGTTTTCGCTCCACATGTGTATCCCTCTCGCCTGATTCCTGTTCTCCCGGAGGAGCTGACGTTTTTTGTTCTTCAGCGGTACTCAGCTCGCCCTGCTAGCCCAGTGCTGCCCTGGAACCCGGGAGCGACCAATTGCCAGCCTCATCTATAGCGCTATCATCACCAGGAGCACCGCCACTTAACGCTTACTGGGGGACGGACACCAGGACAGGCACCTTCTAGCCATGCATTGTCTTATCTGCACAATCCTAGCACAGCGACTCTGGGAGGCGGTTGCTAATAAGTCTTCATTTAATGTAGAGAAAATTGAGTCTCAGAGAATTGAGTGACGTTAGGAAGTTAAGATCAACTTGAGCCAGATGGAATTTCCAGGGGCCCACTCCATGGGAATGGCAGACTGCCCTATGGCTTGAATCTGTTGATCTGAATATGATCTGAATGCTTTTTCTATGCAAACCTCCATACAGAAACTACAGTATGGTTCCTTCCATAAGAATAAATGAGCTTACTTGCAAGGTTCTCCTCGGCTCCTGCCACCCAAACAGCAACACATACAGCAGCTACACAGGCCATGTGAGCGCACACGCTAACTTCAGGGTCCGTTTTATAAACCCCTGGGAACGATGGTCCATATTTGTCTGGTACCTCATAGTCTGCCCTGCTCTCACATATCTTGTATCTTTACCACAATGTCTGCAAGTTCATTAGGGGGCAGGTATCATTATCCCCATTCATTGCTTCACTGAGTTTGTGTATTTATCTATTGCTGCATTAATTCAGTGAATATTTACTGAGTGCCTGCCCTGTGCCAGTTTCTGTGCTGATCAATAGGGGCAAACAACGTGAATAAGGCTTGTCTGACTCTCAAGAAGCTCAGCCTCCTGGTGGACACGGTTCCCCAAAGAGGCAGGCACTTCCGGTCTCTGAGCGCTCTCACCGCAGAGCTGTAACCGAGAGGACAACGAACTGTGCCCAGCGTGGTCGGGATGGTTTCAAAAAGAAAGCAGAATTGGAGGGGCTGGGGTACACATGGGACACATCATAAGGGGTCTGGGCTTTATCCTGAGACGTGGGCTCAGAGCAATGAGAGACGTTGTCTGAGCTGCAGGGAGTGTCTATAGAATTCTTGTCCTTTTATAAAGGGACAAAGTAATCCAGAAAGTCCTCCAGAATGCATAGGCTGGAGGAACTATGGGAGCAACAACATGTTTTGTTGGAAGAGATCAGATGAGAAGGAGAGGAAAATAACATTTAATGGGAACCTGCCACGTGCTCGAGTGCTTCATACCCTGAGCATGGTTTTAACCCCGTGTTAGAAGTGAAGAAAGGGCCAGGAAAGCTGGGTCTCAACTCTGACCAGTTGAGACCTCGAGCTAATTACTGCTCTGTGGACCAGTGTTATCCCAGATGAAACCCCAGACAGTTGGGGCATAAGAGAGGTAGTACCTGGACTTATGGTGAAAAAGAGTAGGAGAACGAAGATATGCATGTTCATGTATGACTGAAGCATTGTGCTGTGCACCAGAAACTGACACAACATTGTACACTGACTAGACTTCAAGAAAAATACATATATACAAGGAGGAGGAGGAGGAGGAGGAGGAGGAGGAGGAGGGGAAGGGGAAGGGGAAGAGGAAGAAGAAGAATGCTTAAAAGTGCCCCTGGGGAAAAGAAAAGAGAGGTAATATCTGGAACATGGCATCAGATATTCTAAAGGCTGTACATAGGCAAGACTTTTTGCTTATTTGCTTGTTTGATTAGGAAATGCTGGCCCCAAACCTCAGAGCATCCATAGACCCATTGTAAGATGAGAAAGCTGGCAAAAAACGAGGGGAGGGGAGGGGCAGAGGAATGAGAGTGCACCTGGTTTACAGGTGAGATTCTGGTCCCTACTCACTCTGTGAACATGGGTTTATCTCTTTATTGTGGTCAGATTCTCCATCCATGAAAAAAAGCCTTTACAGAATTGAGTGTCTGTGAGTCTGTAAGACAGGGGAGAAGACAGTAGCTCTGTAGCTATAAGAGTAAGTGGAGGGAAAAGAAAAAAAAAAAGCAAGTCCTGTGCACACTCCTTCCTGCCCCAGCCCCATTTGCATGATTTTAGAATCTCTTTGGTTTCACGCAGACAGTTGCGAGGCTTACAGGAAAGCTAAGGGCTCATTTTCTCTCCACCTGGAAAAGGGAAAACCCCTGTTCCATTTCAGAGGAAAAATAAACCTCCTCCACTTTTAAGTGCCCTGTTTGTGTGAGCGGTGTCAGCAGCTGGCTGGCTGCCCCGCTGGACACCTAGCAATCATTCCAGTCCCTCCCCTGCCGTTATCTCCCACACCCAGGCACCAGGTCCTCTGGATTCTGCCTCCCTGACCACTCTCCAAAAGCCACCTCCCCTTTCTTCTCACTCCAAGTGGTGAGGTCCCCTCCCTCACTATTTTTCACCTGGTAGATCACATCTATTGCCTAAATGGACTCCCTCTCCCTCCTCACCGCTCCACACACGTGTCCTCTCCAAGATCTTGCGTTCACGCTGCTTCTGCCCACCTCACTGCCTTTCAACCCACCTTCCACTCCAGCCACTGCTGGGCGGGTCTGAGGCACTGCCTCCCAGCGGCACCATCGCCCCACTCACACCGTGCCCTGGGGTTTCTCTAATAGCATGAGGTAGGACATCCATGGGCACCTGCTTTGCACCTAGGCTCGGGCCAGCCTGGAAATGCAAGCGAGTTAACAGCCCTTGGAGCAATCCTTAACCAGTGGGGGAGAGAAACAGGTGAATTAGTGACCCCATTTCCCATCCTCAGAAAGACAATTTTGAAGCACTTTCTATGTGCTCCTTAGGGGGTCCCAGCAGAATCCAGCCCCCATGCCCATAGTGATGATCACCTAGATACAGCCACCCCACGTCAGCTTTCTTCCTTCATTGTGTCCCTGCTTCGCAGCATCCTCACTCTTGTCGCAACGACCTGCCCACAAGCCCTTATCTCAAGGCTCTGCCTTCTAAGGGGAACCCCAGCTATGACAGCTCCCAGGCTGCCGTTCCAACAGAGCAGTTTGACCTCAATCCATTCTTTATACTGGGCTTCTGTTTAAGATTGCTTTTAAACAAAAGGTTCCACTGCTAAAAGGAGGGAGAAGGAGAGAAGGAAGGGAACAAAGAAAGAAAGAAGGACGGGAAGGAGGAAGGGAAGGTGGGAGGAATGTAGGGGAGGAACAGAGGATCGAAAACCACTGGCTTGCAAGACAAAAATGTATAGTCCTTGCTTTGGCATTCAGGTCCTTAAGGTCCATGAAGTGACCCCTTACCTTTCCAACCCGTATCTAGAGGCTCTAGAAGGAACTTGGCCTTCCCATCAAGTGGCCATTGTTTTCCCCAAATGCCCTGCCATTCACACGTCCTTGCCAGTTCTCTTCCCCACTGATTCCTCTGCCTGCTGGACTCCAACTCATCTTTCACATCCCAACCCAGTGTCACCTTCCCTGTGGTGCTTTCCAGGCACTTCCCCATCCCCACCACATCCCCACCCACTTCGGTGGGTCATGAGAACACCTTACCAGTCATCACCATTATCTTCATACTAAGTCACATGTACTGCTGACAACGGGCTGGGAGCTCTGCTTACTGCTGTAGACCGTTTCATTTCATCCTCACAAAAGCCATGTAAGATAAGAATAATTATGACACTGAGGCTGTAGGTCCAGGTGAAGGAGTCAGGTTTTGGGAGGTTCAGGAACTTGCCTGCTGCTGGAGGGTATTCCTGCAGGGTTCACACCACCGTGTGATTCTTCGCGTGTCCTCCTCACCAGACCTAAGAGCTTTGGGGGGAGAGGGGGAGCCAGGGATTGAGTCTTGCACATCTCTATGGTCTTCTCAAAGCAGAGCCCAGCATGGATTCCAGCACATCCCACCCCTAAGACTGGACTCCGAGCCTCCTTGCTGCTTCTGAAGCTTGTGTTTCCCTTTCTGTAAAATCATTGTTCAGTTTTCTTGAGTTCTTGCTTCAATGAATTTAATCCTCAAATAAGCCTATGAGCGTTTGTTGCTGTAGCTCGATCATGTTGCACTATGTAACAGCCTCTGGGCTTTTCCTGTGGGTCTCGGGGCAGGGTCCCTGTCAGCTTTGCCTCTGCCTCCACAGCCTCCCTCCCAGGGCTGGGCACGGAGGAGAAGCACCAGCGCCGTGCAAGGACAGGGCAGTTGAGACAGGCCCGTCAGGGGTGGCAGCCTGGTGTCTTCCCCAGCTGGGCCCGGGCCCTGTGGTCCTGCGATCACCTTCATATCTCAGACCTGCCTTTGGATCTGGCTTCTCCCAAGAGCCCAGGTTTATAAACAAGAAACCAACAGAGCAAATAAAAACATTATCTCATTGGTGCTTGAGTCAGCTGCTCCACATGTCTTGGGGGGATGTGGAGGGGGAGGGGCAGAGGTAACAGCTTAGCCCATCTTGAAGTGAGGGTACAGTAGGGTGCACGCGGAGCGAGGACAACTCCTGGGGTTTGGGTGTCTGCAGCCAGTGGGGCCGCCTTCACTGGAGCCGCCTTCACTGGCATCCGCACCCCCAACCCGCCCCACCAGCTGGCCATGATGGACACCTGCCACCTTCTGGGCATCCAACTGGCACCTCTGAATCCCCAGAGCAGGCATAGGGTAGCTGCTCAGTTTGATAAATGGAGCTGTTGAATTAGGTACCTTATATCCATGAGCTCATTTAATCCCCATAAATTGCTTGCAAGATCAGGTTTACCAGCTCCATTTCACAGATGGGAAGCTGAAGGCCAGAAAGTGAACTAATGTACCCAGAGTCAGGAGCAAAAAAGCAGAACCTGGACTCGACTCCAGGTTGTTTGCCCCTCGCTTCTGAGCTGCAGCGACTCTGATCAGGAGCGCGTTTGAGATGAGCCCTGACCCCAGACAACCCACGTGCCTATAACTTCCTGTCCCATTTTAGATGTTCCACATTTCAGAGGACTCTTCACCAATTTTAGCTCTTTTGAACCATCCACAGATGTGAAGAAGCTTCCATCAATACCACGGGTTTATGCAGCCTCCACGGAACAAAACCCAGAGCAAAGGGAGGTTTAGCAAAGCAGCTCCTGACCCTGCCCATCCACATGAATTTTTCTCTCCTCCCAACGATGTTGCAAAGACACAGAAACTCCGAGGAGAACTGTGCTCTATTCTCCTAATTTTCTCATGTGTTTCAGGATTTGACTCCCTCCAACATTTCATTCTCCAGACGTGATTCAGAGCAGAAGTTTCATTACATCTTGACATTTTCCACCCAGTCTGAAAGTCCTGCCTATGGGCCTATCCTGAGGCTCTCTTGCTGTTTATTCAGTAACTAATTAGTCCTGGTAGAAGGACAAGTGTAGCCTCAAGGTTGTTGCCAAGACCAACAGCATCCAATTCTACTGGAGGTAGGAAGGGGCGGGCCAGAGTCCAGAGTCTGGTGGAGGCCAGCAGAGCAAGGCCAGGTTGTGGCAAGGAGGCAAGAGAAGGTGGTGGGATGTGGGTGCAGGGGGCAGGGCCTGGAGGGAATGGGGTGTCTGCAGAGGATAACTCTAGCTGGACCTAGAAGAGAGTTTAGACTTAGAGTCGAAAGAATAATTTCTCCTCGCCTCCCTTCTGTTTGCTGACATCCTATATCCTGGCTTAACCCCAAATTATAACATGTCTGAAACGGGGAGGAGGTGTCACTGTGGGTCAGGCCAGATGAATGGAAGACCTCCGTTGCCACAAAAGTCCAATTCAATAATTTGATTTCCATTCACGGAATAAACCCCTTTTCTGGCTAGGACAGCATTCGGAATGCAGAGGTTAGGGTTCTCAAATAGACATCAAGTGCATATCGAACCACCTGGCAGATGGCCCTCATGGCTAGAGAACTGCTGACTGATGGAAGCGACACCCATGTTCTTTAAAGCCCCTTAATTCTGGTCACTAATCTCCCCCCACATTCTTCCCCACATGGTCATCAAATAAATCAGACGTGATTATGCCATTCACTGCTCTGCTTCTCTGAGTCACCCTGACTTTGATTCCAGGGTGCCTCCTCGCTGTTTTCTGCCCCAAGGAGAGTAGGGTGGAGGGGTGCAGGGGGTAGGATTAATTTGAGGTCACTGACTTCAGAGTGTCTGACAGGAGTCAAGGGTGGTAGCTGACTTCTGCCTGCCAGGCTTGAGGCTAGACCCGCTGGCACTGTGTATGGATTTTCTCACTTACTCCAGGCCACTGCTTGGAGAAATGGACGTTGTAGTCTGATTTACTGGAAAGGACACCAAAGCTTGGAGGTCCAATGTTTATGCAGTTTATCAGAGAAGAAGCTCAAGTTTGCGTCTGTATCTCCATCCCCTCAAGGCTCTTTGTTTTGTTGAACGTCCCATGGTGCCTTCCGGATGCTGTAACCTTAGCAAACTGGGAGGTCTTGAGGGGCACTGGAGCAATGTACATCACTGACTTTGTGCAGGGTCCCTATCTATCCCCCAAATTCAGGGAGAACATATATCTTACCATTCACACCAGAGACTTCCAGAAGGAAAGAGAGAACTATTAATAATTATGCCTATTCAAAAGGCCAAAATTGGACATACGATCGCCCTACCAAAATTAGACTGGAGGGTGAATGGTGTGCCTTGTCCTGGTAGCTGGTAGTCCTAAGCTCCCTGTGTAGGTCAAGGGGGTGAGAGTTAGACATGAGAGTGAGTGTTTACTGGCAGGAGATGGGGGCGGTAATCAGGGAGTGGACAAAGGCTGAGCTCTTTTCTTAATAAGATTATGTCTGGTTATAAAGCCTGCTCATTAGAGAAGATGTGGAAAAAGCAAAGAATAAAGGAAAAAGGAAAAGGGAAAACTCTGATAATCCTAGAACAGCTCTTTTCAATCATCTTTTCTATACACCTATGTATTTTTAAATATTGTCATTGGAATCACACAGTTTTGCGTCTTGCTTTTTTCACTTAAAGATTTAAACGAGCATTTTCCAACATCTTTGATTCTTCAAAAATATTTTATTGTCTGCCTAATTTTCTGTTGTAAAAATGTAATAATATCTGATACAAGTGGGAGAGGGGAAGAAGCTAAATACGGAAAGATAGAATTGCCTTTCATGGGCTGACGAAAAAGGGCAGAGGGTAGGACTGTGAACACTTATAATTTACTACTTTTCCTTGTGGTTCCTAAGACACTTTCTCATCACCTACTATAATGAAACTGTACCAGCAAACACCTCGAGTCCTGCTCTCCCAGCTGCTTACCTCCTTTATCCTTTTTCACTGCCAGTTCCTTTCTCATACGGATGACTGCAGATAAGTTTTGTACATAGAAGCCCAGATTCCCATGAGTGCTTAAATCTGATTCATAAGTATATATATGAGACTTGTATACGAGAATTGTATGATAGAGCAACTCTTGGTGGAGGCACAATTACTAGTCAACATATTAAAACACGTATCTGTGAAAGTTCCTTCGGGCAGCAAAGACCAACACAGCAAGAAGGAAGTGTGCAGGTGGCCTGGGTCTTGTGCCCCAACGGGGGCCTGAGGTGCACATCCAAGGCCTGTACCCCATCTCAGAGAGGTCTGTATAACAAATGCTTGAAAGCCAGACCCCGTCTGCACCAAGGGAACCTTAGGGAACAACACACGCTAATGAGCTTATCTTTCCTTTGTCAAAGGAGGCCATAATAGTAGGACCCATGTATGGGACAGAGGGAAAAGGAAGGGAGATGTTGATTTAGACTTACTACGTGCAAGGCGGCATGCTAGATATTTTATTCTCCAGTTTTTCCTAGACATCTCTTGTTTTAATGACTTCTGTTTCCAAAGTGATGCTTGCTTCAATGATATCCACCAATATTTTGCTAACGCTCAGGGAAAGATAGAGGATGGTAGTCACCATGGTAATAAGACCAAAGAACCTGGAGTCAAATCATTGTTCATCACGGATGAGCTATATGATCTTGGATCAATTACCTAACTTCTCTGAGCTTCAGTTTCCTCAGTACTAAAAAAAAAAAAAATAATACATGTGCCCATGTCACAGGGCTGTGGTAAGGATGAAACGAGCTGGTCTAGGTAAAACGTGCCATGCAGTGCCCAGCACACAGTAAGTTAGCTTTCCTTAGCAGCAGTATTTCCCCCAGCCCCTGGCAGTGTTCTCCAAGAAACCTCAGTCTCCTTATTCCTCCTTCCACCCTCCACCCACTCATCCCTGACTCCTGCGCCCCAGAGAGAAGGTTGAAACGGGGAAGGTGAGCCGAGTCTGTTGTCATGTCTGTGACTAGAAACCTTATATTAGGAAAGCTCATTTAGTTTGTTTTTACACAAAAAGGAGTCTTGAAAAAGGAAGTATGAGTGGCCCTGATTTACCGACCGATGGAATTTGCTTGTCATCTGGAAACAGCCTCATTCCCACATTCAAAAGCTTCCTTTTAGTGAGCAGGGGACACCTTCCAAATGCAGCCCTCCCTGACTCAGTGTCTGAGCCACCACTTTCTGGAGGGGAAGGAAAATAGCTCTTCCCTCAGACCTCCTTGTCCAATCTTCCCTGTCCTTCGGCTTCTCACTTCCAAGTTAGATTATTGCTTAGAATTTAGACTCAAAAAATTTATTTGCAATTTTTGTGTTATCTCTATCTATTGCTATAGTCTTAGGATTTTTCTCAAGATACAACTCTCAGCTCCTGTCCCTCAAAACTTTATTGTCATGGTGGTGTTGTCTTCGCCTTGTCTCCATTTCATCCATTATCCAAAGGAGTTCTCCACCCACTCAGCCATACTGAGCCAGTGACTTTTCATGTCCCACCATCGTCATTTCTAGAGATTCCTGCTGCATAACCTTTATATTTACACTTGAAAAAGAACTCTGAGATTTATCCCAGAAAGGAGAGTTCAAAGAACATAGACCAGTGATTGCTTCAGCCCATCTCATCAATTGTCATTTATTCATTATTCATTCGTTCATTTAGCCAACACTAGTCTGAGGTCTGCATTGTGCCAGGCTCCCGACAGGGCAGTGCTACGTTAGTGGAAATGAATCAGACCAGCTCCTGTCCTCAGGGAGCTCATGGAATGAGAGAGAAAACCCCGGTAAGAGCAGCCATCCAGGACTGGGTTGGGAAGGGAGGGAAGAGAGGTGGAGTCGCCTGAGGGAGGCAGAGAATACTTCAAAGAGGTATAAAGCTAAGACCCCTCCCACTCTATCCTCTTAAAACTCACCTCATCCCTTTTGGTAACTTCATGTATGCCTTTTTCTTCTCTTCCTCTTCATCCAGTTCCCTTTTGCATCTGGCATCTTTGGCTTTCCCTGAAGCAACAAGATCCCCTAAAATTCCACCCTAAATCCCTCAGCTCCCCACTCCCATTTTTATTTTTTGTGGAATTAGAATATTTCAGCCATCTCCTGAAACGACCTCGTCTGTTGTTACCTAATTAGAATATCTGGACTATGTAGAATCCGTAGGTGTATGTTACAAACAGAAATAAAAATAATCACCATTAAATTGTCAAAAGATCATGGTTGAAGTTCTGAATCCAGCTTTAGCTCCATAGCCTGAGGCAAGAGATTTAACTTCTCTAAGCTTTAATTTATTCCTTTGTAAAAGAGGAGAAATCATGTCAAATTCACTGGAACATACCCAGGAGACTATAAAGGAGACAAATTTCTCTATGAATGTTTGTTACTATGGAGGTTATTATTATACAAATACCTTAAAAGGAATCTACTCTGAACAGTTTTAGATGTCCTTAACTTATCATAGTAGCCCTTGATGTCGTGATCCCATAGAATTCTCTAAAAGAAAATATGTCCGTCATGTGTTACCGGATTTTTGTTTGTGATCATATAGATTAGTGGGCTCACAATCTTCCCTCACTGATCCTCATCCAAGCTCTGGAAATGGCCTCAGTGAGAAGCAGATTGTCTTCCTTATTGGAAGGGAAGATGAAAGATCTTGGATCGTTGAATCTCCTCCTCCTCTTTCTTTAGTGCTTCCAACCTTTTTATATACTCTATTGTGGTTCCTTCACCTGTCAATCCTGGTTCACCGAGAGGCTAAGGATTTATTCATGGAGGATAGATAAGACTCATAAGAGATTAGTTATATGTCCCACGATGGCCCCAAAATGGCACCAGGGTGGTATGAAGAAGCCAGTGGTGCACCAGTGATGGGAAACCCATTTCTCAGACCCTGCTGTTACCAATGGAGCCTGTCTTGTACGAACAATGATCAGCCATGACTTTGCTTCTTCTTGGAAGCCACTTGTTACATAAAAAGAATCCTGTGCCAAATTGAAGACATCATTTCTAGTTCCAGCTCCATTAATATCTCCCTGTGTCACTTATGGTGAGTCATTATCACTCTCTGAGCCTTCAAGTCACTTAAACTCCAATAGTCTGGGATGTTATACTGCATTTCTTTGCTACACCCTTGAAAATAATCCTGAAGCACTTTATGCCCTGCTCTTCCTCTCAGCTCTGAGTGTGTTATATACCTGAGTTGGATTGCCAAAGCCATAGCCTGACATTCCCAAGCAGAGCTGATGTGAGTTTGTGACTCCTGCTCATGGTGTTAGGGGGGCATAAAGAGGTTTGTGTTGGTACACAGGCTAGATCTGCATGTTAAACTGCTGCCAGAGACAATGTAGATGGTAAATTATTCCTCCACCAGCCCAGGTTTCCATTTCACTCTCATTAGAACAAGACCCAGGACACCTGGAAGGCCACATTAAGAATTTATTTGGTTGGTAGTCTAGGAAGGCAGTATAAAAAGGGCATGGTGAAGGGCTCAGACTTTGAAGTCAGATAAAACTGAATTTATCTCTGTTCTTTCTAACTGTATGACCTTGGGAAGATAATTTAACCTCTCTGACTCTCAGTCTCCCATTTCGAGTGTTGTGACAATTAATCAATGGTGAATGTTGTTTAGGGCATCACCTATTACATCAAAGCATAATTATAGCTTAAAAAATGAATTGTAGCTTCTTATAGTAATTCCCCTCCAGAGTATAGTATGGAAAGGGGAAAAAAAACTTCACCCTGGAGAAACCTGATGGATGCTATCTCAGCAAGGCGATCAAGGTCAACATCATCATCGATAAATCTTACTGATACTGTGCACCCTTGATGTGATGTGACGACATGATGTGACACTTTACATCTGTGAGGTCCTCCTCTTGACAACCCGTAAGCCCAGTCCAGTCATGAGAAAAACATTAAATTCCAATATGAGGGCATTCTGTAAAATACCTGAGCAGCGTTCCTCAAAACCGCCAAGGTCATCAAAAGCAAAGCAAGTCTAGGACTGTCACAGTCAAGAGGAGCCCAAGCAAGGGTGGGAGGATGAGTGAAATGGTGGGGACAGATGAAGAGGTACAGACTTCCAGTTATAAAATAAACGAGTCACAGGGATGACATGTACGACATGGGAAATATGGTCAATAGTATTGTCATAACTTTGCATAGTGACAGATGGTGACTAGACTTATCATGGTCACCCTTTTGTAAGGTATAGAAGTGTAGAATCACTGTGTGTGCGCCAGAAACTAACATAGTGTCATAGCTCATTTATACTTCAGTTACAAAAAAAAGGACATGTCATCGCAGTGTTCTAATAGGGTCTGCAGGGAACAATATTCACATTATTATAATGATGCAAACACTAATTATTGATGCAATTAAAATATGATAAAATTGGAAAGAGAAGATGAGGGAGGAGAGGGGAAGGTACTAAATCTTCACCTATAACATTTATAAATTCAAAAATTGCTTTTTTCTTTTCTTTTTATCATGTCTGTATGAGATGATATACGTTGATTAAACTCATGGTAATCATTTCACAGTATATGTAAATCGAACCATCATGCTGTACATCTTAAATTGAGATTAAATCATTTGAAAGGGAAAAAAAAAAAAAAGAGGAGCCAAGGAGGCATGATGACTAAAGGCAATGTGCTGTCCTAGTTGGGATCTTGGAACAACAGCAGAAAAAAAAAAAAAAAGGTAAAAACCAAGGAAATGTGAGCAGAACATGGGTTTTAGTCAATAATAATGATGCATCATTATTGGTTCAGTAAATTAGAACCAATGTGCCATATACTGTAAGATGTTAATAAGAAAGAAAACTGGGTGCAGAGTAAATGGAAGCTCTGTACTATCTTCTTAATTTTCCTGTAAGCCTAAAACTGTCCTAAAAAGTAAACTGTATTTTTTTAAATGGATTATAATAGCCATTTTCTGTGGACTCACTGAATGAACACACTTGTGTGAAGTCCATGTTCAGCGCTAGGCCCCGTGCAGGGGGAGGTTACAGATATTTTACAAGGGATGGTCCTGGCCTCCCAGAGAGCTTAAAGCCTCGTGGGACATCAGCCAAGTACTCAGACATTCTGTTCCCTCTTTTACATGTTGCAGCAGAGACGGGAACACTGGCCACGTGGAAGGAAACTAGGCCGTGCTTCCACTGGAAGGCTCTGTACTTGGCCTTGAAGAACTACATGGAGTCACTAGGTAGAGAAGGGGCTGGCCACATTCTGGGCCGGGGGAGCTGTGGGACTGAGAAGTGGGAGGGCAGTGGGAGGGGACTGTGGCAGGAGTGGAGTGTATGGAGAGAGGTGAGGCCAGAAAAGTCAGAACATATTTATTTCATAAGTATATTTGAGCACCTACTACGTGCCAGCGATGTGCTAGGAGCTGTGTAAAGGTGAGAGGGACAGGTGTGGACTTGGTCCCTGCCCTCCAGAAGTGCGAATAGGACAAGTCATCCCAAATGATGGCATATTTAGAAATTGTCCGTCGACATGAAAGGATCCATGTGGAATGAATAGCGAATACGTGTCCATGTGTATGTGGGGAGGGTGTGGGGGGGTGCGGCGTAAATTAGATGCTATATTACTTCCCAGGGCTGCTGTAACAAATTACCCCAAAGTTGGTGACATAAAAACAAAGAAACGGATTCTCTCACACTTCTAGAGGCCAGATGCCTGAAATCCAGGTGTCAGCAGGGCCGTGCTCCCTCCGAAGGCTCCAGGGGAGAGTGGTTCCTTGCCTCGTCCATCTTCTGGTGGCTGTCAGCTTCCTCAGCCAGGGCTGCTCACCCTCGTCTCTGCCTCCATCTGCACATCAGTTTCTCCCTTCATGTCTCTGCATTCTCCCCTCTTCCTAGAAGGATACCTGTCATTGGATTTAAGCCTCACTTTGAAAACCCTAAGCTTAATTATACCTGCAGAGGCCCTTTTCCCAAATAAGGTCACCTTCACAGTTTCCAGGTATTGGGACATGAACATATCTCTTTTTTTTGGGGGGGGGGTCACTATTCAACCCATTTAAGTGGCCAAAGAAAGACTTTGAGATGGGGACATTTATGTGGAAAAGACTGACTTGCAAAGAACAAGGAAGAGTATTCCAGGTAAAAAGAACAACTCGCCCAGAGGCCCTGAAGCAGAAAAAAGCTGTGTATGTCTGAGGAGCTGAAAAGACATGAGCGGAGCTGGAACCTGGTGGGCAAGGGGGAGAGAAGCCATGAATACCTCGGGGAGTGGCTGGCAGAAGGGTCCTGAGTCACAGACGGTCAGGCTGGAAGACATCTCAGGACGACCTGACCTGCCTCCAGTCTCCTTCTCAGCCCAGAGCTCTCCTTTTCACCCACTCCCTGCTCTGGAAGGCTTCTGCTCAGCATGCTACAAGAGCTCCTGGGCCTTGTTCAAGTGGCAACCACGCTGCAGGAAGAGGCCCTTTGTTTGCATCCACTTCAGTGTCATCCAGCCAGAGTGGCGGCAGCTTTATAGTGCCACAGTGAGCCTGGGTCTCAATGCCAACTTCCAGTTTCGATGCAACATGCCCCATCAGGCCCCACTGTGAGCTGCTGGCTTCTTTGAACAAGCCCTACCCGGTTTTGTTTCAAGCCACACAGGCAGCTGCGGGGCTGGTGCCTGAGCTTCCGCCTGAAGTCTGGGAGCTGAGGTTGAATCCCATCTCGGGCTCTTACTAGCCACACGGCCTTGGGAAAGTCAGTTAGCCCCTCACAGCTCAGTTTCCTCATCTGTAAAATGAAAACAAAAAAGTCCAATCTCACAGCAAGGTTGTGAGACTCAAATAAAATGATGTTTGAAACGTTCTGTGAATTCAAGTGTTTTACATGCCAAAGGAGGTGTTAGCAATGGGCGCTCTCTCATCTTCTCAGAGGCAGGGGATGCTCAGGGCCCACCTCATCCCATCATATGCCTGTATACTCTGCGCTGATGGCTGCACGTCACTGTCTGTCACTCCCCGAGGCGTTGACATGCACCATGTCCCATTGAGATATCACTGTGGAACAAGCTCCCCCAATGGAAAGAAACAAAACTCAAATTCACGTCCCAGTAAAAAGCAGCCTCCCTTTGAAGCTTGACCCTGTTGAAAACCCACTGAACTGAACACAGAGGAAAAGGAGAAGGAGGGAGGGAAATGAAGTAATTAATCAGCATTTTGTCTAACCCAATTTGGTTTTAAAGGACATTCATCAAGACTAACATACCTGTCCGGGCCAATCCTGGAAGCCCTGTGAGTGGCCACGTGGACTTGACCTCCTGCTTGTCTGCTGTCCACTCATTTGCAAAGTGGTTTCAAAGAAGGTAACAGTTTGTGGTAATGGGAACCATATGGGCGGGTGGCTGCTGTCAGTAAAAATAGCCGACACGGCCCACGTGGCCAGACACAACGTCGAGCTAAGAGCAGGAAGACAAAAGCCGCGTGAAGGAAGGAGAAAAGTTGTTTCAGAAGGCTAGGGACGGGAGCCCGCCTGACAGGGAAGGAGGTGTCAGGGGCTGGGACGTGAAGCCAAGGGACTCGTCAAAGACAGAGATGTTTGCATGAAACACCAGCCCTCCCCAGCCTGGTTTTCTACACTCTGGTGCCCCAGCTGAGAGGGGACAGAGGAGGTTCTGTCTGGGAAGAGAGCCAAGGCTCAGCCCGCGGACAGCGCTCTGTAGGCTGTGCTCTGGGGCACGAATCCTCTCTTACCCAACCATCCTGCTAGGTGCCGGAGCCTGAAGGAACTAAGCAAGGAGGTAAGGTCAGACATTTTTTTAAAAAAAGAAAACTGTAAGCAGGAATTTTAGGATCTCTTTCACATGTTTTGTAGCATAATAGAAAGAATGTGGATTTGAGAACGGTGAGCCTGATTTAATCTGACTATAAACACACCCATTGTGTAAACATAAACAAATGATTTAATCTCACAGAGCTTCAGTTTTTCCAATGTAACCAATGGTTGTTTTCAGGACTACATGTGCTGATGCGCCTCACTTTTAGTTAGAATGCCCTGTTCATTCATTCATTCAACAAATATTTGTGAAGCACCTGCTAGGGGCCAGGCATGGTTACAGAGGAATAAATGAGAAAGTACCGTAAAAACTAGCTGCTGCCACAGAGTTTACGTTCTCGTTGCAAGTAAAGCGTGGAATGTCGGCGGGTGGCAAGTGCTGTGGACACGAATAAACTGGGGAAGGGTATCAGGAGAGCAGGGTTGGGGTGCAGCTTTAAATGGGATGGTCAGGGAAGTCCTTCCTTGATGAGAAGGTGACATTGGAACAGAGATTGAAGGAGGTGGCACAGTGAGACATGGAGATATTTGGGAGGCTAGAATTGAAAGGAGAAGAAGCCAGTGAAAGTCCTGAGCCTGGGGTGCTCTGTGGCAGTAGAGACAAGTGTGGATGGAGAGGAGCCAGAAGTCGGAGAGGTATGGGGGGCCTGGCCACGCTGGTCCGGGAGGTCATGATGAGTAAGAACTTGGCTTGACTTGTTGAAGTGGAGTCTTGGGAAGGTTTTGAATAGAGAAGTGACAGCATCAGCCTTTTCTTTCTTTCTTTTATTTTTTAAGTAAGATGGCACTGGCAGCTGTTTTGAGAAGAGTTTCTGCATGAGCAAGTAGAGAAGCAGAGAGACTAGTCAGGAGTTTTCACAGGAATCCAGGGGATAGCCAGCAATTCCTTGGGTTGAGATAATAACATTGGAAGGGGTGAGAAGTGGTGGGGTTCTGGAATACATTGTGGAGGTAGGAAGAGCCTCCAGGATGCGCTGATAATTTGAAAGTGGGTTTGAGAGAGAGAGGTCAAGAAAGACTCAAGGCTTTGAGCCTATGCAACTGTAAGAAGCTACTCTTCGCAGAGATAGAGATGATTATAGGTGAAGCAAGTTGGGGAGGGCAGACTGGGTGTTCAGTGCTGCACATGTTAAGTTTGAGATGCTTATCAGACGTTCAAGTGGAAGCATGGAATCTCCAGGTAGATGAGAGTCATAAACATGCAGATGATATTAAAGACCATGAGACACCAGGTCATCATGGGAGCCAGTGAAGATAGAGAAGGAAAGGTAATGATGTTTCCCCATCGGGCATCGTGCTACAAGAGCAAATATACTGTGTACCTGTGTGGACACGAAACTGTCTATGATAGATGGTGCTAGTATTACTTTATACATAAGAGAAGTAAGAACCTGGAGAAATAAATTGATTTGCTCAATGTCAAGTAGCTAATGAAAAACAGAACAGGAGTTCAAACCCGGGTGTCCTGACCCCAGTTCTGACGCTCTCCCCACTGCAGCCATCTGCCCAGTGCCGTGCTTACTTCTAAGGTAGACATGCATCTCTAGTCCTCAATATATTTGTCATGCTTCTCCAAGTTTGAAATCAAAACCAGGCCATGCTAGCAGTTAAGTACTCTTGTTTTCCAAGCTGGAGGTCTTGCCAGCCTTGGAAAATAAAAACATTATGAAAAACTGTCTTTGGCAAAGACCAGAAAAAAAAAAAAAAAAAAGGAACATGGAGAGGAAGAGAGAATGACAAAGACTCTTGCCTTCCATTTTCCCCAAAGGTACTCACTGTCTCTTGGACTCTAAATCATCTTCTCTATCTCTGGAGGAGGTAGATAGAAGGCAGATACAGTTTTTCCCGCCTTCTAAATCAGGCAGGAGGGAGGGATACGAAAATAAAGTGATCTATGTGGGGTCACCGAGCGATGTGTGAACGTGACTTGGAAGAGGTCCTAGTTATTCTGCACCCCCTCCTTTCTCCCATAGCCTCTCTAACACTGCTTTATACCATGTGTGCAGAAACCGGTGAAAATAAAATATCTGATAATTTGCAAAGCACTTTTTATCCACTGTTGATGCCAAACGCTGCTTAAGATAGCTACTGTGTATGTTAACGTCCATTTTAAAGATGAATAAACACGGCTCGGAGAGATTAAATAATTGAGTAAGGTTACTATAAAACAAAAGCTTCCATTTTATCAAATGTGATTGCAATCACTAGAAAATAAACATACATTTGTATGAAAACGTACACCCACTCGGCATCCGCAGGCCTTACAACCATCAAGCCCATTTCTGTTCTGGCATCACTGATTTCTGCAGTCTGGTCCAGAGTCTTATCTGCATCTGCCTTCTCCCTTTCCTGTTTGGCCAACATCACTCCTTTTTGAGAATGACTCAATGTTGTTCCTCTTAAAGGGATGAACTGGGTCTTCTCCATCCTAAACTGTGTGTACATCCATCCATATCAGCAGGTAGCCAGGGTCACTGCCTTGTCTAGCCCCCAGCTTCTGCATCTCCATGCTGGGTTGTCTGACAGTAAGAAGGCACTTGCTGAATCAATATATGGGGATGGACACGTTTTCCTCACAAACCCATAAAAACCCCATGCCAACACTTCTTATTGTTTTTCAGATTTGAAAACTTCATCATTTTTTTCTTCCCACTCACACTTCAGATCTTGTCATGGCTTCAGCCAAAGAAAACCGATTCAGACAGGGCCATTTCAGGCTTTTTCTGAGTCCAAAGTAGGGAGACAGCAAGTAGGAGGTGACATCGGATGTTCTGAGGTTTCCTGCTCAAATTTAAGACCTAGTAATTTTGTGTGGCTTGTTTGAGTCAGATGAACTAGGGAGAAGTGTTCAATTTCATTCACCTCATCCCATGTTTATTAGCTCTGCTAGGACCGGAAGGAAGAGAGAATGACATTAACTCCTGCTCTGATGCGGCGGTCTGTCTGTCTGATGGGAAGGGAAGAAAGAGAAATACGCAGATAAGTGCACAATAAAGCCGAACGTGCTGCTAAGAAGTGGTGGTACAGTGCTCTGCGGACTTGCAGATCACATGTAGTTGGGATAGTAGATATAGATATACATATATTTCTCCAGACTTTCAAAGAAGTTTCCAGCACAGAGTTTAAGGATATAAGGAAGCCTGTAGAGGAAGAGGAGTAAGGTTCTAATGACAAAGAGCCTTGAATGCTGAGCTAAGTGGTGTAGTATACCCGTCTATAGTCAGCAGCCAGCCAGGGACGCTGCCTTGTCTAGACATCAAATTATTTCAACCCTTATTTCGTCTTCATGATGCCAAGATCTCTGCAGTCAGGGATTGTCCTGTTACGTCCTCCATAGTGTCCTCAGCCAATTGCCAGACGCAGAGTTCAACATCAGATTCTGGAGAACTGACACTCCCTCTCAAGCCACATTGGAGAGTCTACCTCCTTACAGTAGGGATAAAATTTAGGTTTCTTTGAGGCACTTTTTGTATGTCATGGATCAGGGAAAATTTTTAAAGAGGGAAACAATCATACGGTTGCTAACTTTTTATTCTTCCAAGTAATACAATTAAATAATAATAAAAAAATAAAAATAGCAGTTTCTATCAAATGTTATAATCATTTCATAAAAGGATAAGAATTTTAACACAGACCTCCCCCTCAAAAAAAAAAAGACATAATCTCAGAAAGAAAAACAACCAACCTTTCCAAGGAAAGACAGCTGACAATCTAACATTGTCACTTTAAAGGACACTTTGGTAAACTGTAAGACAAAAATGGGATGTGAAGTTGTGCTTTATTATTTATGCTATAGGGAACATTTTTTCTTGGCAGAAGTTGTCAATCGAGTTAGTATAGATATGCAATATTACAACACAAAGTGAGCTTGTCTCCAAGTAGCTTTCTCACTTCATTATTAATACTGTTATCAAAAGCAAGATTTTGAAGAGATTTATTGATGGAGATGGAAAGTATCCACTCTCACTACTTCACTCAATTCACAGTATCCTGGGAACTACTCAGAGAACCGGGTGAACAGCTCAACTTCAGTGAATCCCCAGTAGCTTCCTCCTTTTCCTTCCCCTAGAGCTGGGACGAGAACTCATCCGGTAACCCAGGAGTCTGGCAGGTGAAGGCGGCAGGACAAGGCCCGCCAGTGTGTTTTCTGCGTGGTAGCCCTCCATGGCGCAGTCAGGAATTTATCTGAGTGGAATGTCATGGACTTAACCTCAGCACAGGCCAGCACCTTTCCAAGCATATGCATTTTAAAACCACTAATTTGGTCTAATCCTCTGACTTCCCGGATGAGGAAACTGAGACCTGGAGGCCCAGAGATCAACCTTTCCTGAAACAAAGTAGATTTAGGAAACCACAGCCCAGAATTATGGAAATCAGCCCTATATGTCCTTGGCTAACAATACAGTTTTGACTTTTGACTCTAATTCAGATACCTTCTTGTACCTAAGGTTCTGGGCCCATGGTGGGGTGTCATTCTGATAAGTGGATGAGTGTCTCTTTCTCTCATCTGTTAAATGCCCCAGTGAGTTGAGGATTGGGTTCCTTTCTTGATCTTGAAGTGTATCACGTGCACACACACACACACATAAAGTAAGGGCATAACTACAGAAAAAAAGCATCCTTTCCTGAAACCCACCTGAAGACTGAAGACCTAACCCCTACACCAAAGTCCAAGGGACCTGGGTTCCTGCTGACTGCTTATAGATGTCTCTGAATTTGCCTGGATGCTAACAGTAAGCAACATTTTTAATATAACTTCAGGCTAAGCTCTGTGTCCAACATTCTATATACATGATCTCATTCACTGCTCACAAGACCCTATGAGATTGAATGTGCCCGTTTTATAAGGACACTGAAGCCTAGCCAGCCTTCGTGACTTTCCCAGAATCACACAACTGGTAGGTGGCAGAATGGAAGGGCGAGTCCTGCCAGTCCCAGTGCTTCCTAGGCCGGTATTCCATGTTGTCCAGGACCTGGCACAGGGGGGTGAGCACACAGGGAGTGTTGCCCAGATGAAGCAATGCGTGAGCAACTTCCTCCTCCATCTGAAGATGCTGTCCCCCACCACAGGCTGCCTCCAAAGGGATCTGTAAAGTGTCCCATTAAGTCATCTACAAGGTAATTCCCTCAACGTGCCATTCGACAGGAGCCACAACTATGATTATAATCGTCACACAAACCAAGAGTATGCTGGTTTGTTACACTTTTAACTTAAATACTTACTGCGAGTTCGACTGAGGCCTGAGGAAGTCCTTAGATCTCTCCCTCCTGGCCGGAGGCCAGGCCGCGCCGCCCTCCTATCCTCGCACAATTGACTGTTTGAGGGGAAATGCTGGCCCTCGAATGGACCCCTGCTGCACTTCATCTCACTGAATTTGGCTCATCGTTCCAGCCAACTGAGATCATTTAGAAGTTTGATTTTGTCATCAATCATTTTTTCTATCCCTCCCAGCTGTGTGTCAGCCACAGATGTGATAAGTGGACCTTATATGTCTTTGTCCAAATCACTGGTACCAAATATTCAACAGGGCTAAGGACATTTCTCCAGGGTATACCTCTGCTCTGACCCCAGGGCATTTGCATGGGCCTGAACTCCAGCATTAGTCCCATGCTATTATCGATCTTTTAAGGCTATTTGTTAGCGTTTCAAGAGCCGACCCTTGACATTATAGTCCTTTTAATCCTCATTGGGTACGATGCTGGTTGTTGAAGAAAAACTCAGTGTTTGCCAGCCGAGGCACTAGACAGATCCATTGATTTGGTGTCAGAAGAGTCAGGTTCAAGTCACAGGTAACCGCTGTCCAACAGCTGTGTCTAAGCTGTTTAGCCTCCAAGGGCCTCAGTTTCCCTCCCTGTAAGGCAGGGATAGCAGGCCTTGCAGTCCCTTTCAGCTGTGGAGCGCAATAAGATAACAGGCACAAACATGCTCGTTCACTCCCCCCCGTCATGCTGTTACACACACATTGCTTCAATCTGAAATCATTTCCCCTCTCTTTCCTGCTAATCCCACCCTCACCCTGCTGCCCTCCTTCTGCTTCCCTGCGAGCCCTTCCCTGCCCCCTAAGTAGGCCGTCAGCTCCTCCTCTGAGCTCCCGCAGCACTCCGCAGGTCTTCAGGGCAACACTTATCTCCATATGCCCCCATCGTCTGGTTACTTGTCCACCTTCCTCTCCAGACGGTTGTCTTGGAAGTCAAGAGCGGCACCTTAGGCATCTGTCCCTGGCACCAGCACAGGGATCTGGGACACTCAGTAACAGGTTTATGGAAAAAGCGTGAAGATGGCAAGCTTGCAAAATCAGCCCAGTTCTTGCCTTAGTGTTGGCTGCAGGTAATAGTGTGCCTGCAAGGGTCTTTACTTGGGCCACTGGCAAGTGTCACCATGAGCACAGCCGTACTGGGGCTGCAGGTCCTTGACTTCTCCTTGGAGAGAAACAAAGGCGGGTGTAATGGACATAGCCAGCCCCGAAGCTCTGTGAGAACAGGCATCGTGTCTGTTTTGCTTACTGTTGTTGCAAGGTGGGTTCCCCAGCAAGCAGACTCTGAGATGGAAGCTTGCATTCAAGACGGGTACTGGGGAGTGTCTTTGGGATGGCAGAGAATGGGAAACGGGATTGGGCGGACAGAAGTTGAACTGCAACACAGTGGCCACGAAGGACTGGCTGACCCTGTGGAGAAGACTGGAGCTGGGGACGGACCCTGAGAGTTGTCCCAAATTGAGACACCCTCCCATTGACTTGTCTTGGATGAAGGCTGCCTTGAGGAAGGAGATGAAACCTTGGACTAGTTGGTTTTCTTCAGCTGAAGACATTCCCAAAGGGGGACTCAGCTGAGAGCCACCAATACTGGGAACTGCTGGGAACATGAGCACCTCAGTGCTGGAACGGGAGTGACTGTTAATGTCTCCGTGCCCGATTGCGTCTGGCTCGTCGAAGCCCTTCAGTGAACACTTGTTGGGTGAATGAAGGAACCTGAGACCAATCTCAAAAGGAATCCTGTAGGTTCTCTGTGGGACTCATGCCCATTCAGTCCAAACATCTTTAGATGTGCGACCTTCCGGCAAGTCTGTGCAGGTCCTTGGCTCAGGATTGAGTAAGACACGTCCCTCTCTCTCAAGAAGGGAGGAAGACGTGTCAACAGCCAGTCCTACCCTCAGGGGAGGTAAGGTAAGCTCCGAGGGCTGTGGTAGCAAGGAAAAGGTGAACACCTTCTTGAAGAAGCAACACTGAAACTGAGGCCTGAAGCATGAGAAACAGGTAGATTCTAGGAAAACGTGCAGTGTAGACAAACGTGATGCTGTGGACCCCGTGGTGGAGGTCGGCCAGGCCAGGTTCCCAGGGACCTGTATGCCAGACTCCAAAGCCTGGACCAGATCCTAAAAGCAACAAGGGAACAAGGAAGGGTTTTTGGCAAAGGGCTGACAACTCAAACTTTCCTTCCCAAAAGAACATAGGGTTCAGTTCCTTGTGTCATTTTCCATCCAGGGTTCAAAGGGAACCAGCACTTGAGCACATACCGTACCTGTGGACTCCACCCAGAGCCCGGCATGTTGGGTCCTCGGACCGGCTGCGGGAGCCGCTGGCCCTCAGGAGGAAGGGTGTGCTCTTGCCTTGACATGCAGGCCAGGAGCTCCTGAGGGTGTGACCCCAGTGAAAGGAAGCCCTGTCAACACGGAGACATCAGGGCACCTCTTCCCACATCAAAGAGACAGTCTCGTACAGTGGGAAGAGCACTGCCTGAGGAGTCCACTCTCAGATGCTCGCTGGATCCATGGTACAGGCAAGTCACTAACTCTTATCCATCAAATGAGAAAAAGAATTCAACCGCACTCATAATAAGGATGCTCAGATTAACCCAATAATGAGACATCATTTTATGTGTATCAGATTGACAAAGATTTTTTAAAAGAATAATCAGTGCTAACGAAGGTAGATAATATAGGCTGGCTAATTCACTGTGGGTAGGTGTGGTGCATTGGAATAAACAATTCCAGGGAGCACTTTGACAACTCATATCAAGTCTTTGAAATTTGCATATCTTTGACCAGAGATTGCACTCTTAGGAATTTATCCTAAAGGAAATAATTAGAAATGAAATGGGGAAATGAATGCTAAAGGGTATTCAGCAAACATTATGAGAGCAAAGTTTCTCATCCATGGAAATAACCTAAATGTCCATCAACATTTATCTAGGTGATAAACTAATGATTGAATTAATAAATTTCCACATACCTATATGTTAGAATATTATGCAGCAATGAAAAACTAGGCTTGCCATTTTGATTAACATAAAAAATACTTGCAATTTAATGCTAATAAAAGAAAAAAGGATTTTAAAAAACTTACTTGTATTTCAATCCCAATTTTGTAACCACAACAAAATCTTTAAAAATGTATCTTTTGTTGTCATTATTCTTATAAAATTGAAATTGAAATATAGGTTTTTTTTTTTTTTTCACTTAACATGTTTAAACAACTGGTTTACCAACATATAACTGATTATCAGTTTGGGGACTAGGGCAATTCTAATTTCCTAGTCTTTTTTCTAAGTTTTACAAGCATTCTACAATTATTGTTTCTATAAATTTTTATAATCAGAAAACCAAAAATATACTTTTAAATACTAATAATATGTGCTTCTCAGACTCCTGTAATGACACATAAAATAACACACATGAAGGAGCCCTATAAACAATAAACCCTGTATGTATGCGAGGACCTGTTCTTTTCTGAAACTCTGCATTTCTCTTTACCAAAGCATCTCAGAGTAGGTGGAGTGAACCTCCTAAAGTCCTGGTACCCTGGCGAGGTCTGTGGTAGGCAGTAAGTGATTTCCCTGCAGGGTAACATGACAGCGGTCTATGACGGATGCCTCTTAGATATCCCCAGTCCTTCTTGTCTCTTCAGTCCCACTGTCCTGTCCTGATTCAGACCCTCATCAACTCCTGCTTACACCCCCACATCAGCCCCATTTCTAGTCTTTCTGTCTCCTGGGTCCCCATCTCTTCACCTGCCACGCTGCAGCCACGGTGATTGTTCCACGGAGAACCTCTGACCATGTCTCTCCATGCTGTTGCCACAGGGGACAGTCTGAGCATCTCGGGGTGGTGCCTGAGGCCATATGTAATCTCACTTCCATGTAATTCTCCAGGGGTGAAGCTGGCAACTCCTCCTCCTCCGCCGTGTCCAAAACTCAACCTTGGTTCCCGCAAACTATCGTGTTAGTCCCCCAAACACTCCATTCTTTTAAGATGCCTCCATCTTCCTGAAGTGCTCTTGTCTTCCTTGTTCATCCTGCAAACTCCTGTTCAGCCTTTTCAGGCATTCTCTCTGAAGCTGCCTTCTCTCCACTTTCCATCTCATGTCCAAAGATGTATACTGTGACACCTGCTGTGTATCTAATGTAGGTAATTCTCTGCATGTCTGTCTTCTCCACCGGGCTACAAGCTTCTCAAGGAGGTATCTTATTCATTGAAGCATTGCCACCTAGCATGTGCCCAACACAGTCCAGGGATTTGTTAACATGTTCTTGAGTGAATTTGGTCAGAATTGCACCCCATGGCATAAAGTAAATCATACCTACATTTCCCCTGGCTGCTCTACAATGCTGAATTCACTAAGTCCCCAGCCACCCAAGTGATCTCTCACAGTTGTCATCTGGAGGTCAGGGGAGCTTTAGGGGAGAAGCAGAGCCCCTCAATTACCAATTCTGACAATCCTCATTGTAGTTCAGGTCTCCCCATGCAAACAGACAGTGAACATGTGATTGGAGAAGAAATAGAAGTATGTTTCTATTAAAACCATGTTCCTTAGGTTGTCACTCTGAATTTATATCCCTCTGGCCCTTGCCAAGTTGGCTCTTGGCTATACTTGGTCCTGAAATGAGAGCATTCTTCTTATAGCCCCAGGAGATGCCTACAATGCCTGAAGATTGAAAACAGACCTTGCAGGATGGGTCTGGGAATATGCAGAGTCCAAAACACCACTGTCCTATACAACCTGCCCCAGATAACCTAGCTTCCCTTTGCGCTTCTGATTAGAGCCGTGTTGAGTAAAAGAGTTTACTGCATGAGTGGTGCTTCTGCTGCCCAAGAGGAAAGGCAAGGAATCTAGTTAGAGTGGAGAGAGTCCACCAGCTCTGGATACAGAAAATGCCACTCATGGCCAGTGAGTTTTGGTTTGGGGGTTTGGGGCAGAAGCAACCATGAGGTATATGTGCATCTAAGTGTTTAAACCAATTTAAAAAAACAAGCCGTTATCGGGTACCAACTGTCTACAAGCCCCCTTTCTGGGTCTGGTGAGGGGTGAAGGGTTGAGCAAAAGGGGTGAGTCATTGTCTTTAAACTGCTCATTTCTACTGGAGAGGAACGGTGTGGGTCTAAATAGCCATGACTTATAGTAGAATAGGATAGAAACTAGAATGGAATGGAATAGAACGAAGTGCTCCGTGCGTGCCGGCAGGTAATGTAGCATGATGGCGAGAGGCGCGGGTTTAGCCATTTACCTTAGTGCTTCGTACTGCACCTCTCAGAGCCTCAGTTTTTTCAACTGCAAGGTGGGCTCCAACAGCCACTTCAGAAAAAAGGAGTTAAATGGAGATTAAATGAGACGGAGCACATGAACTCCTGACCTGCAGCAGCCCTAGCCCCTCTCCCTTTCACCGTCGGTCAGAGCTGAGATCCAGTGGCCCCAGGAATAACCGTGCGCAAACACTCATGGGTCCCAAGAGGGGGTGTCAGGAAGGAAGGCCAGAGGCTGCTGAGAGCAAAGCCCTTGCCCCATTCTTTCAGTTTTCAGAAGAACGCCTTCCTGTTCTGTGACCTTGCATCTGCGTGTCTTCAGGACTTAGCAAATGCTCTGTCAGATAGGTTAAATTATTGCAGTTCATTTAGATTACTGCTTCTGTCAGCCTGAGAAACTGAGCTGGGCTCACTTAGACCAGGAACTGAGGACATTTCCACTGTGGTGGCTTTGCTGTTGAGGTACCCAGCTCCTTGCCAGGCCACAGAGCACATGAGAGGGAGGAGAATAAACAAGAATCTGAGAAGACATGGCCTTCTCCACGCAGGGGCTACTACCCTGGCCTGTGGTCTTGAGCGATGCAGTCAGGCATGGGGGGTGCCACTTACTTGCTCTAGATGTCTGGTCATTGGAAGGCTCAGACTTCTGACAGAGCGCATGGGACAGCGAGTTCATGCCACTAAGCCTCGTTTATTTTATATACGAAGAAATGAAAACTTCTAGATCTATAAATAGGGAAGGTGACCCACATATCCATTTGTGGTTCTTCTGACCCAAAATCCAACTAAGCATAAATACTATTTTCCTCATTGTAGTCAGGCTCGGAGAGTTTAAATGCAGCACAACCATTAAAAGCACTGGACTAGTTAATAGAAGACTAGGGGGTCAGTGTTGCCCCAGCTATGCCTGGGCTGGGACTCTGAAACCACTATTTAAATCTCTTATGATTCAATGTCTTCATCTTTTATATGGACATAATAATATCTATCCCATTAGCTTGGTTTGTGGATTAGATAAGTTAGTGTGCAAAGAATCTGCCACATCATTAAATGTGAGTTTGTCTTGCAATTCCTACCCCATGAGATACTGGGTAAATCCTTTATTCAGTGTTAGAATTTCTCTTTTGCAAAAACTAACCCCACCTACCTCACCCTTTCTGTATCTTAGAGCTGATTTGAGAGGTTAAGGTGATGGTAGAATGAACGTGCTTTGTCACTGGGAAACACGAGGCAGAATTAAGTCTATCAGGGTGGGCTCTTTCCACCATGTGGGAATCGCCCAGGGGAGTGTGTTCTTTCACAGGCCCATCCTTTCCGTCACCTCTTAGGTCTGAGGGACACTTTAGAATAGACTAGACTGATCGATCAATTATGTCAAAGAACTGGAAAAAGGTTCAAGCTCCAGTTGCTGGTGCTGTGAAGCCACGTTGGCTACAGGACCACTGCCCAAACCCTCTGAATGCCATAAAGCCTCAAAAAAAAAAAAAAAAAGGCTGACAAAGCCTGACGCCAGCAACGTGATTAACTAGACAAAACCCACACACTCTAAGCTGTGAGGTCTAAGAGAACACTTTCCAACAAGTCAACCCTCTTAGAGGATAGGGGCGTGATTCATCCTTAGGAGTCAGGCGAGCAGACTGTCCCTTGCCTGAGGAATCAGATGCGGGCCTGTCCCAGAGAGGAGAGCGACAGAGGTCATCCTTAAAGACGTTCATATCCAGAAGCAAGATGTCCATGACCTGAGGCTGGTCTCCTGAGGAAGTCTCCTCTGGATCTACAAAATAATGAGATTCTTGAGGGCAGGGGTGCATCAAATGCAGCTGGCATCCCATTTCTAGATCGGGGCCTCACGTAGATTGGGTCCTTGGGAGCCGAGTTTTCCATGCTTGTGTCAGAAAAAGTCTTCACTATTAACTCACAGCTTAGCCCTAACTTTCCTACTGAGGTCCCTTTTCCACCATCTCCCCCCATAGACGGAAGGATAGATGAATGAATGTAAACAGATGCGCTTGCAAACCTCCTCCTGAAATAGTCAAAGAGGCCCAAGTCAATTGGGACGAGGAGATGGCTGGGCTATGTGACACCATCATTTGTCTCTTTTCAGTGAGGAGGTGTTGTGGATTGACTGTGTTCCCTAAAATTTATATGTTGAAGCCCTAGTCCCAATGTGATGGCTTTTGGAGATGCGCCCTTTGGGAGGTAATTAGGGTTGGATGAGATCATGAGGGTGGGGCTCTAGTCTGATGGGACTACTGCCTTATAAGAAAACACACGAGAGAGCTTGTTCTCTCTCTCTCCTGTGAGCACGCACTGAGGAAAGGCCACGCACAATGGGAAGGTGGCCATCTACAAACCAGGGAGACAGCTCTCGTCAGAAACCATGCTGCCACCTTGGCCCCGGACTTCCAGCCTCTAGAACTGTGAGAAAATAAATATCAGTTGCTTAAGGCACCCAGTCCATGGCAGCCTGAGCTAAGACAGTAGGGGAAAATAATTCTTCTCTAGGAGTTGGCACCCTCTACCCCCTTGTCCCAGGCAGAAATCTGGGAGTCATCTTTGAATTTTCCTACTCTCTTTCTCACCTAATCAATCACAGTGTCTTCTAAAGAAAAGCCTCCATGTGCTTTCCTTTGTACCCAGGTTTCACCAGAGGACTCAGTAGACTCGCTCTGTGCCATGGGCCTGTGCACCCGTTCCCGCCCCCCAGCATTCCTCTCTAGGACTGCTGCGGCCGCCCCTGACGGCCTCCCTGCCTTTGCTCTTTCCTCTCCAACCCAGCCTCCACCTGGCCATCAGAGCCCCCTTACAGAACGTAAGCTGGCACTCCCCTGCAGAATGCCCTTCCTTGGCTCCTCTTCACCCGGTCTTGGCCCATTAGCTGGACCTACACAAGGCTCTGGACGACCTGCCCCTGCCAGTCTCACAGCCTCATCTCACCATCCCCCAGACCCCCACCCCGACTCACCCCGCAGGCCATGCGCTCTCATACTTCTGCAGCTTCACATTCTGCCATCTGGCTTCCTGCATGACACTCTCCCACTTCTCCCAACAAACTCTCCTTGTTCTCGAAAGCCCAGCTTCAGTGTTTCTGCCCCAGTGGAGCCATCTCTGCCAGCCTCCCAACCCCTCCCCCCGGGGGTCGGGGACCTCCCCTGGGCTCCCATAGCAGCCCCAGCCCATGATCATCCTGACACTTCTCACAGGATGTTTTAGTTGACTAATTTCTCACTCATCTGTCTCCCTTTTACAACCAGTGTAAGAGCTTTCTTGGGCTGCCACAATGAAGTACCGTAAACTGGGTGGTTTAAACAATAGAAACGAATTTTCTCGTAGTTCTGGAGGCTGGAAGTCTGAGATCAAGGGGGTGGCAGGGATGGTTTCTTTGGAAGCCTCCTCCTTGGCCTGTACATGGCCGTCGTCTTCTCCCTGTGTCTTCACATGTTCTTCCTTCTGTGCATATCTGTGACCTGATCTCCTCCTTCATAAAAAACCAGTCATATTGGACTAGGACCCACGCTAATGACCTCATTTTAACTTGATTATTTCTTTAAAGGCTCTGTCTCCAAACACAGTCACATTCTGAGGCGCTGGGGATTAAGACTTCAACATACAGATGGGGGGGGACACAATTCGGCCCATCATAACCACCCATCACTCCTCAAGGACAGGCCCTGGGTCTCAGTCACACTGCACCGTCAGGCTTAGCCCAGCGTGCAGGCCACAGCACGTGTCTCAGCAACTGTCTGTGGAATGAAGATGCTCCGTGAAATTCCAAGCCAGGCAGAGAAGTCTGCTGTCTCTGCTCTGTGGAGGCCAACGCTGGGGGTCCCTCCTCAAGCCTTGCTTAGAGTTTGAATCAGATAAGCCAATCAAGTGCTTAAACGTTGCGGAGACAGTGAGAGAGAACACAGGGTGATGGGAAGGCTGTTGTGCTAGACAATTAGCTTGGACTCCTAGCCAGGCCTCGTATTAGCTGATTGCCTTCCAGCAACTCACTTAACCTCTCTGAGCTTTAACCTCTTCAAATGAAATCTGAACCACTGGGAAAGAACCAGTGGTTTTCATTCCTGGCTGTCCATCAGAAACTTCTATAGGGAAGCCTGGGCACTGATATTTTTTAAAGTTCCCCAAATGATTGAATAAGCAAAGTTGAGCACCGCTCAGAGAGAGGACAGAAATGATGACCTGTATCAGTGGACAAGAGGACCACCCAATCTTCCTAATAATATTCACTCAGCAGAGTGAGTTATGAGGAGCAATCTTTGTACTGGTTTAGGCAACGATCCAAAGCATCTTGCAAGTTCCCCATCTCTGAGCATTTTAAGTATTTAGCAGATGGATAGAAAGGAAGAAGCAGAGAAGAGATGTGTGAATTCACTCACTCTGCCGGGCGCTGCCTTAGATGTGTGATCTCATGGAGTCACCACAGCAGTCCTGTAAATGTCCTCCCCATGTTACAAGTGAGGAGATGTGGACTCAGAAGGGAAATTACTTGGCTGGCATTGCATGCTGGTAAGAAGAGGAACTGAAGTTAGGGCCGGGGACTGACTGCAGAGTCCACGCTTGCAGCATTAGTGCAGAGTAATGACCAGCTAGCACCGGGCCCAGGACAGCCAGCAGGTGCTCAGCAAAGAGTTGTTGACGGAAGGATATGAAGCAACACTTACTGAGCACCCGTCTGCTGTGCTGTTTGCACACGCTCCCCTCAACTGATTTGGATGGAATTACTGATTGTACAGAGTTGGAGAGGTTAATTTACTAGTATTTTTGAATATGTGTAAGTATCTGAAAAAAAGTTAATTCTTCCTAATGACTAGTAGAAGGTCAGACAACTCCTGGATTGCGGATCCGGGATTCCAAACTGAGGTCTTCTCTAATTCCAAAGCTAATGTTTCCCCTCTCTACACCCCACTTCCTGACACTCCTGTAGGACTTTGCCAGGCATCTTCCTGGAAGGTGCTGTACCCAAGCTAACTGAAACTTCCTCGTTTCCCCTGAGGCTGGGACTCTGTTGAAAACAGCTGCAGCTGGTCTTTGTGTGCTGCCCCCACCCTTCGCTGCCTGGAATCCGGAAACCTGGTGTCCAGAGCAGGGTCTCGGGAGAGAAGAGGTGCGTGGTTGGATGGAACCTGTACCCTGGGTCGGCTGCCCTTCTGATGGATCTGTAACCATGAAGTGGGAGCTTGAGAAGGCACCCCCTGCTCAGCACAGTTTCCAAGGCCAGGCCAGACCCAGAGGGGGAAATTCCTTCTAGAAGGCAGCTGAACTGAGTGTGTTTGGGGCAGGGAGTAGCAGTGATGGTGGCTTTTGGGCTCAGGCTTTAAAACCCCTGCAATCAGGATCTTTCCCCCAGGGAAGCCAGCCAAGAAGACAGCCGTCCTCTCTGCACCCCTTCCGCCTGCTAGATGCTCACAAGGACAGCTGGGACTTCGAGCAAGGCTGCAGGCACCAGAGGGGTTTCCCCTAGGAAGCCAGAATAACCAAGGCTTGCAAAGTTAAAAATAAAAGAGCCCAGATGCGGAAGGCACAACTCAACCCTCCTGGTGAGTGATTCATAGCATGGAGGTGGGGTTGGCCCTGCCCTTTCATTTTAAACTTCCTTCAAACAGTTCCTAAGGGGATATCGCTTCTCTGAATTGAAAGCAGGAGAAAAGTATCTGAATTATATTATCCTGTTGGCCTGTGGTACTTCCTCCAACCCCCACCATAAGACAGTTCTATTATGTAAGTGGCAGCTCCCTTTGCTCACAGAAGGAGCTACTTTTATTTCTAATCATGGCACTTGTGTTCTTTGGGAAGCACTTCAGTGTTTCAGACATAGCACCCACTTTGGAGTTAATGGTTTCTCAGTTCATCTCTGACTCCATGCACCATGCTGCGGAGTATGGGGCAAGTTCCTTTACCTCTTGGGCCCCCAGCTTCTTCACCTGAAAAATGGAACCGATAATAATAGAAGCAAAAATGTATTGAGCGCTGTGATATCACAGGTCACAATGAAGGGACTTAAGTTGAGCCATGCATCCTCATTGCCACACTACCCACCACAAAGTTCTAGTGTGTCAAGGCAGCCCTTGACAGCTTTGATGGCTTACATGCATTTTTAAAAATTGAAGTATAGTCAGTTTACAATGTTGTGTCAATATCTAGGATACAGAATAATGTTTCAGTTATACATATACATACATATATTCCTTTTCATATTCTTTTTTCATTGTAAGTTACTGCAAGATATTGAATATGGTTCCCTGTGCTGTATAGTATAAACTTGTTGTTTCTCTATTTTACATATAGTAGCTGGTATTTACAAATCTTGAACTCTCAATTTATCCCTTCCTACCCCCTTTACCCCCTGGTAACCATAAGTTTGCTCTGTATGTCTGTGAGTCTTTTTCTGTTTTGTAAATAAGTTCATTTGTGTCTATTTTTTTTGATTCCACATATAAGTGATTTCATATGGTATTTTTCTTTCTCTTTCTGGCTTACTTCACTTAGAATGATGATCTCCAGGTCCATCCATGTTGCTGCAAATGGCATTACTTTATTCTTTTTTATGGCTGAGTAGTATTCCATTATATAAATATATCACAACTTCTTTATCCAGTCATCTGTTGATGTCCATGTAGATTGTTTCCATGTTTTGGCTATTGTATATAGTGCTGCTATGAACATTGGGGTGCATGTATCTTTTAAAATTAGAGTTCCTTCCAAATATATGCCCAGAAGTGGGATTGCTGGATTGTATGGTAACTCTATTTTTAGTTTTTTGAGGAATCTCCATACTGTTTTCCATAATGGTTGCACCAAATTACATTCCCACCAACAGTGTAGGAGGGTTCCCTTTTCTCCACACCCTCTCCAGCATTTATCATTTGTGGGCTTTTTAATGATGACTAGTCTGACTGTTGTGAGGTGATACCTCACTGTAGTTTTGATTTGCACTTCTCTGATAATTAGCGATATTGAGCATTTTTTTTTCATGTGTTTATTGGCCATTTGTATATCTTCATTGGAGAATTGCTTGTTTAGGTCTTCTGACCACTTTTCAGGTTGATTTTGTTGTTGTTACTAAGTTGTATGAGCTGTCTTTATATTGTGGAGATTAAGCCCTTGTCAGTCTCATCATTTGCAAATATTTTTTCCCATACCATAGGTTATCTTTTTGTTTTGTTAATGATTCCATTTGCTGTGCAACAGCTTATAAATTTAATTAGGTCCCATTTGTTTATTTTTGCTTTTATTTATATTGCCTGGGTAGACTGCCCCAGGAGAACATTGCTAAGATTTATGTCAGAGAGTCTTTTGTCTGTGTTTTCTTCTAAGAGGTTTATAGCATCCTGTCTTATATTTAAATCTTTAAGCCATTTTGAGTTTATTTTTGTGTATGGTGTGAGGGAGTGTTCTAACTTCATTGATTTACATGCAACTGTCCAGCTTTCCCAACAGCAGTTGCTGAAGAGACTGTCTTTACTCCATTGTATGTTCTTGCCTCCTTTGTTGAAGATTAATTGACCATAAGTGTGTGGGTTTATTTCTGGGCTCTCAATTCTGTTCTGTTGATCCATATGTCTATTTTTATGCCAATACCACACTGTTTTGATTGCTGTAGCTCTATGGTATTGTCTGAAATCTGGGAGGGTTATTCCTCCAGATTTGTTCTTTTTCTTCAGTATTGCTTTGGCAATTCTGGGTCTTTTGTGATTCCATATAACTTTTAGGATTATTTGTTCTAGTTCTGTGAAAAATGTCCTGGGTAATTTGATAGGAATCACATTAAATCTGTAGATTGTTTTAGGTAGAATGGCCATTTTAATAATATTAATTCTTCCAATCCAAGAGCATGGGATATATTTCCATTTATTTAAGTCATCTTTAATTTTCTTAATCATTGTTTTGTAGTTCTCTGCATATAAGTGTTTCACCTCTTTTGTCAGGTTTATTCATAAGTATTTTATTTTATTTTTTGATGCAATTTTTAAAAAGGATTTTTTTTTTACATTCCCTTTCTGATATTTCATTGTTAGTGTAAAGGAAAGCAAGTGATTTCTGTATGTTAATCTTGTATCCAGCTACCGTGCCAAATTCTTTTATCAATTCTAGTAGTTTTTGTGTGGTGCCTTTGGGGTTTTATGTATATATATATACATAAAACCCCAAAGGGGTTTGCACTTTGTGTGTATATATATATATATATATATAGTATCCATGTCATCTGCATATACTGAATTTTACCTCTTCTCTTCCAATTTGGATCCCTTTTTTTTTTATATTGTTTTTCATTTTGATTTGTTTTGGCTGTGTGTGTGTGTGGGGGGTATGTTCTTTTTCACCTAAAATGGGGCAAGTTTATCCGTCACCATTTATTATCAGAAAATCTTTAATTATTTCAAATTCTCCATTTCTGGACAAGGTTAAGGTGGGAATAGCAGTGAGGGGAATAGGTAAACCTTATAGCATCACTGAGAGAATCAAGAAAGACCATGAAATTATAAACTCTTCAAGAAGAGCCACAGCCCTCCACATCTCTTGGATTTTTTAAAGCATGCTTTTCTAGGCAGCTGCATTTATCAGCATATGTGAAATATGATAATAATAATTCTGGGTTGAAACTTTGTGTTAGGGAAGGACCAGAGGGATGTCAGGAAGCTTCACATTTCACAGTTCACTGTGGTGGGAGGAAGAAGGATTCTAAGTGTCAGACAAAGCTGGGTGTACTCAATTCAGGTACCTGGGTTTACGCTGAATCTTCTAGGGAAATTTAATCATGACCCTGGTGTCATACAGGGTGGAGTGTTCCTAGCAGTGAGCCAGTAAGTCTAGATACATGACCAATAAGCATAGCATGCTGAAATTAATGGGGTGGTAAGAAGTAATGTCTCTAAATGTCCCTAGCAGCCTAGCTCAGAGTGCAATGCATAGTGCATCTGCAAAAAAATTACTTCCACCTTCCTCCCTCATGGATGGTGGCCAAGACAATAATGGAAAGAAAAGTTATTACTTGAAATATATTGAACAACAAGCAAACCAAAGAAAATGTGATTTAAATATATTCTTTAGTGATTTAGAAAATCACTGGATAGCACCCAGACAGAAAGAAGGTACAAAATAAATGAGAAATTATTAATATCAATAAACTAAATGAAAAACTAGTGCATTAGTCAGGGTTCTGCAGAAAAACAGAACCAAAAGGATGTTTGTGTGTGTGTGTGTGTGTGTGTGTGTGTGTGTGTGTGTGTGTGATACACATATATATAGTGAGAAAGAGAGAGAGAGATGTATTTTAACAAATTGGCTCATGTGATAATGGAGGCTTGGAAAGTGAAAAATCTACAGGGCAGGCTGTCAGGCTGGAGACCCAGAGAAGAGTTGCAGTTCCAATACAAAGACCATCTGCTAGAGGGATTCATACTTGCTTGGAGGGGGTGGGTGCCAGTCTTTGTTCAATTAATGTCTTCAACTGATTGGATGAGGACCACCCATATTATGAAGGACAATCTACTTTACTCAGTGTCCACCTATTTAAATGTTAATCTTATCCAAAAAGCACCTTTACAGAAACATCCAGAATAATGTTTGACCAAACATCAGGACACCATGGTTCAGCTAGATTAACGCATAAAATGAACCATCACCACTATTTTATGGAACAAATCTTTTTGGTACTTTATAGTTCTCAGTGCACGTTTACAGCCATTATTTTCTTTAATCTACTTACTAGGATTTTTATGGTAGCACCCTGAGGCTGAAATGCTGAGTGCCTCTCCAAGCACACAAGACCAGTGAGCATCTGGACCAGGTCCCCTGACTCTCTCCCCTGTTCCATCCTCACAGTGTGGCCAACATAGATTCAAACCCAGCCTCTGACTCCAGAGCTAGGCCCCTTCCCTGGGGTCAGGCTCTCCTTTGAAAATAATAACCCCAAAAATAAAGACCAGTATGAGCCTATCAGCAGAAAGAGTTCATCATTGTGAGTGCTGACGAGGGAGAAGGCTAAAGAATATGTTTTATAATCTCCTTTTGTAATAGTACCTATGAGCAATGGTTTTGTTACTGTCCTTACTCTCCTTATCAGAGAAGATCTCATCTGACCCTGAAACTCTTATCCTTAAAATAGCTATTCTTTTAAAAATCAGCTTCATACACGGAGCTTTTATACATTCATTTCAGTGCATATTTGTTCAGTGCCCCTCAGTGAGGAGCATCCTATTGGCCTTATGTTACAGAAGAGAAAACTGAGGCTTCAAAGGTTAGATAACTTGACAGACTGATGAGTTAGTTAGTCGGGGAGTGTGTTTAATCCCAGAGCACTAACTTGTACTGCCAAACCCTTCATTTCTATTATCTTACTCTACCAACATAACTAACTTGCAAAGTAGGTTGTGTTATCCCTGGTTCATAGATGATGAAACCAATTCAGAAAGGTTGAGTAATTTATCTAATGTCACACAGCTTATCAACAACAACAGAAAATGAACTGACATTTCAGTTTGTCTATTTCCAGAGTGCATGTTCTTTCCACCAAACCATGTGGTCACAGTGTCCAAATTTAGGGAGTTCTTAATTTACTAAGAGTGTTGAGACAAACAGCCATGGTAAGTGTCTTTAGAAAAACGAGATGTGGAGGAAGAAAGGTCACCTCTGGTTGAGGAGCAAGGAGAGGCCTCCAGAGGAAGGAAGTATTGAGAAGGGTTGAGATGGATTGACAGCCGTGACCCACAGTGGCTCCACACCTCAGGGTGAGCATCGCCCAAGTCCCCTTTATCCTGATTGCTGTGTGGTGGTCCTAGGTTTAGTTTTTCTTGATTCAGCTCTTTCCTCTGGGAGAAATCTTTGGCAGAAGGATATACAAATAGAAAAAACTAGGAGGGATGAATATGGAATAGGAATTGTTTTCCAAGAATATTAAAATAGTGGTTTTCATACCGTAAAAAAAGCAAACATTTTTTTTGATTAGTACTTACATTGATAAGATAATAATGACTTTTGAGCTACGATGGCATCTTTCATCCAGACACACACTGCTACACAGAGTCAGCCTCATCGTCAGTAATGAGATGGCCTCCTGCATCCTAATTACTACCCTCAAATGGGGAAAGGGCTTCCAGGGCAGCCAACATGGGTTTCCACAAATAAGTCACTAAGTCTCGTAGAAAAGATGAGGGAAGGACTCCCAGGATCCTCTCCCCTCTGAGCCTCTTTTCCTGTTCCCCAGAAATAGCAAATCTTTGTTAAGTGCCTGCTCTGGACCAAGAATTTTGCTGGGGCTGGTGGCTCAATGGAAATGAGGTGGAGGTACTATTACACTAGAAATAACCTCCAAATTTGTGCTCACAGTGAGGTCCTTCTGCCCATTGCACAATGTCAATGTTACATAACTCGCATTTGAGCAACCTAGAATCTTGCTTCCAATCAAAAGTTTCACAACTGCATAGTTGATTTCCAGCCTCCCTAATTGCACTTGGTCTAATTGTCAGAGACTGGAGAAGAAACCAGGTCAACTCCAAGAATTTGAAAACAATAATCACTTCTTGGGAACTCACTAAATGGGCCAAGTCCGGGGATTTGAAGCCAGCTCTGTTGGTAAAGCAAAGAGAGAGTGGGAATCAGAAATGTCTTCACAGAGGGATGCTTGAGCTGGGTTTTAAAGGATGAACAGGGAATGTACAGGCAAACAGAGGAGGAATTGCTCCCCTAAGCAGAGTGAAAACATGTGCAAAGGTACTGAGTAGTGAAACTGTATGATAAATTCATGAAACTATGGTAGTTGGCATAACTAAGCCCTAGCAAATCCCCCTATGCTGTTCTAGCACAGGGGAATTCCTGCAGGCCTAGCTGTAAAACTCTGGAAGTCTTCAAGAGTCTATTTGCATGAACATTACAGGGCCTCTTAGAAGACGTGGTGAAGCCGATCCCTCAGACTGACTCTGGCCTCCTGGACTGTCAGGATCGGAATGCTACTTTGTGGAGATCGTGAAGGTTCCCCAGGTGCTGCAGGGGTTCCTCAGGTGAGCCTGGGACTCACTTTGAGTGGTAAGGGCCAAAAGAAACTGGCCTCAGATGAGAACACTGGTTGATCGCTGGGGACAGGTGTTTCAGAGGTTGATGTCAGCTGTGGTGCTTAAATGCTCTTCACTCAGCCCCTGATGTGGAGCGGGAGCAAGTCAGCTAAGGAAGAGACCAAGTAGGAGCCGCAAGTGGCTCTTGAGAACTTGGGAGAGGCTGTCCCCAGGCCTTCTCTTTGTGCTGCTATTATTTGGAAAGAACTCACAATCCTTGGATCTGCTCCTAATAAGATCGGAGGCTTATTTTCCAGTGACTGGATGTCATCCTGGAGCGTATGAAATCTGTTAACGTTGGGGCTGCAACACCTCAGCCCCAAAGGCACCACACAGGGGCTGTTGTCAGAGCTGGCGTTTCATCATGAACAACAATGAGCGTAATCAATAGTGACTGACGTGTGGATGTCACTTTGCCCTGGAACCAGCCCTTTTCACCTACGATATTTCCTTTATCACCTATGACATCAGCCTTAGGTAAGTATCGCTAACGGTAGCCCCAGCTCACAAATGACGAAATTTAGCCTCAAAGAGATTATAGATATTGCACAGTGTCGGACAGGTAGTGAGGGCCCAGGCAAAGATTTGGGGGCCACCTCTTTATGACTCTAAAGCCCATTGGATTTTCAGTGTATTTACTATTAAAATCTTTTGAGGCTCCGTAAATGAATACCTTTTGGTCCTAGGCTTGATGCTGCTAAATGTCCTTTAGTTCAACTGTCCTTTAACTCAAGTTCCACTGCTCATCTTGAGGTGGGAGAGAAGCACAGTCACGTTGTGTACTCAGCGACCAGGCACCGAGTCACAAGCAGGCTCAGAACCCTGAATCCCTGGATACTCACGGCAGCCTTCCTGAAGAGCGCCTGTCTCCGAGTGGGGCAATTGTGTTTTTCTCGCTCACCACCATATCCCAGCACAGTACCTGACACTTGGAAGACATTCGGTGTGTATTAACTAAATGGAGATGAGCATCTTTATCCCCATTTCTCACAGAAGGAACCTGAGACTCAGAGGAGCCAGGCAACATGCTTGGGATTACAGAGCCTGGGAGAGACGGAGCAGGTGCTCAGACACAGGCTGCCCGTGGCCCCTGATCCCACTCTTTGCCTTTTGCCAGGAGCCAAAGCTGCAGCCTTTCCCGCTACCAACTTTTTCTTTCTCTGAACTAAAGAAAGCTGATGAAACGGCTCTTGCCTTGCTCAGCTTGGAAGTCAAAGGCGTGTGCATGCTTGCGTGTGCGTGCGTCCGCTTGTTCATGCCTGCGTGTTCGGGGTGGGGTGGGAGGATTTACACAGGCTATAGCTGTCTTTTCTAAACTTCATTTGCTCATAGTCAGGAGACTTTACATTTTTGAGAATTTATTGCTAAGAACATTTCTAGGAGCCTGGTCATTTTGCCCCACTTTCAGATAATTCTACTCAGCTTTTCAGGCTCTCTGGGATCCTTACCTTAAAATTAACTAAGACTAGGGTCGCCCCTTGTATTCCCGAGAAATGGCCTTTTCCTACAAACTAGACATTGCTTGAATACGCAACGAAGTTAATATCTTAGTGTATGTAAGACCCAGCTCACTGGGACTGTCACATGAAAAACATGGATCTTATCATGGTGACGGGTCTTTCATGCTGGGGGTAAGAGTTGGGGTGTGCCTTCTCCATCCCAGAGGCCGCAGACATCTATGATTAACTATACAGAGTGCCAGCCGGATGATGAAAACTGTACTTAGCATTGATTCCTCTGCTACAGCGGGAGTCTGGGGGGTGCAGCTCCTGAGGATTTTTTTTTTAATGGAAGCTTTTGTTAACATCAGATATCTAATTAACTTAGGTTTTAAAACTCCTGAGGTGCTGTGTCCTCAAGAAAGATGGTTATCAAAATAGTTTCATCTAACATAATTACTCTGAACCTAAAAAGGAAGAAAGAATTTAAATGTTTCTGTTTTAAAGAAAAGCCAATGTATCAAATAACATGGATGCATTCTGTTGTGGGATCCCTGTCTGTGCGGTTGAGGCTAGATCAACTCACTCACCAGCGGAATGATCGTATCCAGCGTTTATCTCGGGAAATGCCTTCTAGAATAAGGAAAACACAGCATCTGGGCTGCCCACAAGGCTGACTGGGCTCCCCCCGGGGATGAACGCTCCAGCTGCTGGGTAGTTATAATCACACTGGCTCTCCCCAGCCTCCGCCGGCTCATCCATCACACGGTAATAACAGAGTCGCTGGCTGCTCATCTCCAGAATGGTGTTTAGAATATCCAGTGCTTCAACTACCACCTCTGTGCACGCTCCCCAGTGTGTGTCTTCAACCCAGATCTTCCTCTTCCACTCCTCTAGACTTCAGATTAACTCTTCCGCTGCCTCTTGGACATCGGGGCTTCCCACCAGACTCTCCCAGGCAGTCTCTCCAAAACCAAGCCCGCCATCTTCCCCTGTTTACCTCTCACCACAAACGGACTCCTTTGCCTCCTTGCCTTCCTAGCCTCATTATCCTGACCATCACTCACAACCCTTATTTTAAGGGTAAACTATACCTTTTTTTTTTTAGTAGCCTTTATATTTTAGAACAGTTTTAGATTGACAGAAAAATTGGGACCATAGCACAAAGAGCTCGCACAGACCCCACAGTCGGTTTCCACTGTTAACATCTTTTATTAGTATGGTGTATTTGTTACAGTTAATTAACTAACACTGGCACGTAATTATTAGCCAAAGTCCACCTTTCATTCAAATCTCCTTAGGTTTTATGTGCTAGCCTTTCTCTATCCCAGGACCCCACCCAGGACACCATATCCATGTCACATTTTGTCATCTTCTCCTTAGCTCCTCTTGGCTGTGACAGTCCCATGGACTTCCCTTGTTTTGATGACCTTGATAATGTAGAGGAGTGCTGGTCAGGTATATTCTAGAACATCCTTCCATTAGAATTTGCTTCTATTAGAGTTTTCTCACCACTAAACTGGGATTATAGATTGTTAGGAGGAAGGCTGTAGAAGTTACATGCTGATATTAAAATCTTTAAGGCATTGTTTGGACATTGGAGAGGGTTGGTCGCCACTTAAATTTGATAGAGGAAGGCAAATACTAATTCTGATATTACACTTATTAAACTGAATTGTAATTATTCATTTTCCTGCTTCCTCCTGATCTCTGAACTCTTTAGGGTAGAGACAGTGCCTGACTCATCCCTGTATCTCCAGGATCTTGGGCATGAAAACAAGTCGGGGCTTGATGATGTCTGAAGTCTTGATTTGTCTCCTCATCTGTAAAGTAGGGTAATAGAACTTACTTCATAGGATTTTGATGATTAAATTAAAATATTAAAATACTTGGTGCAGGGCCTTGCACACAGAATAGTAAGTACTCAAATATATTAACTGCTACCATGGCTGTCACCATTATTAGGACCTACATGTTATGCAAGATATACTGGAGACCCAAAGAACTGATTTGGATCCACTCTATATTTAAAGTAGTAAATTTGGTGATTAGATGGAAACAAGAAAGGCCAAACTTAGCTTTACATTTCAGAGAATTTGCTTTTGTAAAATTCATGTTGCATTTAGTTCACTTTGACAAGACTCTCTAATGATGGTCCACATCCAGAGAAACATAAGGCATGGCTCTTAACCTCAAGGCCTTGTAAACTGACTGTCAGAGAGTAATACAGGGCAGCATTTGACAAGGAGCCAAGCAGAGGCAGCGTGGGTGTGGAAAGTTCTGAGAAGGGGCGTCTGTATTGTTGCTAAGGTCTGGGATGCGGGCATTGGATGATGGGTCAGATTTGGATATTCAGAGAGAAAGGTGAGAAAGTCGTAAGCAAGGATCTGGAAAGAATGAATATACAGAAATTCAGCACCTGAGAGGAGTCCAACCTCCAGACTAGGATTTATGCTCACAAGAGTAGGAGGTGGCATTGGACAGGGCATTGCACAGAGTGAGATAACAGGATGGAGATGGCTTGAAAGCTGGCTTGAAGGGTAAGGGAGAGCCACTTCTATTTTTGAGTAAGGGAGTAACAGGATAAAGATGGAATTTTCGGGAGATAGCTACTTGCAGTGGGCATGACTAGCCAGAAACAGAAAGGCTAGTGATGGAAAGACTAGCATGCTAGCTCATTCATTCACTTAGCCATTCATTGGTCACATACGCACTCAGCAAGTAGTTATGGAACCTCTCTCCGACTCTGAGCACACGAAAGCCTATTGTCCTTGGCCCCTGCCCTCAAGGGGCTCACTGACTTTAAGAAGAGAGATTAAAGAAGTTTCTGCTATAATCCAGACTAGGTTATAGTGAAACCAGAGAAAAGACTGGAATAATACATGGGAGATTAGATGGACAGATAGATAGATCAATCGATAGATAGATAGATCAATCGATAGATAGATAGATCGATCGATAGATAGATAGATAATAGATAGATAGAGATATATATCTATTTATAAAAACACTGAAGTTATGGATTAGCGAGGTTTAAGAAGGCAATAATGAACAATGTCAAACACTACTGGTATGAGGCAGAAAATCTGTCCAGGAACAAAGGCAACTAAAAATAATAGCAATAATAAACAACAACAAAAACAATAATAGCTCTTTTAAACAGTCGCTATGTCCTGGACGTTGATACCAGTCTAAGGTATTAATATGTTTTCTCATTTTTGTGTGTGTGCCTCACATAGCAGAAGGTAATGGTAGTTCTCAATAAATGAGTCACGTTCTAGGCCAAGCTTGAGGGCCCATAGGAATCTGGATGTTTGGATGGTATAGCGGGCTCTGGAATGTTAGAAATGGGGTTCACCAGCTGACAGACTAGTAGTTTCTTTCCTCAGTTCACACTGTCCGAATTAAATCATTGGTTCACTCCTAGCCAGTAAAATCCTGTCTGATAAGATGCCTTCCCTTTGTCCTGCATGAAAATGCATTTCTTACTCATATAGGGTTAGGTGGAGCCCAGAATGTTCTTCAGTCCAACCTCTCTGGCAAACAGAACCTCTGGACCTTTGGGAGACCGGTCGTTCCCTTCCCAAAGCACTCATGTTCTCAAGCACATTACAGAGGGGAGGGCGTGTTCTGAGCGAGGGCTGGATTCAGACAAGGAAGTTTGGCGGGGACGGCGGGGAGTGAACTGTGCTTCCAAGAAGAGCTGCCAGTGCCAATGAACTTGTCCTTGCTTCTCTCTAATGGCCTCTCCGAACGGCTTTATATTCATCCAGATACTGACCACAAGTGAAAACACCAGGAGATTTCTGCTGAGTGACTTTCAGTTTGGGGAACCAAGTTTCTCTCAGAATGCAAGGGGAAACATCATATTAGGAAAGACTGTTACCACTGGGGTCCCTTCAGTCCAGGCCAGGACTCACTGACTTGCTCTGTAAACTGCATTCAGTGGCTTTCCACGAACATGTGAGTTGCCCACCCAACAGAGGTCTCTAGAAAGAGCTTTCACAGGTACAACGGGGGGTATGTTGTAAAGTTATAGAATACAACTGAGAAAAAGAAACACATTTTTATTTAAAACTCAGATTTTTAAAAAGGAGAGCAGAAATTCTGGTACTAAAACAAAACTTAGCAAACAACTCCTTTAAGGCAGCACCTCTACACCCTGCTCCCAGGGTCTCCTCTTAATAAAAAGACAGGCCTCCAACCCCTCGGAGACACAGAGTCAGTTCTAAACTCTTCTCCTTGCCCAGATGTTCATTCCGCACCTGGAAGGCATAGAGCACATCACAGGTGCTTATTAGGGAGGAAGACTTCATCCATAGTCACTCATGTGAGGGATCCAGGATTCAAAGCTGGTTCTGTCCGCTCCCAGTTTCCTCCTACGTCTGGTGGCCTTCTATAAGCCAGCATTGACTCCATGCTCAATCAAAGGTCACAGGCAGAATCAGCTTCCTTCAGAAAGTAGGAACCAGTCTGGGAGAAGGAAGTGGAAGAATGATTATGGGAATAAAGAGGTAGGTGATGAGGTCACCCTTAGAGGGTAGCTTGGTTAGCATGAAGGAAAATACCAGCCCCCTTAGCCGTTCTTTTCCTTGTCCTTTCCAAGGTCTTCTTAGTCATCGCCTTGAGTTTCCTGTAAGTACATCCTCTTGTTCATGGTATTTTGAAATCCTGTGTCTACCAAGTGTATGATTTGTGAGTTATACAGGAAAGCCGCTCGGGGGCCGTGCTTGGAGGGATGTTCTGCTCCAGCCCCTGGCGCATCTGACTCTCAGTATCAATGCAAGATTTCAGTACTGGCAGGAGGGAGGGGAGGAAACGTGTGGATGAGCCGCTGCGGATGAGACGGCACAGTGAAGGGAGTGAAACCCTATGTGGTCAAGAGAAGCCAGCTGGACAGCCCTCAGGCAGCTGCCTTCAGGGCACAGGGGACCCCTGGAATTTGGCCACCTGGCCCCAGGGAGGAGGGGGCATGCCTCAGGGGTGAGCCATGTGCTTTGTTCAGCCTGGGGCTGCTGGCTGAATTTACTTTTTTTTTTTTTAATTGAAGTGCAGTCAATCACAATGTGTCAACCTCTGGTGTACAGCACAATGTCCCAGTCATGCATATACATACATATATTCATTGTCATATTTTTTCCATTAAAGTTTATTACAAGGTATTGAACATAGGTTCCCTGTACTACACAAAAGAAACCTTTTTTAAAATCTATTTTTATATATAGTGGCTAACATTTGTAAATCTCACACTCCCAAATTTATCCATGAGCTTACTTTTAATTACATATCTTCATACCAATCTTGAGTAAATGGAATGGAGTTCCATCAGCAGCAGGGCCTTAAGAATGAGCATCCCAAATCCTTCTAACGTGCTTGGTAGTAACTTTGGGATTTCTACAACTCCTCATATCACACACATATACGCGCACACACATTTTCCTGAACCTCACCCCTCTCTCTAAAATCCAGGGTGCCTAAAATCATAGCCGATTCATCCACAGTTGACTTGGAATGGGTGGGAAGGCAAATAGGGCCACAACACAGTAATTCAATCTGACAAAATTCAGTGTTTATTCAGTTTAACCCAAATGTTTATTTAGCACCCTATTGGGCCCTGGGTTAGTGACCCAGACAGTGTTTCTTCCCTCAAAGAATCTCAGCCAAACTGACAACCTCCCAGGCTAGTGTTTCAGTGAAGCACTTACATGACCAGCCTTAGATCCACCCTTGGGAGCTTATGCAAATGCAGATTCCTCGGCTGTCATGCTGGCTTTCTGAACTAGAATATCCAGGGTGGTGGAACCCAGGAATCTGTATTTTAAAAGCCATCACAGGTGACCTTTATGCACCATCAACTTTGAGATCATCTGCCTTAGGCTCCTAACTTACCATTTTCCAGACCTCAAACATAGAGAATACTCTAGTGGCCCACCTGCTGATAGGGAGGGACAGACTCGGGGTGGGGGGGGCAAGTTTTGTCTCCACCCATTTCCTGAGCCTCTAACATGTAGGAAATTGCAGCTGACTTCACCTGGGACACCAGAGCAAAAAGACCCAGCCCAAAGTCCCTCTTGGCCCACATGTCACGGAAACAACCTATAAAGAAAAAGACATGACTGTGACTTGAGAAGCAGGATGGAATGTGGTGCCCAGGACTCCAAGCCCAGATGAACTTGGTCCACTGTGGACCGGCTACATCTTTGCTACCCCCAACACCAAAACGACCTTTTGAAGTGGCTATTTTAACTATCTGAACAGAATGAGATGCCAGCTCAGCAATACTGAGTGGCCTGCCCATGGTACAGGAATTTTAATTCACTAAATCCAAGTCCAAGTTTGTTAGACCCTTCCAACTTTGGAGGAACTTTTTTGTGAGGTCCGTATCCAAGTGTACAATGTTTCAACAAAGCACCGAAGCAGAAATAAATCAACCCCAGCCACTGGGAACTAGCTGTGATGTTACAGGACGTTGGCCTAAACTTGGATCGTAGGCCTGGCTCTGCTGTTTACTTACTAGTTGCCCTCGGACATGTTACCATCATCCATGAAGTTCCCCAAGCCAGACTCCCAGGGGCCGTCTTTGACACCTCCCTCTCATTCTCTCTCCACATAGAATCCATTCTTACTGGTTCTGCCTTCTAAATATTTTCAAATGCCTGCTTCCATCTTCACCACTATCGCTTTAGACCTGAACTATTGCAAGAACTCTTAACTGATCACCCCCCTTCCATTTTTGCCATTCATCCTCTCTCAATCCATCTTCTCCCCCACAGCCTGAGTCATAGCACATCACTCCTTGACTTAAAATCCTTCAACAGCTTCCAATTTATCTTAGGATAAAACTAATCTATTGTGGTCTACCGTGCCCAGTCTACCTCTGCAGACTCATCCTGAGCCACTTTTCATCTTGTTTTCTAGGCTCCAGACACGCTGGTGTTTCTGCCTTTCAACCACTCCATCTCCCTTCTGCTTCGTATACTTTCATCCTTCCCAGGGGAGCACTTTGCGGATCTTAATTCACCCACTTAACTCAACTCATTCTTCAGATCTCAGTTCATTATCATTGCCCTCGGGATCCTTCCTCATTCCTCCTGCCCTCTCCTCCCACCACTAAATCAGTTCCTCCTGTTATATGCTCTTACTGCTCCCTGCACTCACCACAGTTTGCAATTACACATCCTAGGGTGATTTTCTGTCTCCCCACTAGAGTGTGAGCCACATTAGGGTGGAGACGATGTCTGTCTTCCTGACCGCCATGTTACTCCCCGGCACCTCAGCACAGAGCCTGGGATGCAGTGAACGCTATATTCATAGTACCTATGACGGTGATGCTAACCGCTGCATTACTGCGTGCCTCGCGTGTGCCAGTCTTGCTCCTGAGCGCTTTACTCGAATTAGTGCTCTTAAACCTTGAAAATCCTGTGAATTAGTAGGCACTCCACTGAGATTTTGATGAATGAATACATTTTCCTCATTGACAAAATGGAGAAAGTAACATATGAGGTGAATCACAGCCAAAGTTTCAGAGCTTCATATTTCCTCTAATTATTTACAAACAAAAGACTAGAGCCCTTTAAAATTTTTTTCTGTAGGTTTTAAAAATATGTAAATATGTATATACATATAACCTTTACCTTATTCTAAAACAGTTTCTCAACTTAAAAAAAAAAAAAGATTGCTACCTCCCCCACAGAGAAAAAACATTAATTAAAAAGTGCATTAAGCCTAACAAGAGAAGTGAATAAGATTTCCTTGGGTAAGGTTGAGCTTTGGAAGGCCACAGACCATTGTAATAGCTGAGATTTGTTTTCATATCCTAAGAATTAATTTTTTTTCCTTTGATAGTAGTCTCACTGCTCCTTCTTCGTCTTTTTTTTTTCTGTAAATTAATCGTTTTTCACTGCTCCTCTCTTTGAGAATGAATGTTCTAAAGGAAAGAAAGGAAGTGAGAGAAGGTAGGAGGGAAGAAAGAAAGGGGGGAGGGAGGGAGAGTGACTTGAGGCAGTGGCAGTGATCCCACAATGGAAGACGGGGTTCAAGAAGTGGATGAAACTGAGCCACTGGTTCTCAGCACTGTGATCAGACCACCTGTGCTCCCGCACATCCCTCTCTGCCCCTCTCTGTGTGAATGCCCACTTCCTTTCACATCCCTCCTAATTCTCCCTGAAACATGACAAGTGAGACTCAGCGTTGCGTGGATCTGGTTGTAAGCAGCCGGCTACAGTTGCTGTCCTCAGGGGAATACAGCTTGTTGATGGCAGCATCCCACAGAGAGAAGAGCTGGGAAGAGTTAATACCATTTGGGGGAATCGGGAAAGGCTTTAGAAAGCAAGTAGCCTTTGAGGTCAGGCTGGAAGGAGGGGCAGGATTTGGATAGACAGTGATAGGAGGGCTGAGAGCAAGGAGGAGAAAAATAAAGCCATCAAGGGTAGAGGACGCCACCTGCCAGGAAGCCTGACGTAAGACGTGTGGTGTGATGGTGTGATGTGAAGGGAGGGAGTGGGAACTAAGACTAGAACTATTTTGGAGAATCTTAAATGACAGGATGAGAGATTTGCTAGGAACCATTGAAGGTTCCAACAGTGGGATGACCTCAGAAGATACATGCTTTAGAAACCTTAATCTGGCCACTGGATAGAGGGTGAAGCAGAAGCAGAGAGGATGAACCCAGTGAACAAGATTTCCCATGGACCAGGCCAGGGTTTCTCAGCCACAACACTTTTGACTTTGGGGACACGGTGTTGAGGGGGCCTGTCCCGTACATGGTAGGGTGTTTAGCAGCACCACTGGCCTCTACCACTAGGTGCCAGTTGCGACAACATTGTCAACTGTTCCCTGGGAGGCAAAATTGCCCATCTGAGAACCACCGATCTAGCAAGGACCAATAAGGGACTGACCCAAGACAGCCACAAAGGAAAAGGAGGGTGACAACTGAACAGTTGATGTTTCCAGCTCTATAAAGGTCAGGATGAAGGCAAACATGGGATCCAAGGGAATTTTCACGTTTCAAGTATGAAGGATCGGAAAAACAGCAGTAAAATTCACTGAGAAGGAACATGTTAGGAGGGGTGCATAAGGAATTTTATTTTTGAATGTTTTGTTACATGTTTCTAGACGCACATGAAGCTAGAGATGCCCTGTGGGTTACTGACAGATGGGCAGTCAAGTTCTCATGAATGAATGAATAAACAGATCAATGGCATATATCAAAAGAGAGATTGGAAGCCACGGGTAGGACTATGTGAATGGATGAAGCCACTGCAAAAAAGTGTAGAAAAATATTAGACAAGAACTGAGCTTCGAACCTTACATAATGTTTTTTGCAATGGGGAGTAGCCAGGTATAAGCCAAGTTTCTTTCCCATGGTGTAACTGTAATGGTATATGAGAACAAACTGACATCCTTGGGAGTCTGGGAGCTTGGCTCAAAGCTACCTCAAAAAGCACAACATTTCACTGCAGCTCCAGTTCCATCTTAAAAATTCTTTTGAAAATATGTATTCTGGCCCATATTATGAACTAGTTCGTTTTACGTGAAAATATTTTAAAATATTTACTTTCTCCCCAGCACGTTGAAGTAGTGTGGAGAGTCTTGGAAATTCTCCACGCCTGTTACCTATGCCCTCATCCAGGGTTCCCCTTACCCAAGTTTGAGATACAGGAGTACATAAATCGATACAGAACTGGGAGTTTGACAAATCCAAACGCAGTTTCTTATCTGGCCTCTTACTAACTCTGTGCCCTTAGCCAGGTATCTTGAACTCCCTGAATCTCAGTTTCACGACAGCAAAATGGGGCTACTCCTCCCAGTCTACACCGTGAAGGTCAAATGAGACGAAACAGGTAAAGGGCGTAGTCAATGAGGCAGTAGCTCATTTATGATTTGGATGAAGAAGAAAGCAAGCGGGAGGTACAGAGGCAGAGGAGGGGTGGCTGAGATACTGGGAATACAGCACCTTCGTGGTTTAACATCCTGAAAGCTTGCCCAAGTCGGCATTCCCGCAGCGAAGTTATTTTGAAACAATTGTCAACTGGCTCAGAAAGGGTAAAAGCACGTGAGAAAAATCTTTGGCATTTGAGTTTCTTAGTTATGGCTGAGAGAGCAGTGTTAGGGAGACCTGCTGACGGTGGACTCCGGTTAACTAGCGAGTGGGAAGTGAACAAGAGATAGGAGAAGACCTAGAGCATTCTCCCCACATACATGGTACCCAGTATGGGAGATCCGAGATTGCAAAAGGTCATGAAAATGGGCCTAAAACCAACCACCCCAAGCTTGGAAAGATCTGTAAGAAAAGAGCTAATGTTAATAGAACCTGAGTGGAAAATCCATACATAGGACAGAATACTGGTTGTGGTCTTGTACCTCACATTTCTTAGTCAAACATCAGAAAATCATTCGTTACAAATTTCTTGCATCGTTTTACACACACACACACACACACACACACCCATGGTTCTGTGGTCACTATAAGCAGAAGCAAATGCTATGTTTAAACAAACTTGGACAAAACACAGTTTCTTTGTTGTATTATTAATCTCCAAGGCAAAAGGATCCCTACCACATCTCAAAGTCAGTATAGAGTGGAATTTTTTTTCTCCTTAAAAGGACTCCTATAACTTGGGTGTCAAACACACTTTTAAAAAGTTCTGCCCTAAACGATTCTAACCACAATCCTTACACGTGTATCTGCTGCGACAGTCTTTCAGTGTACTGGAATCCTCCAACATCGCAGCTCACATCCTGTTCTAATGTGGTAAGGTCAGCGGAGTCCCCAGGCTGGTAAAAGCTCTCCAAGTCTAAAAACAACTGCGGGTATTTACAAGCATGTGTTATGTAGATAAAATCACAATGTACTGAAACACACAAACAACCAAATCAATGACAGAGATTTTGTGGTGATCACTGTTTGAATAGCAACTTCTATATTTTTAGGCGTTGGGATCAGGAGTTGAAGTAAAGCTCATATCTAGTCTTCCAGGTGCTTACGGGATAAAAAATATAACTTCTTTAAAATCAGCGGGGGATACTGGGAGCAAATCACCTTCTGCTATTCATCCCTTAAAGTCCCAGATAGTATCTGAGATGTTTTTACCGTGAGAGCAGTTGGGATGTTGGTACGCTTCTGGGAAATGCTCAGGTGAGGAGAGGTGAGGGAAGGTGATGGAAGGACCCGTCGGTTGAAACTGATTTTCTTGTCTGATCATTTCCGTGCATCAGCTGACAAGAGAGAGAATGGAAATCTCGTGCTTTCCTGTCTAAATACCAGAAGAACTCATCCCCTCTGACCAATTACAGGAATGACAAAATGACACTAATGCACCAAACACGTTAACCCATCCTCGTATGACCTCAGCATGTGTTTAAACCCTGTTGTGAAAGAGCAGTGACAGACACGCAGGAGAAAAATGCGTTGACATCACTTATGCACTGGGCCGAGGCACAGGCATTACCAAGAAGACAGGTCTTTTCCTAACAAGGCCCGAGGCCACAGCAGTGCTGAAAAGGCTCTGTCCCTGAGCCCTTGCAACAGCTGGCGGGAGTCAGAGGGTGGGGCAGCTGAGCCGAGGGCCAGCGAGACTTTGCTGACCTCCCTGGTCGCTGGAGAAATGGCCCGGACACGCCTTAGGCAAACACGCTTAGCTTACCCTGGGCAGCTGCTCTTCCTCTGCCTCCACGTGCAGCATCTGGCACACCTTGCTCCCCTGCAGGAGATGGGGGCCACGAGGCCCTGCAGTCCCTCTGCATCTCCTGTCCGGTCCACGGCAAGAACTTCCTAGATAGTCTCTCTACTGCTTTTTCCCCTTCTCCTGTCCACCCTCTGCATGAAGGCTGTGGCATTTGTAGAGTGAGCTTAGAGTGTATAAATTGCTGGCTTAGAAGTCTCCACTTGCTCCCATTGGGTGGGAAACTCATTCTCCATAACCTTCAGTAGAAGAAACCCAGCATCCTGGCCCCTGCACCTCTCTCCAGTTTTACATCCCATCCCTTCCCTGCTACTCACAATGTGCCGGTCGCACTGAACTTCGCAAAGTTTCCGAGACAAAGGGCCCTTTCACAACTCAGTGGCTTTGCACAAGCTGTTCTCTTTGCCTTACATGTTCCCACAACGCCTCCCTGGGGGCAAGCCCCTCTCGTCTTTCAAGCTCCAAGCTCAAATGTTATTTCCACAGTAAAGCCTTCACTGAATCTCCCAAAGGCCACCAGGATGGGGGGACTCATTCCCCATATTCTATGTCGCTTCCCACACAGCTCTCCGAGAGAGGTGGGATAGCATAGTGACCAACAGGACGCGCCCCATTGTAGAGTAACAGCCTCTACACATGCTCGTTCTCTGACCTGGGGCCATTTACCTAACCTATGCCTCAATTTCCTCAGCTGCAAAACAAAGGGAATAATAATAGTAAATGCTGCATCGGACTGCTATGACAGGTTACTGCGTTAAGCCCTTGAAACCCTCAGAAGAGTGCCCTGTGCATAATAAGTGCTCAGTAAGTATTAGCCAATATTATTATGTCCACTAAAATTGTAATATTGTCATCATCTATTTAGGTGTCTTTCTCCCTCCCCAGAAAAGAGGGTGGGGACTGTGTCTTATTCATGCTTATAATTTTAGTGCCAAACAGTTCTAGGTAATAGCCCTTCAATAAATGTTTATTGAATACGTTGATTATTTTCTAGGCAGTAAAATATCCTCATGACTCCAGAGATTACAACTCAAGGAACTTTCTTTCTTTCTTTTGCTCCATGGAAAGGAAAACATTACATGAATCCATAAAACACTATCCTGAGCAGAGACGACTGAAGCTTGATGTCATGAGTCCTTCCCTAAAGTGGGAGTCTGGAGGCCTGATCAGAATTCTGGTTCTACTAGGGCTGTGTGTCCTTGGACAAGTCACCTTCATTCATTTACTTCATACATTCTTGTTGAATATCAATCACGTGCCTGGCACTGTTCCAGGGGCTGGGGCGAAATTACTGCACAAGACAGGCCAGGTTCCGATTCTCATGGACCTTGACTGGAGGGAGTAAGTCCATTCCACAATAAACAGGAGAGAAAGGATAGAGCAGAACCGGAGAGTTGTAAGTGCTAGGATTGAAATGAAACAAGAAAACATGTTAGAAGGCGTTTGGGGAGGCTACACTTGAACAGTAAGTCAAGGAAGTCTTCTCTGAAAGTCAACAATAACATTTAGACTTGAACTTGAGACTTAAGGGAAGAACGTTCCAGGCAGGAGTGACAGCTACTATAAACGTCCAACGTCAGACTGAGCTTGGACTGCTCCAGGTGTCAGAAGAAAGCCTGTGTGCCTGGAACTTGGGAAGTGAGGGTAAGAGTTGCACCAGCTGAGGTCACTGAGGAAGGCAGGGGCCCTGCAGGCTGGAGGAGAGAATGTGG